>NW_028318406.1:344500-684000 GCF_062004578.1 Staurois parvus | reverse complement strand
TGGAGCCCCAGATTGAGGGAGATTATCAGTGGACTTGTATGTCTTCCATTTTATAATTATTGCTCCCACAGTTGATTTGTTCACACCCAGCTGCTTGCCTATTGCAGATTCAGTCTTCCCAGCCTGGTGCAGGTCTACAATTTTGTTTCTGGTGTCCTTCGACAGCTCTTTGGTCTTCACCATAGTGGAGTTTGGAGTGTGACTGTTTGAGGTTGTGGACAGGTGTCTTTTATACTGATAACAAGTTCAAACAGGTGCCATTGATACAGGTAATGAGTGCAGGACAGAGGAGCCTCTTAAAGAAGAAGGTACAGGTCTGTGAGAGCCAGAAATCTTGCTTTTTTGTAGGTGACCAAATACTTATTTTCCACCATAATTTGCAAATAAATTCTTTCCAAATCAGCCAATGTGATTGTCTGGATTTTTTTTTCTCATTTTGTCTCTCATAGTTGAGGTCTACCTATGATGCCAATTACAGGCCTCTCTCATCTTTTTAAGTGGGAAAACTTGCACAATTGGTGGCTGACTAAATACTTTTTTGCCCCACTGTATATGCACAACAATTTATCGCTGCCAACCCAAATTCAAACCTTGACAGACCAGTCGCATGGAAACTCATTACGGTTTCCAAATTTAAATTTTTTTTGGGCCTAACTCCCAACATGGGCATTGCTAAAAGAAATGAATTGCGGTTGTATTGGTCCGCAGACCCCATTCATCATACAGTCAGGTCCATAAATATTGGGACATCGACACAATTCTAACATTTTTGGCTCTATATACCACCTCAAATGAAACGAACAAGATGTGCTTTAATTGCAGACTGTCAGCTTTAATTTGAGGGTATTTACATCCTAATCAGGTGAACGGTGTAGGAATTACAACAGTTTGCATATGTGCCTCCCACTTGTTAAGGGACCAAAAGTAATGGGACATTTGGCGTCTCAGCTGTTCCATGGCCAGGTGTGTGTTATTCCCTCATTATCCCAATTACAATGAGCAGATAAAAGGTCCAGAGTTCATTTCAAGTGTGCTATTTGCATTTGGAATCTGTTGCTGTCAACTCTCAAGATGAGATCCAAAGAGCTGTCACTATCAGTGAAGCAAGCCATCATTAGGCTGAAAAAACAAAAACCCATCATAGAGATAGCAAAAACATTAGGCGTGGCCAAAACAACTGTTTGGAACATTCTTAAAAAGAAGGAACGCACCAGTGAGCTCAGCAACACCAAAAGACCCGGATGACCACGGAAAACAACTGTGGTGGATGACCAAAGAATTCTTTCCCTGGTGAAGAAAACACCTTTCACAACAGTTGGCCAGATCAAGAACACTCTCCAAGAGGTAGGTGTATGTGTGTCAAAGTCAACAATCAAGAGAAGACTTCACCAGAGTGAATACAGAGGGTTCACCACAAGATGTTAACCATTGGTGAGCCTCCAAAACAGGAAGGCCAGATTAGAGTTTGCCAAACGACATCATCCGTGTTCTCTGCAGCCATGGCCAGGCATAGATATGAGAGTATAATGTGTTTTATGCATTTCAACAACAATACACTCTGTCATCCTTGGGGTGACCCTGAATTTGATTGGCTCCACAAAATTCAGCCCCTTATGAATCACCTTAACCAAAAATTTGCAGATGTCTATACTCCCCAGCAAAAAATCTGCGTTGATGAGTCCCTGATTAATTTTTCTGGCTGCCTTGCATTCAAACAATTTCTCCCCAGCAAGCTTGCCAGATATGGGGTCAAGATGCAGAAGACCTGTGAGAGGGCAACAAGCTATACTTATAAGTTTCGGATTTACGAGGGAAAAGATAGTCACGTGGAGCCCCCCAGACTACATGGGGAGCAGTGGCAGGATAGTTTGGGAGTTGGTGTCATCCTTTTTCCATATAGGGTACCACTTATACAGTTGTCTTCAAAATAATAGCAGTGTGTTGAAAAAAGTGAATAAAGCTCAAAATCCTTCTAATAGCTTTTATTTCCATACACACAAATGTATTGGGAACACTACACATTCTATTCCAAATCAAAACATGAAGAAAAAGTGAATATTAGACTGTTCAAAAAAATAGCAATGTTTTTATTCTTCTTTACAAACTCAAACATTCACTATATAAACTGAAAAATGTTTGAAGATTTTGCTTTCCTTTGAATCACTAATTAATATTTAGTTGTATAAGCACTGTTTCTGAGAACTGCTGTACATCTGTGTTGCATGGAGTCAACCAACTTCTGGCACCTGTGAACAGGTATTCCAGCCCAGGATGATTGGACTACATTCCACAGTTCTTCTCTATTTCTTGGTTTTCCCTCAGACACTGCATTTTTGATGTCACCCCACAAGTATTCTATTGGATTAAGATCCGGGGATTGGGCTGGCCACTCCATAACGTCAATCTTGTTGGTCTGGAACCAAGATGTTGCACGTTTACTAGTGTGTTTGGGGTCGTTGTCTTGTTGGAACATCCATTTGAAGGGCATTTCCTCTTCAGCATAAGGCAGCATGACCTCTTCAAGTATTCTGATGTATTCAAACTGATCCATGATCCCTGGTATGCGATAAATAGGCCCAACACTGTAGTATGAGAAACATCCCCATATCATGATGTTTGCTTCACTGTTGTCACAGTGTACTGTGGCTTGAATTCAGTGTTTGGGGGTCGTCTGACAAACTGTCTCCGGCAACTAGACCCAAAAAGAACAATCTTACTTTCATCAGTCCACAAAATGTTGCGCCATTTCTCTTTAGGCCAGTCAATGTGCTCTTTGGCAAATTGTAACCTCTTCAGCACATGTCTTTTTTTCAACAGTGGGACTTTGCGGGGGCTTCTTGCAGATAGCTTGGCTTCACATAGGCGTCTTCTAATTGTAACAGTACTCACAGGTAACTTTAGACCTTCTTTGATCTTCCTGGAGCTGATTGTTTTCAGAGTCCTTGCCATTTTGGCTATTCTTCTATCCATTCGAATGGTAGTTTTTCGCTTTCTTTCACGTCTTTCAGGTTTTGGTTTCCATTTTAAAGCATTTGCGATCATTTTAGCTGAGCAGCCTATCATTTTCTGCACTTCTTTATATGTTTCCCCTCTCCAATCAACTTTTTAATCAAGGTACGCTGTTCTTCTGAACAATGTCTGGAACGTCCCATTTTCCTCAGAATTTCAGAGAGAAATGCACTGAAACCAGCATGTACAACATTTGCTGCCTTCCTTCCTTAAATAAGGGCAATAATTGCCACCTGTTTTTCAAAGAATGAATGACCTCACTAATAGAACTCCACACTGCTATTATTTTGAACATGCCCCTTTCAATTAGTGATTCAATTACACAGAATCAGCAGCATGCATGTCATGACTGTTGGGTCTGTTGGATTTCTATTACTCTGCTACACCTGCTAGTAAATTATTTGGCATGTAGAAATATCATTTCTACCAAAAACAGTGATTGATCAGGTTAGTGATGTCTGACTGCTATTATTAAAAACACAACTGTACGTGGACATTTTTTATTCAAGCGTGCCACTATTTAGACATTTGTACAATCTTGGAACTGGCGCTTGTGGCAAAGTGTGACCTAATGTGTGCCCACCATTAGAAGTGGGTGAATGCAGGGCAGCATATTCTAATGGTGGGCATATCACACACTTTTTCTGGCAGAGATTTCTTCTCTTTTTTTCATTCAGTCCGCAGACTGCATACAAAAAAAAAAGAACATAGCATATATACCCAAAGAGGACCAGTGACATACTGGTATGTCACTGGACTTTGAATGGGTATACCAGGATGATGCCTACAGCTGCAGGCATCATCCTGGTATCATTTTTTTCAGCCGGCGATCGGCTTTCATGTAAAAGCAATCCTAGTGGCTAATTAGCTGCAGGATTGCTTTTACAAGCAGCGGGAGATGATTCCCCCCTCCCCCTGCTGCCTTCCACGGCCTACTCGGGCAGTCCCGTGCCATCAGGGGAACCTGAGAATGCAGCCGGTGTTTCTGCCAGCTGACCATAAAGCTGATTGGAGACCAGAGTGGTGACAATCATCTCTATAGTCTAAGAATTCGGAAGCTATGAGCATTTCATCACTTCAGTTTCGCAGGATATAAGCAGCACTATTTGTAAATTGGGAAAGCATCTGATCACACCGATCTTGGTTTGATTAGATAATGTAAGGGCAGCACTGATAGGTGGCACTGATTGGCATTGATAGGTGGCACTGATGGGTGACACTGAAAGGCAGCTCAGCTGGGCACTGATACAGTTGCAAGAAAAAGTATGTGAACCCCTTGGGATTATGTGGAGTTTTGCATGAATTGGGCATAAAATGTGCTCTGAAAGTCCTCTAAGTCACAACAATAGAAGAACACAGTCTGCTGAACATAATACTACACAAACATTAGATGTTGCCATGGTTTAATTGCACATAACATGTAAACATTTACAGTGCAGGGAGGAAAAAGTATGTGAACCTTTGGACTTAATAACTGGTTGACCCTCCTTTGGCAGAAATAACCTCAACCAAACGTTTCCTGTAGTTGCAGATCAGACCTGCACAACGATCTGGAGTAATTTTGGACCACTCCTCTTCACAAAACTGTTTCAGTGTAGCAATATTCTTGGGATGTCTGGTGTGAATCGCTCTCTTAAGGTCATGCCACAGCATTTCAATCGGGTTGAGGTCAGGACTCTGACTGGGCCACTCCAGAAGGCGTATTCTGTGCTGTTGCAGCCATTGTTTTATATTTCAATGGTTTTTATTAATAACAATTAACACAGGAGCAACAAATCACGCCCATGCAGGGGCTATCAATTGCACATAAAAGAAGTAGAAAATTAAAGAAATCAGTGCTCTAACACCAACAGCGCAAAAGATCGCCCACGCAGGGGCTCTCAATGGCACTTAAATAACAAAACATAAATATAACACTGATAATAACTCAGACTAAAGGCAGCTATCCACTACCACACCAAAAGCAAACAGAAAAAAAAAAAGGGGGGGGGAGGAAGGAGAAGTACGAAAGAAAAAAGATAACCAAACCAAGAGCAAGGATCCAAGAACGCCAAAGCCAAACAACATCACATCCCCAGACTAGCCGGGGGGAGCATGGAAAAGGTATATTGCAACCATGGCTCCCATATTTTCAAGAATTTACATTGGGAGTCGTTGCAGATACTCGACATCTGTTCATTGAGCATCATAGTGGTCATACGGTCCCACACCCCCTGAAGAGGGACAAACGGGCTCCTCCAGGCCTGAGCAATTGTTCTAGAGGCCGACAAAAACAAATAGGAAGCCAACTTCTGCTGATGAGCCAAGAGGCCTGGTATGGGACAATGAAGCAAAGCATACTGAGCATCCCGTCGTATAGAGAGATGGAACAAGGTGAAATGGAGGCCAAACACACGTGACCAAAAACGAAGCAGCCTCGGGCATGACCACCAGATATGCAATACATCACCACGATGGCCACAACCCCGAAAGCATCGATCACTGCAGGCAGGATTTGCCTGTGCCAAACGAGCCGGAACCCAATACCAACGAAACAATACCTTGTAAGCCGCCTCCAGCGTGGTTGTATTAAATGAGCATTTAGCTATGAGTGACCAGGCCTTATTCCAGTCTCCCGGATCCACAGCCACTCCCAGGTCACGCTCCCACTGAACGACATATGAAAGAGAAGTATGCGACGAGCGTCTATTCAAAGCTGCATAAAGAAGGGAAACAAGGCCTGGGGCGCCCGGCCGCTGTTGGCAAAGCAGTTCAAAGGCAGATTTCTGGTACGGGAAGACAGAAGTGCCCCGCTATGAGAGCAGCCAATGCTGCAATTGAAGGTAACGAAAAAATTCCGCCGGAAGGACATCCCGTGACTCCCGAAGAGAATTCCAGGTAGGGAAGGACCGAGAGATCAAAAAGTGTCGTACCTGTGAAAAACCATTGGTCACCCACCAAGAAAATGCCCTTGGTTGATCTAAACCTGGTGGGAAGAGGGGGTTGTTAGTGATTGGGAGCAAAGGCAAAAAAGGTGACATTAGGGCACTGGAGTAACGTACCGAGTCCCACATTTGTAAGCCATGGAGCAAAATTGGACTCAGTGCCGTGGGGCGCAGGGCAGGGGGAAGCCGTAGAAGTGTCGATATCGCAATAGGAGCACAATTAGGTAATTCCAGGAGGACCCAGAGAGGTATGTCTGAGAAAGCATGCAACATAGATAGCGGGGCGATCTGGCTCGCCTGATAATATTTAGTAACATTGGGAACCCCAAGGCCACCCTGGAGTCTATGGACAAAAAGCGTAGTTCTGGAAACTCTGGGGTGTTTATCGGCCCAGGTAAAACGCATAATCTTTACCTGAAGCAACCGAAGGAAATGAGGAGGAACCCGCACTGGGAGGGTGCGAAAATAGTATAACAATTTCGGAAAGATGGTCATTTTTACTGAATTAATCCGTCCTATCCATGACAGGTGCGGAAATTGCCAAGAATGCATAAGAGAGGACACAGAGCGAAGCAATGGATAGTAATTTGCAGCAAACAGTGAGTCATAGGTGGGGGTTAAGCGGATGCCTAGGTATTCAATAGAAGAAAAAGCCCATTTATAAGGGAAGTGGGACTGTAGGCGCAAAACCAAATCTGAGGCCAAAGTAATATTAAGCACACAGTCTTATCCAACTTGATACAGAGACCCGAAATCAAGGAGAAGCGCTCAAGAACCTGTTGAAAATTTGGAAGCGTCGTCAAGGGGTTAATGAGAGTCAAGAGGGCATCGTCTGCAAAAAGGTTCAACTTGAACTCCTGTCCAGCGCATGGAACCCCCGATACATTACAATCAGTCCGGATCGCCATAGCCAACGGCTCAAGCGCCAGGACAAAGAGTGCTGGGGACAGGGGGCATCCCTGTCTCGTACCTCGCCAAATAGGAAAGGAATCTGAGAAATACCCAGCGTATTTAACGGAAGCCGAAGGGGAAGAATACAAGGCTTGAATCCAAGAAAGAATAGAGTCCCCAAAACCCCAGCGAGACAGCACAAACCGCAGATAGTCCCAGGATAGAGAATCAAAGGCTTTATATATGTCTAAGGACAGTAAGAATCCCGGTATTTTCCGCTGTTGTAGAAAATGTATAAGATGGACCACCTTACGAACGTTATCACCCGCCTGTCTCCCAGGGACAAAACCCACTTGGTCCCTGTGAATCAGGCTATGCAAATATTTATTGATACGACAGCTAAGAATTTTGCCTAATATCTTCAGGTCTTCATTAAGAAGAGAAATGGGCCAAAAGGCTTGCGGTTCCTGCAGATCATCGGTCGTCTTAGGAATCATAGAGATATGAGCTCTAAGCGCGTCTGGAGAGGGCAAGGAGCCCTGTCGTAACTCATTAAAATCAACCAAGAAAGGTGCTAACAGGGTTGCAAATTTCTTATAGTAGAGGCCGGAAAAGCCATCTGGACCCGGGGCCGCGGTGGACCTCAGAGATTTAGTAGCTTGTAGCACTTCTGGTACGGTGACACCGGCATTGAGGGCCTTCTGCACTGCCTCAGATAGTCCAGGAAGGTGGAGGTCTTGAAAAAATGCCTCTGCCTGAGCCACAGGGAAGGGATCTGGTTTAGCGTAAAGGCGCTAGAGAAAGTCCGCAAAACGGGAGACAATCTGCTGAGGATTAGAAGTACAGCCACCCACGGGAAGTCGCAATCGGATCGGTTTGTGGGGTTTCCCCACAGAATTGAGTTTCCTGGCCAGCATCGGACCGGGCCTATTCGCACAGGAATAAAATTTGTGTTTGGTCCAACGCAGGGCCCGTTCCGCCTCTGAAGAGGCAAGTAGATCCAACTCTGCCACCAGGGTGTCCCGAGCACGTTTATGGGCCATGGATGGGAATGACTTCCAACGATCATCCGCAGAGGCCAACAGAAAATGAAGCTCCAAAAGTCGGCGCCCCCGTTCCCGCTTCCGAACCACCACCAGCTGTATAACCTGACCCCGCACCATGGCTTTATGCGCCTCCCACAGGGGAACTGCCGAAGAAAGGGCCAGGAGGAGTACCAGGGGATCATGGTCCGACCAGGGCGAGGAGGGAATAATTATCCGCCTGACCAAAGGAAGCTGCTGAACATGCATGAATATATGGTCAATTCTACAAAAACTGTCATGAGGGTTGGAGTAGAATGTAATGTCGAGCTCAGTTGGGTGAAGTTCTCTCCAGACGTCCGCCAGTCCCGCCGTCCTCAAGAGAGAGCACATACGTTCCTCTAGCACTAAGTCGTGAGAGGGGGCAGGTAACATTAGAATCTCCCAAAAGAAAAAGAAGACCCTTGGAGTGTCGGGAGACAATGGTGCAAAGATGAGAAGAATTTATGTTGAAAGCGATTGGGTGCATAGTAAGAGACAAAGGTAACCTCCTGATCCCAGAGGGTGCCCTGCAGAAGCAAGTACCTACCCGTGGGGTCCGCTATATTCCAAGCACAGACAAAAGGAAGATTGCGCTTGAAAGCTATTAGTACACCCTGGCGTTTCTCAGGGGCCGAGGCAGTGGGAAAGTGAGGCGAAAGATACCACGGAGCAGGGGACTGAGAAAACCTGGTCTCCTGTAAACATATCACGTCAATTTGTTGCGATTTGAGGTGATGAAAAACTTTAGCCCGCTTCTGAGGCGAATTGAAACCTTGAACATTCTGTGAGTATACTTTCAGAAGGGGTGAGGTCATGGTGGTATCAGCACAGCACGCTCAGCAGAAAAAGCATAGGTCGGCCACCAGTTACCACTCCCAATGGCCTTCGGACCATGGCATCCCGAAACCCTGCATGAGGTTAAAACAAAAAAAACAGGAAAAGAAAAGAAGGGAGAAAAAAAAGAAGAAACAAGAAATATATATAGCAGTACAAACATGTCACGTCAATGGTGACATGCATCCTCCTACACCTGAAGGATACCGGTTGGGGGTGGCTCTACCACCGGACACATGGCTGCAAATGAAAACATCAAAAACATAAGCCCCCAGGGGGCAAAAAGGCAATTAACACAGTAGAACAGAACACCAAAGTAATAACTAAGAGTCCCAGAAGTGAGCACAGCAGCAACCTCCCGATAGAAAACCCAGCTAAATTAGGGGCCAACCTCCTCCAGGAGGATGGCCACAGGCCGCCATAGAACCACTACACAGCCCAAGTGGTCCCCCACCCATCTTCCAAAAAGGCCAACACCCGAGCAGGCCCACCAGGCTAACCTCCCACCGGAGTCCGAGGGAACCATCACCCCATACCCAAACGGGAACCCGAACAACGGCACCCGGACCCAAGATAGGCCAGGACAGCAAAAAGTCATAATCCACAAGTCCAAGAGGAGACCCTACCCCCCATTCAGTGGTGGAACCCAAGAGAGTAGGCTGGATCAGGCCTAACCTGGAATGCTAACAAACTGGAAGAGCCCTAGGGGCCAAACTCACAGTCCCATCAGGAGAGTCCAACGGCGAAACACAACGCGGGAGATCCAAGATGCATCTTCAGCCCGGAGAAGAGCAGGATGGACTTGATCATTGAGGGTCCCTCGGGGGCCCATCCGGTCATCTGGGGCCCAATGCACGATGAATGCGGTCAAATTCAAGCCGGTCGATGGGAATTGCAGGCGTCAGCTCCTGAAACAGAGCAGTAGCGGTGGAGGTGAGATCTGTGATCGTTTCAGGTATACCCCTTAACCACAAATTGCCGCGATGGGAACGGTTCTCGAAATCCTCAAGTCGGAGCAGCGCGTCCGCTAATTCTTTCTTGAGGTCACACAAGTCCTGTTCGTGACCCTCAATGACCGTGGCCGCCACATCCATTTTATCTTCAAGATCATTCATTCGATTGCCCAATTCTCGGATTTTACGTGAAAGTCGGTCAGCAAGCTTGGTGGTAGCGGAGGATAGTTCCGACTGTAGCATCGCCTTGAAACGGTGCAGAAGCTCAGAATCCCTTAGACCTGGAGGGGAAGACCACAGGGAAGCTGCTGATGCCAGGTCATCTTCACCCCTGGGATCCAGCCTGTAGCGGAACTGTTCCGCCTGGGCTTCCTCGTGCGGAGCGATATGTCCCACCCAATGGTCCTCCTTTTCCAGCCAGTCTTCCAAGGCAGATATTATAGCTAAAAACCCTCCCTTTTGCTCTACCCAAAACCACGAGTCGGAACTTCGTGTAGGGTGAAAAATGACTGAATCTTTATTAAACACAGCTCAGTATATACAGCTTCAACCCCACCCCCACCAGACAGCCTGGCACCGGGTTTTCCCCACCCACAACAAACCCTAGGACTAACAATACAGTATGAACTCTATTAGAAGTGAAAGACTACAAGGTCACATTTCCCTAAACAAACAGTGTAGAATGTCTGTGAAACATGTCCAGCTTTGCAAAAGGGGATAAAACCAGAACAGAAAGGGCAAAATGATATCACACAGGGACAGTTCCTCACAAAGCTCCCCCGTTGTGTAACACCCGCCAGACCCGGCGAGACCTTCAAACGGGTCCGCTTGGGGCTGGTCGGTTCAGAGGGTTACTTCTCCAACTCGGCTTGCCGGGACAACCCATCCGCGTTGGCGTTTTGCTTCCCCGGTCGGTACTCGATTGTAAAGTTATAGGGTTGCCTCCAACCCTATAACTTTTATAGCCAAGCTCCACCGAAGCAGACGACCATTGTCCCCGGAGACCCGATTTAGCCATACCAGGGGGTTATGATCGGTGAGTACAGTGAAGGAGTGCCCGTACAGGTAGGGCTGCAATTTCTTGAGGGCCCATACTAAGGCAAGGCACTCTTTCTCCACAGCAGTGTAGGCCACCTCCCGGGGTAACAACTTTCTACTTAAGTAGGCCACTGGATGGTCGTTCCCGTCGTCCCCGATTTGGCTCAGAACAGCGCCCAATCCAAAGGTGGAGGCATCTGTGTGAACACAAAACAGTTTGGAAGGGTCAGGAGCAGCCAAAACGGGAGCATGGATTAGATCATGCTTGAGCTTTTGGAAAGCCGTTTCACACTCTGGGGACCACACAACCTGTCGGGGCAGATTCTTCCGGGTCAGATCCGTTAGGGGTTTAGCAATGGCGCTGTAGTTGGGGATGAATTTATGATAGTACCCTGCAGTGCCTAGGAAGGCAAGGACCTGGGTCTTGGTTTGGGGAGTGGACCAATTTGCTACCGCTTCCACCTTTGCAGGTGCTGGTCGTTGCTTCCCACATCCTACCCGATGTCCTAGATATTGGACTTCGGACACCCCAACGTGGCATTTGTCAGGTCGGATGGTCAGCCCTGCTTGCCCAATGCGATCAAGCACTTCCCTGAGATGTCGGAGATGATCCTCCCAATTATCACTGTAGATAGCTATATCGTCTAGATAGGCGCAGGAGAAGTCCTGCAGTCCATCCAGCAGCTTATCTACCATTCTCTGAAAGGTAGCCGGGGCATTCTTCATCCCAAACGGCATGACCCTGGACTGGTACAAGCCGAACGGGGTGATGAATACTGACTTTGGTACCGCGTCAGCATCCAGCGGAATCTGCCAGTACCCCTTGCAGAGATCGATAGTGATAAGATAATTACCTCTGGCCATCCGGTCCAGCAGCGCGTCTATCCGGGGCATGGGGTATGCATCAGTCATGGTCCAGTCATTGAGCCTGCGGTAGTCCACACAGAAACGGACAGTTCCATCTTTCTTGGGTACCAGGACTACTGGGGAGGCCCAGAGGGTTCTATCACACCTAAATCTAACATTTCCTTAATCTCTCTTCTCATCCCTTCTCTGATGGACTCAGGCACTCGGTAGGCCGCCTGCTTCAGAGGGGCCTGACCCTGCGTCTCTACCCGGTGGATAGTTGTGGTGGTGTAACCGGGCAGAGACGAGAACAGCTCTCTGTGTTCTTGGAGCAGTTGACGGGCCTGTTCCTGGGCCTTGGGAGGCAGCCGTGTGCTGATATCTACATCCGCTACACTCCGCTGGGACTGTTCGTCCCCTGGCAGCCCCGGCAGAAGAAGCGTTTCTGAGTCATCGGTAGCCGGAGCGCAATAGCAGCTACACTGTCCTCCTGTCGTTCGATTAACGGTTTCAGCATATTCACATGGAAGGTTCGCCGGATCCTTCCATCCGAACAGCGAGCTACAATGTATGTGGTATCACAGAGTTGCTCCACCACTCGGTACGGGCCCTGCCAGGCAGCCTGTAATTTGTCATGCCTGACTGGTTTCAAGGCCAACACTTTCTGTCCTAAGTGAAATGTTCAGTCTCGAGCAGACCGGTCGTTCCACCGTTTCTGTCTGCTCTGGGCGGCCTCAAGGTTTTCTCGTACTAGGGTCGTCAACCGTTGTAGCCTCTCCCTGAGCTCCAGCACATAGGCCACCACCGAGGTCCCTTCCTCGGCAACTGCTCCCTCCCAGTGTTCGCGTAGGAGATCCAGGGGTCCCCGAACCCTTCGGCCGTACAGCAGCTCGAAGGGAGAGAACCCTGTGGACTCCTGCGGTACCTCTCGGTAGGCGAACAGGAGGTGGGGAAGATGCCGCTCCCAGTCCTTATGAGACATAGTGAATGTTCGGAGGAGCTGTTTCAGTGTACCGTTAAACCGTTCGCAGAGCCCATTGGTCTGGGGGTGGTAGGGAGAGCTGTACAGCGGTCTGATCCCACACAACTTCCAAAGTTGTTGGGTAAGCTCGGCCGTGAACTGCGTGCCTTGGTCGGTCAGGATCTCACGAGGAAATCCTACCCGAGTAAAGATCTGCAGCAGGGCTTGCGCAACTGTTTCTGCCTGCGCATTTCTCAGCGCTATGGCCTCCGGGTACCAAGTGGCGTAGTCGACAACGGTCAAGATATACTTCTTGCCTGTGGGACTAGGCCGTTTCAGGGGCCCCACTAGGTCCACGGCGATACGACTGAAAGGTTCCCCGACTATGGGTAGGGGCCTCAGAGTGGCCCTGGGCCTGTCTCCCTGCTTCCCTACCTTCTGGCAGACCTCACAAGATCGACAGTAGTCCCGAACGTCCCCCGATACTCCTGGCCAGAAGAAACTCTGGGTTAAGCGATGCAGGGTCCGTTGCTTGCCCAAATGCCCAGCAAGATGAATATCATGCGCAATCTGGAGGAGGTCACGCTGATACTTCCTCGGTACTACCATCTGCCGGTGAGGTATTTGGGCAGCGCCCACCCCTGCTCCCCCGTGGACCCTGTACAACTTGCCCTGGTCCCACTCATACCTCACATCTCCCAATCTCCCAGGATCACTTCCAGCCCTCTGTCTATAGGGGTCTAAGGTCCGGTCACTGGCTGTTTCTTTAGCAAAATCAGCGGGGGAATCCCAGGTCAGGGCAGGGACAAGCTCAGGAGGGGGTGGGTATTCGATTCTTACCGGAATCTTGGCAGGTGGAGCGGCAGCATGCTCTCTAGCTTGGTGGTGAGTGGTGACTGGATGAGCTTTAGCAGGGGTCTCAGTGCCAAAAGTGGAGACCAGGACTCCCAGATCATTTCCAAGGAGAACCTCAGCTGGCAAGTTCTGCATTACTCCAATTTCAACGTTCCTGGCCCCGGCCCCCCAATCCAGATGAAGCCTTGCAGTAGGAATCCGGTAGACATGGCCTCCCGCTACCCGTACGGCCACAGACTGCCCGGTCTTGGCCCAGTCTGGTACCAATTGGGGTTGGACTAGGGTGAGTGTGGCTCCAGTGTCCCGTAATCCTTGGGCCTGACGGCCGTTAACATGGACAACCTGTTGGTGATGTCTACGATTGTCCGGGGTGGCAGCCTGGAGAGGGTTAGCCACATGAAAGACCCCAATGTCCTCATTCTCGATGGTAAAATTCCTCCATGAAGAGGCGGTGACACTCGGGTGGTCCTGTAGGGAGCAGGCAGAGGCTCGGCCATAGGGAGTGGTGGGTCGGTTGGAAGTGGCCCGAGGTGGTTGGCTGCTCTGGGGCCTTGGTGAATTCCGGGGGCAATGAATGCGGATGTGCCCTTTTTGGTTGCAGCCATAACAGCGTGGGCCAGACCGCTTTGGGTTAGAATGTGTGAATGGTCTGAGGCATTCTCAGGTGACCGGAGTGGGCACCACTGGTTGTGGACGAGGTGCAGGGGGAATAGCAGGCTCGGTTAGCCTCCTGTTGTCCAGGTACTCATCTGCCCAGTGACTAGCATCGGCTAAAGTTAGGGGGTGTTTGTCCTGGACCCAATGTCTAACATCCCCTGAAAGTCCAATGTAAAACTGCTCTAGTAACAACAGTTGTAACAGTTCCTCTAGCTTGGTGATCTGACACCCTCGGACCCAGCTGCGGGCAGCGTGTTGTAACTGATGTCCCCATTCAGTGAAGGTGTCCTGGGGTTTCTTTTTGAGTGACCGGAACTTTAAGCGGTACGCTTCTGGGGTGAGAGCATAGCGGGCCAACAAGTGTTCCTTAACAAAATCATAATCCAAGCAGTAGCTGTCGGGTACAGTCCTGAATGTGTCTGCAGCCCGACCGGTTAGCTTGCTGCTCAAAATGGGAACCCGGTCTTGGGCTGCCACACCATGGATGGTGCACAACCATTCAAAGTCCTGAAGAAAGCTGTTAATGTCCCCATCCACCTCTGAGAAAGTTTTAAAAGCAGCATATGGAATTTTCGTTGGTCTGGTTGCAGTCTGGAGAAGGCCAGAGGTAATCCTCTCCCAGACCGAGTCCTCAGTTGATGACCGGGTGTGACTAAGCCGCAGTTGGGTTGCATCGTCTAGGGTCTTGGAAATCTGTTCGGAGGTGGGAGAGCTGCCGAACAGAGCCAAACGCCACTCCACCTCTTGTTGTAAATCCGATTGGTATAGGGGTCTCCGTGTGGTGCTAAGCGGGCCTGGCGTTTCAGGGGCCGATGAGCTGCTCTGTTCCTCCAACTCCTGTGAAGCGGAGTTCACTTTTGGCAGAGCAGTGTTCGCTTCAAGCGTAGCAGAGAGTGCATCAGGTAAAGTGGGATGTGCATCCTCTTGGTCTAAGGCCATAATCTCGCCCAACAGTTCCTCTCTGGTCTTGGAGCCAGTGATACCTCCCCGAGCAACAAGCAGGCTTTGGAGGGCTGGCTTCCGGAGGTCCCGTATATCCATCTGGCTGAGCAGGGACGTCTCCGTGAAAAAGATGGGGTCCCGGTTGTGGTTTGGACTTTCTCCGCAATGAGGAAAGATCCCACCGCTGCCAACCAATTGTAGCGGAACCGTTCCGCCTGGGCTTCCTCGTGCGGAGCAATATGTCCCACCCAATGGTCCTCTTTTCCAGCCAGTCTTCCAAGGCAGATATTATAGCTAAAAACCCTCCCTTTTGCTCTACCCAAAACCACGAGTCGGAACTTCGTGTAGGGTGAAAAATGACTGAATCTTTATTAAACACAGCTCAGTATATACAGCTTCAACCCCACCCCCACCAGACAGCCTGGCACCGGGTTTTCCCCACCCACAACAAACCCTAGGACTAACAATACAGTATGAACTCTATTAGAAGTGAAAGACTACAAGGTCACATTTCCCTACACAAACAGTGTAGAATGTCTGTGAAACATGTCCAGCTTTGCAAAAAGGGATAAAACCAGAACAGAAAGGGCAAAATGTTATCACACAGGGACAGTTCCTCACACAGCCCACCCGCGGGTAGGGGCAGCGGGGGACCCCAAATCAAGACCGGGGCTTCAACTGCGGTCTCCGGGGGAAGACTCAATCCCGGGCTCTGGAACTCTCCGGCGGCAGGCCAAAAATCGAGGCCGCGGCTTCACCCGTGATCTCCGGCGGGTAGGCCGCAAGATTCAAAATGGGCTGCCGGGCGCTGGAAGCGCGGGAGACAGCTGATTTTTTTCCCCATCGTGGCACCAGGGGACGAGGGGCCAGGAGAGGTTGGAGGAGAGGCGATAAACCCCCCCTGAGAGCTTAAAATCGGCCGATATGCCAGTGGTCAAGCAGCCAAGTTTAAATAGCAGCCATTCCTCAGGCTGCGCACGAGCGCCCCCCCCCCCCCCGCCCCACAGCCATTGTTTTGTTGAATTACTTGTATGCTTTGGGTCATTGTCCTGTTGCATCACCCATCCTCTGCGGAGCTTCAGTTGACGGACAGATGGTCATACGTTTTCCTGAAAAATGTCTTGATAAACTCTGGAATTCATTTTCCCATCAATGACAACAATCCGTCCAGGCCCTGAGGCAGCAAAGCCTCCCCAAATCATGATGCTCCCTCCGCCATGTTTTACAGTGGGGATGAGGTTTTGATGTTGGTGGGCTGTGCCTTTTTTTTCTCCACACACTCCAAACAACTCAATCTTGGTTTCATCTGTCCACAGTATATTTTGCCAGTAGTGCTGTGGAACATCCAGGTGCTCTTTTGCAAACTTCAAACGTGCTGCAATATTCTTTTTGGACAGCAATGGCTTCCTCCGTGGTGTCCTCCCATGTACTCCATTATTGTTTAATGTTTTCCTTATTGTAGATGTGTCAACAAAAATGTTAGCATGTGCCAGAGATTTCTGTAGGTCTTTAGCTGACACTCTGGGATTCTTCTTTACCTCATGCAGCATTCTGTGCTGTGCTCTTGCAGTCATTTTTACAGGACGACCACGCTTAGGGAGAGTAGCAACAGTGCTAAACTTTCTCCATTTGTAGACAGTCTGTGTTACCTTGGACACATGAACATCAAGGCTTTTGGAGATACATTTGTAACCCTTTCCAGCTTCTTGCAAGTCAACAATTCTTGATCGTAGGTCTTCTGAGAGCTCTTTTCTGCGAGGCATGATTCACATCAGACAGTGCTTCTTGAAACCAGTAAACCCAAAATAGGTGTGTGTTTTTTAAGGGCAGGACAGCTGTCAGCAACACATACAATATCATCACACTGATTGGAGTCAAGGTAGGCTCACTCCTGGCTCCAATTAGCTCTGGGAGAAGTCATTAAGCTAGGGCCTCACATACTTTTTCCTCCCTGCACTGTGAATGTTTACATGTTATGTGCAATTAAACCATGGTAACATCTAATGTTTGTGTAGTATTATGTTCAGCAGACTGTGTTCTTCTATTGTTGTGACTTAGATGACGTTCAGAGCACATTTTATGCCCAATTTATGCAAAACTCCACGTAATCCCAAGGGGTTCACATACTTTTTCTTGCAACTGTATGTGGCATTGATGTGGACTGGTAGGCACTGATATGTGGCATTGATGTGGCACTGATGGCCACTGGCACGTGGCACTGATGAGCACTGACTGCTGGCACTGATGGACACTGACAGGTGGCACTGCTGGGGCTACACTGATCATCAGTGCTCTGATGATCAGTGTAGATATCCCCTCCGCGGAATGCCGATTACCGGCTCTCCTCTACTCTCGAGCTGTCATCGTGACAGCTCGAGTGGAACATTACAAAGCTAATTTTCATGTTATAGCTTAAAAAAATGAAATCTGATTGATGGAGTGCTCTTCCATGATGATACATACTAGTCATTAGCTTCAATAAGTTAGCCTGCTTTTTGCATAAGTGTTCAGAAACAAATCTGCATTAATCTGTGTGTGTTTTAAAATTCATAAAATATAATAATAATGTAATGGCTTCAAAACAGTTTTGTTTTAGTTGTATTATTACATTTGTAAGCCTTTTTAAAACTTTTATTTTTTCAAAATTTGTATACAGTCCTTGTTTCAAGTAAAATTTACGTACAAGACTGTGGTTTCCCAGAGCACTATGGGATAGCTAAAAAGATAGTACAGCACTGATCATCTTCTTCCCAGCATCTTGCTCTAATGTAAACCTTGGAATGAACCATCTTATAAGAGATGAACCACTAAACTGACTCATTCAGTTCCATGTGTGAAGTTTACCTTCAGCTACTGTGCAAAAGGGCTGATAGACTAATGCAGGCCATAGACGGCTCGAAAACCGGTTTTTTCGTCTGATAAACAAAACATCGGTCGTTCGTTAAACTGGCGTAACCACCAATTATTACGAAAATCGGCCGACCAAGTCATAAAAATCATGACATATAACAGGAAATGATGTCATTTTTGACCTTTCAGACCCTCCCACACTATACAGAGAGCCTGACGAAACGAACAAACATCACTATCGTATCGTACACACAAAAAATCTGTACATCTTGTATGAAAATGCCCGGCAACATGTCAAAAAGAAAAATTGCCATAATGGTGCTTGGCTTGGTAGCACTGGAGGAGCAAAAAAAGAATAAAAAAAGGAAGAGCAGAGTATGGTCCAAACACTGGCTTCTTCAACGGGCCATGTTTTCCCACATGAACCTGCTTTCAAATTTAAAAGAAAACAATCCTGACGATTACAAAAACTATTTAAGAATGTCATAGCAGTCGTTTGAGCTCCTCCTAAACATGGTTGGACCACACATCAAGAAGACAGACTCTTGCATACGCAAATCCATCAGCGCTGAGGAAAGACTCATAGCAACCCTCCGTTACCTAGCAATGGGAAGATCCTATGAAGAGCTCAAGTTTTCAACGGGTATATCAGCACAGTCCTTGGGTAGAATAATCACAGAAATGTGTGCAGCAATATCCAATGTGCTGAAAGCTGACTATTTGAAGGTATTTATTATATAGAGCTATATTTGACTGAAAGATTAGATCTTTTTTTGGTACTTTTTTTTTAAAACAAACAGTTCTCTCCCCTTTCAGCTCCTGCACACTTCTTTGTATGGCTTTGCTTATCTGACCCATGTAAACCAGTGTGCTTACAGTGAAAAACACTCACAGCATATAATGTGAAACAGCACACCGTAAACCATTTGATCACCCCACATTTTAAACCCTTTCCTGCCCATTGCCATTAGTACATCAAAAATGTAAGTGTATTTATATTTATAGAACCATTCCCCCACCTTCATACCCCCCCCCAAAAAAAAAAAAAAAAAACCCACCAGTGATCACAAATTAGCAAAAAGAGACTCAAAAAAGTTACAACTATTTACAAGTTTATTGTTCGAATAACAGAACAAAAGTAATACATTTAAAATTTTTTAAAGATCAGATAAGATATTTATAAACTGAACAATTTGTTCACAGATTAGTATAGTTTATATCCCATGAACTGTGTAATTGTTCTGGCATTTGCCAGTTTGGATTGCTTTGTGTGGCAGACATATGGGGTTGTGGGTCCCTAGCTAGAGTATGGGTGGGCCTATTCTGTGATACATGGGGCATATAGTTATATTGCTGTTCAGTACTCTGTGAAGGATGGGGATTACAATTTTTGTATCATATGTACCCTGTTCCCTTTGGCCGATGGTTAGTAAATTATAAATTAGGGGGTCAATGATTTCCCTTTGTTGTTGGCTCATCCTGCGCAGTTTGTGGGCAATATGTTTGCGAATACATCGCACTCGTCCTCCTTTTCAGCCAGGGCAGCAGATGCTTGTCGCAAGAAATTTGCTGTGTCATATTCAGAAGCTCTTCTTTTTTTCCCTCTGTTAACCGGCAATGCTGGGCTGGGTCTTTCTGGTGTAGCTTCACTTTCCTATAACAAAAAAGTTGTGAAAATATGATTAATGTTCCAGAAACACACATTAAAACATTTTTATCTTTTACAGTTTCCAAGTAGCGCTCAAGAATGGCTGCAGACCGCCAAAGAATTTCAAGACCTTTGGAACTTTCCGAACTGTGGCGGTGCCATAGATAGAAAACATGTGCGCATCACACCACCTGCACATTCTGGATCATACTATTATAATTACAAAGGCTTCTTCAGCATCATCCTGTCGGCCATTGTAAATGCTAAATATGAATTCCTCTACCTTGATATTGGTAAAAATGGCCGGAAATAATAACTGACCTTCTACCAGTTGCTGATGAGGAGCCAGTCAATAGCACAAGGTCCGGTAAGTATTCATATATATATATACATTCATCTATATATACATTTATCTATGTAAATATATATGTATGTTAATAATTGCAAAATTTTATTAACAGGAAATCCAGATTCTACTGGACTTAACAGTTATACTGCACAAAAACTGACAGCAGAATTAATGGCTTGCAACATACAAATTTAGGATATAAGAGATACTCTGACCACCTTACAAGTCAGGATCAATACAGTATTGGATACCCTTTGCAAACTGATTTGAGTCATGTGTTGCATTTTTCTGAACATGTGTGTAAAAAATGTTATGTAGAATGTACTATTCTAAGTTATTTGGTATGCTATGTGCTTGTCTGAGACAAATGTTGCATTAAAGGCTGGCCATACATTATACAATTTTTCTTAAGATTTTTGCTTTTGATTTACTAAAATAAATATAATATGAGGCCCTTTTAGATTTACCATCAACTATGTAGTGCATTGACCTGCCTATTTGGATACAACTGAAAATGTTGTACAGGTGTGACCTCATATTATATGGTTTATAGAAATCTTAAGCAAAATCTGTAAGAAAATTGTATAATGTATGGCCTGACTATACAATGTGATTGTACACATTGTGGATGGTGTGGTCAATTATGTCTTCTATATTGAAGGTCTGTACCATTTTGTCAGAATAGTTTTCTAAAAATATATGTACACAATGTACAGTTTGAATAATGTTCTATTTAAAAAAAAAAAAAAAACTGAATATTTATACAAAAAAAGACAATATTTATTCAAACATTAAAATATTTTTTGCTAAAAAATAACTTCAAAAGTAAACTATTTTTGATAATGTCAAAAAGTAGCTCAATAAAGCAGTGCTGCTTTAAAATGATCTCTATTTTACTTTTTTTTATATCTGAATGAAATATTTTTGTATATTTCACTATTTTGGGCGTAAATGTTTTAATAATGGTTAGTATATGGTGAGAATGGACATAAATTAGAGCAATAACCATAGCAAATGCATGTTCTGTACATCACACACAGAAAGCTGTACATTTATTCACACACAGGAAGCCATCTAATAATGTTTTGTTGACATTCAACAGCTTTGAACTTTGTCCTGGATAAGAAATTTCGTACAGGCGAAACTTCTTTTCCTTCCAGGTCACAGCTCATGTGCATATTTTTTTCTTAAAAATTATCGTACGATTTGACCATCATTGACGCGAAAATCGGTAGTTTTCCACAAATTTTCCAACAAGACCGATAATCCAAAAGTGGAGACAACGTGAAAATCGGCCGACGAATTAACCCACTAACAGTGCAAAAATCAGCTGATTAATCTTTCGGATGAAAAATCGGCTGATTTTTGAACCGTCTATGGCCGGCATTAGATTACAGTGTGAAATTTATCCTAAATCTCCATTTACTGTCTCAAAAAAAACATAAATTATTTATAGGCAATATTTTATGTTTGCCTAAAAAAATCAAATGTGATATTTTACTTACTGTATGACCATTTTACAAAAAAAAAATTAAAAAGTACAAAACCACTATATATTCAGTTGAAGCCTGGATTTTTCTTGGATTATGTTATTTGCAATTAGTAATTGTCAAGGCAGATGAAAGAACCTCTCAGAACCTCCAGCAATGCATCTGAGAGCTGAATCCCTGTAAAATTTCAATAGATCAGTATTAACCCCTTCACGCCTAAGGGTAAAACAAATCTAAATGCCTAAGCACAATTTTTCAACGTTGACATGTTAGTAAAAGCATACATATCACCACAACTACTTTGTACATCCAGGTGGATTATACCTTGATTTTTCAGGACAAATTGGGCTTTCATTTGGTGTTAAATGGTAATGGATAGCTCCTAATTTTTTTTATTATCAAAGGAAAACTGGGCCAAAATAGTAAAAAAATTTTTTTTTTTTTATTTAGCTGTGTGTTTCTTGTTACGACCATAACATACCTCCATAGAACAACCCAAAATAAATTCTCCAGCTCTTGACGATCGCAGCGATACCATATATGTGTATGTTATTTGTTGTTTGTACCCGTAGTACAGCCCATAAACAATAGTGCGCATTTTGTTTTTGTCCACGGTCTCTGTGCTGGGAGCACGCTGAGCGGCGCGCTCCCAGCACAAAGACAGGTACGCAAATATGCGGCCCCACGGAAAAAAGCCCAGTTCCGTGAGGCCACATATTTGTGTGCCGTCAGTATCAAGGGGTTAATAATGCCTCCTTATAAAATGTGTTGCATAAAATGAGAGCCAGCATTTTGGTGACAGTCCCATTTCTATGATGCACTAAATATTGACATCCAATTTTCATATACTGCAGATAGTATGGCAGTGACCCTGCCAAAACTTGGAGTGTCACTAGGTGATTTTCTTTTAGGTATTTGTCCATGGGTAAATATAGTGTCACAGGTAGGCAGTAGATAGCCTAGACTTTCCCTGTTCACCTTTTTCAAATTTATTGGGTTTCCTATAAGTTCAGAATAAAGTTTACTATTGCCTGTTGCTGGGGAATGGTCCTTAGTAGATAGAGAAAGAGGATACAATATTTAGGATTACGAATATTTATTTCACCTTGGCCAATCATTAGGAGGCTTAGGCCAGTTATGTGAGGTGGGGAAAGAAAATACATACTGGGGAGACTGTCCAGAAGGGTCCTCCCGGGATTTGCCTGAAAAGGATGTACTGTTAGGCCTCCTTGCATACGGACATAAAAACTTACTGATATTTATATGTAGGATCTTGCTGGCAGAAAGTAAATTGTTAGGTACAAACCTTAAGTATACAGTACATGCATCATGCAACTATTGCACTGAAATTAAAAAACAAACAATACATTCATCTTTACACAGCTGTGTGCATTATTCCATAGATAACAATGCATCTGTGTTCAGATCAGTAAAAAATGTTTTTGTACAATAGGCCTAAGGATGGCCATACATGGATCAATTTTCAAACGATATTTTGTTTGAAAATCAGACCTAAGAATAATCGGCCAATTTTTATTCAGTGGGGCAATGGCACTGGCCGATTTTTGTGGTCCCTCCCCATTTCGTTTATCGGGCATGCTGGAAAATTCGTGAAAAACGACCGATTTTCTAAATCATTGGTGGCACAGAATGAACAATGTTTTAAATTTTCGATTGATAAATCGTTCGGAATTCGACCCATGTATGGCCTGCTTTAGAGGGCCTTCCCTCCCATGCTTTGCCTGGAGAGGATGGGTGAGTGATTGAAAGATCAGGCTTGTTGGTTCAGGGAAAGGGAGAAGAGTCTAGACCTGCTGCTTGGGGGGTTTACAGTTTTAGAGCCAAGGCTTTAAGATTTTCACCCTACAATCATACTGTAACCAGCAGCAACCGCCTCTGCTATTTGAAAAGTGCGTTTTTGTTTGTTTGCCTTCTTATTTTTCATTCTAACCCACTGCTATTTTCACCTTGGTGAGGTTGACGTGTCTTTGCCTCTGCATCCTCCTTGTATAGCCCCTGACATGTCCCAGGAGGCTACAGGAGTAGGGCAGTAGCAGGAATTGCACGCATCATTGGATGCTGGCTGCCTGAACTCACAAGAGACAGTCAGCTCCTGATAACTGAGGAGGACCAAGATGACAGAACAAGACTCAAGCTGAGTCAACAGAACTGCAGATCAGAGCGAGACAATGCTGGATTCACTTGGCACTGGGTATGTGGATTAGGTGAAGAGCTTCACAAAAGGCAAGAATTAAAAAAAAAAAAAACAACAGAGAAGAGGTAGTGAAGTTCCTCTTTAGGCTTGCATAGGTTGGGGTCTGGAAGTACAAGAATTAGGTGACAATTAAGGGAAGCACATTTATAACAGTGTGGCTCAGTCTATGGACAGTCCCAGCTTAAAGGTCCACCACTATCTTAGGAGAGGGGCTGAAGAGTTTCCAGGTAGATGTCTTGCCTACATAGTTCTACATTAACCTGTGGCAGAGGCAAGGATACTACAAAGTATTACTGAGTGGGTCTTGTCGCCATTTAAGGTATCCTACAATATACCTCTCTTCCCTGGGCAATGAATCTATACATTTTGCATCAGGAGAATGAGTGGATGTCTGTCATTATGTCGCTGCTGGTGGGTCGGGGAGTGTTCGGGAGCAGCTATGGGTCAGAGCACTGGTTGAATAGCTGTGAGGGCCCAAAAATCCAGCATCTTGTTAGGGGGTCATTGCTACAGTAAAATTACTCTTCTATTTGGATTTGTTTAGATTTGCCAGAGCGAGATTTGATCAGAATTTATTAACCACAAACAAAATTTTGCCAAATTGTACAATGTCTGAACATCCAGAAACTGCATCAGATGTTAGAATTTAACCACTAGCCTACAGGGCACTTATCCCCCCTTCCTGCCCAGGCCAATTTCCAGCTTTCAGCACTGTCACATTTGAATGACAATTGCGCGGTCATGCAACATTGTACCCATATGAAATTTTTATCATATTTTTTTTTAGACAGATAGAGCTTTCTTTTGGTGGTATTTAATCACCTCTGAGATTTTTCTTTTTTTTTTTTTTAAACAAACCAAAAAACACTGAAAATTTTGAAAAAAAAAGTTTTTTCTTAGTTTTTGTTATACAATTTTGTAAATAAGTGATTTTTCTCCTTCACTGATGTGTGCTAATGAGGCTGCAGTGATGGGCACTGATGAGGAGGCACTGGTAGGTGGCACTGATGGGCATTGACAGGCATCACTGATGGGCACTGAAAGGCAGCACTGATACATGACACTAATATATGGCACTGATAGGCAGCACTGTTAGGCGGCACTGGCTGGCACTGTTAGGTGGCACTGGCTGGCACTGTTAGGCGGCACTGGCTGGCACTGATAGGTGGCACTGATTGGCAGCACTGATAGGTGGCACTGATTGGCATTGATAGGTGGCACTGATGGGTGACACTGAAAGGCAGCTCAGATGGGCACTGGTATGCACTGATATGTGGCATTGATGCGGCACTGATGGCCACTGGCACGTGGCACTGGGCACTGGCACTGATGAGTACTGACAGGTGGCACTTCTGGGGCCACACTGATCATCAGGGCACACTGATCATCAGTGCCCTGATGATCAGTGTACATGTCCCCTCCGCGGAAAGCCGATTACCGGCTCTCCTCTCCTCTCGATCTGTCAGCATGACAGCTCTAGAGGAGATGAATGCTGATAACCGCCATTTCCGTGTTTACATGTGATCAGCTGTGATTGGACACAGCTAATCACATGACCAAGCCGACATCTTCGGCTCTTTCCATGATCCGCTGTATCCGAGGGACACAGCGGACTGGCGATCGCCGCGCTGCGCGCTCCCTGAGCCGCGCATGCGCAGTGAGAATGGTAGGACGTCCTATCAGAACGAGAGAACCACTTTGCGCCCGTCATTGTACTATAGGGCGGGCGGAAGGTAGTTAAAGTATATTTAAAACCCAAACTTTTTTTTGTTTTAGATGGAGTAGGCAAGTGTCAAACCCCTGTAGATGCAGAAAAAACAATGCTTGGGGGGCCAGAGAGAACCAATTATGGCAGTATTTTCATATTTCCTTACACCATTGTGCATAGGCTTAACATTTTTATCTTTGTTTATGTGTCTTTCACAACTGTACCTTGCTCGAAGTTTTGCTATCTTTACAGGAATTATTAAACCAAGGTGTGTCTGTTAATACCATATGGTCAACTCACGACATACAATTCCAGAAGGTCATAAACTTTTTAACAGCATTCAGTCTCTGTTGTATTACAGAATGCTGGCTGAGGTAGGGTGTGTAGAGCAATGAAATGGCTGCCAATTCATTAGTGCAGTAATTTCAAACTTCAATAATAGTTAGGAAAGTCCAATAACCTAGAGAAATCTATTAGCATTGTGTGCTACTGGCAGATCACTTAAAGATGAAAGAAGAACTCCAGTTGTGATGGATATGGTAAAATGCCTATTTGGTTTCCTACTGAATATATATATATATATATATATATATATATATATATATATACACGTTTTTCTACACATTTTTATACATATTTACTTTTATACTTTAATACTATTTCTTTCTTCATATTTATAAATGTTTAGTATGAATACATATGTTGTGTGAATATTTTCTGCCTGCTGTGCCTTGTGGTACTTTAAGAAATCCTTGCTTAAGAAATGTTTGCTCACACGCACCGACCCCCCCCTCCCATTGTGCCAGCTTGAGACAAAGGAATGTTTTTCTTTCTATAAGATAAGACTTGGAAGGAGATCACACCTATACCATGATGGAGATTGTTTTCGTGTGGAAATGACCAATCAAAGACTAAAATAATGCTTATGCTGTTCTCACATGACTCTCGCATCATTTTGCATGTATAAGCTCACTTTCTCATTATAATAAACTAGAAGTGTTCATAGACTGAACTTGTGTGTCAGCGTGAGTCTCTTCCAGTGTGCGCACATTCCAAAGCTAGAATGATAAATTAGGACAGGAACAGATAAGCACTGGACAATTTAGTCCTCAACTAAATCACAGTTAAACATACAACAAAACATGAATATAATGATGCAATAAATAGACAGCTTTTGCTGCAATGTACTTGTTCAATCCAGATCTGTATTCTGCAGTACATCTTTTCTGCCCCTAGATGTTCTCAGTCTTCTACATTGAATGACAGCATTATTCAACCCACTTCCTTGAAGCCCAGGCCATCATTGACCTGCCCCCAACCTGTGACTGGATAATGTCCAAAGTCAATCATCCTATCAGAATACCTCCCTTGCCCTGACTGTATATTCAGCATCATTTTTCACTTTATTTTGTTTTAAAATTCTACAAACACATTGGGAGCTGTCCATCTGACAACCTGAATAATCTTTATCCTGGTTACTCTTCATTCTATACATCAATTTACTCATTTTCCTGATTTTACATCTCTCGTCTAATACTGTTTATTCTCTGGCAGCTTGCTGCAAGTTACCATTTTTGTACATTGCTTTTTTTTTATTGCCATGGGGTTTTTTTATATACCGTTACATCTCAATCTGTTCCTCTATCTTGCAGATTATAAACTGTTAAAAAAAAGGCAAATAAAGATTTGTTGGTATGATTAGTTTGTGCCCAAAGGGTAGCTTTAAAGTGGAGCTCCACTTATTTACCTCCCCCCCCACTGCCGTATTTGGTACTTTATTAGAGGGAGGGGGGAGCGGATACCTGGTTTTGATATGTACCCGCTCCCACTTCTGGCTCAGTTAGGCCCATTCCACCCTCCCACAGTCTTCTGGGAACTTTCACAAGTCCCAGGAGACTGCTGGACCAATTAGGAGGTGCAGCACGACTCCCGCATGCGCAGTGGACACCAGGCTGTGAAGCCGCAAGCTGTCACAGCCTGGTGCCCACAGCTGAGATGTTGGTGCGTGGAGGAGAGAAGAGGAGAAGGGACAGCGCTGGACCCCGGGACAGGTGAGTGTGTGTTTATTAACAGTCAGCAGCTACAGTTTTTATAGCTGCTGACTTTCAATAAACTCTAAAACGGCTGGAACTCTGCTTTAACTGTCTTTATAACTAAGCTGTATCTGCAGACAAAAATTTTATTTGTAGTTTCAGATGGAGTAGAATTTTTTTTCTCTTTCTGTGGTGCCATTCTGGATTTTCCAAAAAGGAAAAATTTGTTTAGTTTCTGATTCCTTTGCTAAGTTAATCATTTTGTTTCATCATATTCTTTATATTAGAATTATTTGTTTTCGAAATTAGCTTCATATATTCATTATTCTCAAATTCTCACAAGCGAAAAAAAAAATGTAAGGGCTCATCTGCTCTTTACTTAATTTGTTCAAAATGGTTAGTGACCTGTTTTAAAGCTGAAATGTAATCTTCTTACATTTAACCCTCCCACCCCCATCAGCATGCTACTATTTTTTTTTTCAATACATATTGTACCTTATTTTAGACTTAGTGATGTCATCACTTTGCTTCTCTGTTTCTCTATGCAATGCAGGCAGATCATGGCCGGTGGGAGGGGCCAGAAGGGAGCTGTACATCTCTTCCTAAAAAAATCACAGCACCCCAAGTTGGTACTCCTCTCAGGATCCCTCAGCCCTGTTGCAATGGTAGGCTGACTTTTTGGAGAAAGTATGTAATTATCAAAGTGCCTTGGTGATATCAGTCTGAAGAAGTGGGCCACCCTAGGACTGTATATACATGCAGACCACCCTGGGTGCTGCCCACATAGCATGCAGAGCCTCTGTAATTGAAAGAACTAAAATCCAATGCATAAAAGGGGCAGACCACACAGGCTGGGGAGAAAAGACTAGATGATGCTGGACGTTCCACAGCTAGTAAATGACTTGCTGCAGATTCTGAGATGCTCACAGTAAGCAATTTCTATACAGGAGAGGATCCTCTACAACTGTGCAAGACTGAAGGTAAGGCTGGAGTTCAACATTAATATTAAATAACTTGAAATTGAAGTCGTAGCTTCCTGTCCACCTGAGTCCGGGTGAGTAAGACTGAAGTCTTTCTGTTGCACTACAATATTAAAAAGAAGAAAGAAAACCTGCAAGGGAGGGAGCCTTCCAATGCTGAACCTTCCATTTATAAATACCTGTTGTCTGGCTATTATGTAGATTCAAAGGCTTCAGCACTTTCCCAGTCACTGACCCTTCTGGTTATGGAGATGAAGACACTTGACACAAAACTGACTTCACTAGCTGCATGCTTGTCTCAGGTTTGTGATTCAGAATCATAAGGACAGAGATAACCAGGCAACAAACATTATTAAAAGGAATATGTGATCCAATAGTCCACAGTCCACTTAAGAAAGCTGATGACCATGTAAAACCACATCACACTATGTACAAATCATAAAAACATTTATTGACACACGGAAAGCCAGGTCTTTAAAAAGGTAATTGATAATAGATCCTCATATTAAAACAAATGTATAGAAAGCCCATATCTGGGCATAAAAAGACATGAGGCCTCTGCTACAAGCTGTTATTATAGCGATTATTCCATGCACATAGAACCCAAGATGCCACTGAGAGTAGATAGGGACAAGACAGTGACGACATGTGGTTGTGGGTCTCAGAAAGAGATTACCTCCATCAGATGAGGATGGCAGAAACTGGATGCTGGACTGGTATAAGCTGCGGGATCATGTGGATGAATGGCCGGATGGCCAGCCACATATGTGGATGTAAATGTGGATACCAGTGCAGACAGACTGTTGGTGTATGGCCGATCTTCAAGGCTGTTGCACTGGAAGTGACATCAGCAACCCAGGAGTATGCCGCTGACCAGAAGTGGATGTGATGGACCACAAACTAAGCAGAGGCTGAAACTGAGGCTTGGGCTGTCATCATGATTACGTGTTTCAGGCATGGCCCTTTGTCAATAATTTTTTTTTTCTATTTGTACTTTGTGTGCTGTGGTCTTACATGGTCATCCGCTTTCCTAAGTGCTTACTGTGGACTATTGGATCACATATTGCACTACACCACTCCTGGTGTTATTCCTCATGGAGCTGCTAGACTGCTGCACAGCACAACAGTGATTTACTGATTGTCACCTGCCGTTTGGCTGGTTTTGTTTTATAGACTATATAAGGACATGTTGCATAATATCACAATCTAGCGCCTGAATGTTTTTAGTTTTATTATTAAAAGGAAGTGGACTATGATTCGGGTTTTTTTTCTCAATAGAGGCTTGTAGTTATTTCTATCGGACAAATTCCACGTTAGCCGTATGTGAATGATAGTAATGTTAGTGAACCATAAAAGTGTTGGTGTTATCTTGCAGCGTATCCCTTTAGAGTGATATAAGATAATATGTGAACATTTGATCTCTATCTGGCCTGGAACAGTGAAACACAAGAAGCTGGCAGAGACTTCACTTCCTTGTATCTGTACCTTCGTCACAGTCTTTCCCTGTCTCCTGATGGCATGTATTCTGATCCTCTGCACACCTGCAGATCTACTTCATTCAGGAAAAAATTAGATCAAACAGAGCAACGCACAGGTCAGTGTTCCCAAGAGTGACAATGGCTACTGAGAGTGACAGCACTGCTCCTCGGGTCACCTTCTTAGACGTAGAAAAACAAGACGAAGACAAGACGCCCAAGAACCTGGGGAAACTCACAGTGAAATATAACCGCAAGGAACTGCAGCGCAGGATTAAACTAGAAGAGTGGATTGACGCTCAAATACAGGAACTTTACCAGACTAAGGTGAGGTTATAGCATATGATGTTCTGCTAGAGTAAACCATCTAGAATCTTGCTGTTCAATAGCCAAATTCTATATTTTATTACATCCCCACCCAGGCACCCTGTGCCTGGAGTTTGCATGTTCTCCCTGTGCCGGGTTTCCTCTGGGTACTCTGGTTTCCTCACACACTTCAAAGACATGCTGGTAGGTTAATTGGCTCCTGTCCAAACTGGCCCTAGTATGTATGAATGTAAGTTAGGGACCTTAGCTTGTACACCCCTTGAGGGTTAGGGACTGATGTGAATGTACAATATATATGTAAGGCGCTGCGTAAATTGACAACACTATATAAGTATCTGAAATAAATAAAATAACGCTCGCATTAAGTAAACCAGTAACAAAAGAATCCATTTTAAATAGAACGATCTATAGACAGCATTAAATAGAAAAATGAAAGCACAATCAGAAAGTGACGTATCCAGAGTAATCTGAAAATTATAAATGTGCCATAAGATATGATCATAGAATACTAGAAAGATAAGGCTGTTCCGTTACTATAAACTGGGAAGTAAACTAAGGGCAAAAATACATTTTTAAAAATATTTTTAATTCAGGTAAAAGGGAATATTGAAAACAAATATCATGTATTTATCTATCCAGCCAGTGGAACTTTCTACTCCCTTTTCATATGTTTTCAAGTATTTTCTTGGCTTCTTTTCATAAAAAGCCTTATATTTACAGGGCTCAAATGCTGAAAATGGCCATACTTGGAGGATTGAAGGTTTAAATAGTTGATTATGTTAGCAAGATAAGCTAATACACTAATGATAAAAGAAGGGGCTTGAGATAGATTTTATAGATAAGATGGTTGCTTTTGTCAGACAGTTTAATCTCTCAGCTAGGTAAAGTGGACCGTTCATTTAAGAACAGCAAGGTTTTTTTCTAGCACTGTGAAGTCATCTGTAAACAGTATCTATATTTTTTAAATATCATGTATTCTCTGTATGATCAGTATTCATTATGTTTAGTACTGAAAAATAGTGTAACGTGAGCCTGTATAATCATACTTTAATCTATTATAACACCCCCTCGATCTGCAAATGCCATAATATTAAAAGGTATATGTATAGGACACTACATGCTCCCTGTTCTGCAAATGCCATACTTATGAAAGTTATATGAATGGGACAAGTCTTGCTCCTCATCTTTCATATACCATCCTTATGAAAATTATGAATAGGACAAGACATGCTCCTCATCCTGTAAATATCATTCTTATGAAAGTTACTGTATATAAATAGGACATGGAATGTTCCCCATCTATCAAATATCATCCTTATGAACGTAATATGAGTAGGACAAGGCGTGCCCTCCCTCTTACAAATATCATCTTTATGAAAGTTATATGATTAGGACAAGACATTCTCTCCAACCTGCAAATATCTTCCTTATGAAAGTTAAATGTATAGGACAAGGTATGCTCTGCACCCTACAAAACACTCCTATATAGCATCCCAAAGCTATATGAATAAGGCAACACATGCTCCCCATCCTGACCATGTGACAATCCTTGGCATCTGGTAGCTCAGGCACTGGGCACCCTATTGTAGGATGAGGTTGTGCACACGTTTACGTACATTTACGTTTTTGAAGGGGCTGCAGTGGCATATCCAGCAGGAGGACATGCACTGTACAACGCATACAGGAATGCTGGGGACATTGGGACTTGTATGCTGTAAGCAGGATTCTTTCATCCAGATTAGCTGAACTACACCACTCAAGAGGACTGACAAAGGAGCAGGAGCAATTCAAAGGAAAAAGCCCTAGAACCAGGGTCTAGATAGGAGAGACTGTGTTGGAGGCCTGACATGAAAGGGAGAGCAGAATGGATCCACGTGGGCCCAGGCCAGATCGGGCCGAGCCTAGAGAGCTGATCCTCCCTGAGGAGGGAGGTTTAGTGAAACCTGAGGGCAGGCAGACTGGGTCATCATCATCTCAGCCCTACCAGAGGACTGAAAAAGGGGGCCCCCCTTCGAACGAAAGGTCCTCATTTTTCCCTGCTGCACTGTGAGACTGGGTGAGAGGGTTCTTAACACACACAATGCTGCCATTGCTTTCAAGCTTTATGTTTCATTCAGGTGCTAGAGTCTAGAACAGTTAATGCACAGGCCTATATCTTTCGGCATAGACACTATCAACCATCCAGTGCTGCAGTCTAACCTACTTACTGCTTTTATCAACACTGCCTACAGAATACCAGGATTCACCTCTTTGCTTCCCTGTTAGGCAGGAATTGTACACCCACCCCACTTGAGCCAAGAAAGAAATTAGCAGCTCAAGTGCTGGTTTGCATTTAAAGGGACATACATCAGCCAAAAATCCGTTTCCTCCTGTTTTTCCTCCAGAGCAATCTATGTTAACATCTATTAGTAAAAAAAGCTGGGCCAAGAAAAATATATTTAAACCCTTATTCAATACTGCTGCTCTTTGTTGATAAACCATCAAACAATAATCGTGAAATACAAAACACAGCGCAAAAAATTTTTTAAACAAATAATACAAATTAAATAAATATAAGAAATTATATAAAAATTGTCCAAATCAATATACAGTTGTGTTCAAAATAATAGCAGTCAGACATCACTAACCTGATCAATCACTGTGTTTGGTAGAAATTATATTTCTACATGGCAAATAATTTACTAGCAGGTGTAGTAGAGTAATAGAAATCCAACAGACCCAACAGTCATGACATGCATGCTGCTGATTCTGTGTAATTGAATCACTAATTGAAAGGGGCATGTTCAAAATAATAGCAGTGTGGAATTCTATTAGTGAGGTCATTCATTCTTTGAAAAACAGGTCTTAATTATTGCCCTTATTTAAGGAAGGAAGGCAGCAAATGTTGAACATTCTGGTTACAGTGCATTTCTCTCTGAAATTCTGAGGAAAATGGCAATGACATTGTTCAGAAGAACAGTGCACCTTGATTAAAAAGTTGATTGGAGAGCGGAAAACATATAAAGAGTGCAGAAAATGATAGGCTGCTCAGCTAAAATGATCGCAAATGCTTTAAAATGGAAACCAAAACCTAAAAGATGTGGAGGAAAGCGAAAAACTACCATTCAAATGGATAGAATAGCCAAAATGGCAAGGAAATGGCCAACAATCAGCTCCAGGAAGGTCTAAAGTTACCTGTGAGTACTGTTACAATTAGAAGACGCCTATGTGAAGCCAAGCTATCTGCAAGAAGCCCCCGCAAAGTCCCACTGTTGAAAAAAAGACGTGCTGAAGAGGTTACAATTTGCGAAAGAGCACATTGACTGGCCTAAAGAGAAATGGCGCAACATTTTGTGGACTGATGAAAGTAAGATTGTTCTTTTTGGGTCTAGTGGCCAAAGACAGTTTGTCAGACGACCCCCAAACACTGAATTCAAGCCACAGTACACTGTGAAGACAGTGAAGCATGGTTGTGCAAGCATCATGATATGGGGATGTTTCTCATACTACAGTGTTGGGCCTATTTATCGCATACCAGGGATCATGGATCAGTTTGAATACATCAGAATACTTGAAGAGGTCATGCTGCCTTATGCTGAAGATGAAATGCCCTTGAAATGGGTGTTCCAACAAGACAACGACCCCAAACTTACCAGTAAACGTGCAACATCTTGGTTCCAGACCAACAAGATTGACGTTATGGAGTGGCCAGCCCAATCCCCGGATCTTAATCCAATAGAATACTTATGGGGTGACATCAAAAATGCAGTTTCTGAGACAAAACCAAGAAATAGAGAAGAACTGTGGAATGTAGTCCAATCATCCTGGGCTGGAATACCTGTTCACAGGTGCCAGAAGTTGGTTGACTCCATGCAACACAGATGTACAGCAGATCTCAGAAACAGTGCTTATACAACTAAATATTAATTAAGTGATTCAAAGGAAAGCAAAATCTTCAAACATTTTTCAGTTTATATAGTGAATGTTTGAGTTTGTAAAGAAGAATACAAACACTGCTATTTTTTTGAACAGTCTAATATTCACTTTTCTTCAATTGTTTTAGAGGAACAACACAAATTTGATATATTTTTCTTCATGTTTTGATTTGGAATAGAATGTGTAGTGTTCCCAATGCATTTGTGTGTATGGAAATAAAAGCTATTAGAAGGATTTTGAGCTTTATTCACTTTTTTGAACACACTGCTATTATTTTGAACGCAACTGAATGTGCCAAAATGAAAAGTAAAAAGTCTCCAATCCCAACACAACAGTGCTGTATGCAGAAATTTCAGTGTGTTCACACCACCTGTGACATTAAACATATACTGCACTCACCAGATATAGTGGACTCTCTAAAATCAAGAATCAAACAAGCTTTGTAGATATTACATATCCTCCATAATAGGGATTCTCACTGCTTCAGAACAAATTCCAACAGAGGGATCTCCCACACATATTTTAGTAATTCCCAAGACACCTATGTTTGGGCTTGAAGAAGTAGAACCGTTTCCTGCGCCAATTAAGCCAGCAATAACACGGCAAATTCATTCAATTCATATACCTCTAGAACACCAGCAATGGTATTCGAAGGCAATGCCCACTGACCTGGGTTCACAGCAAACCAGATATACAGCACCACATCACTTCAGGTCACTAAACATGAACAGGAAGTGATGCACAGGACTGTCACAATGCATATATTTCCTCTTTCACTTTCTGTACATTAAAAAGACTTTCTAAGCAGTGCAGAATATGGCCTTGCTAGATAAATTATCTTCAGTTGAAAATAAAGGTGCCAGCTACAGACTGGAACACATTTCACAGGAAATAAGGGAGGAGGGAAGTGAGCTGATGACCTTGCTTTTCAAATGGATGCTGTTAGAAATGTGAAAACTTAAGGGGAACTGCCACAATATTAGTTTGCCAAAATCCATAACTCGCACACATTTTTATTTGACAAACCTCTTCTTTACTATGTTTTGTATCATAAAATTAAGTGCCTTATGCTCAGGGAAACTAATCTTCTTTGACAAAAACATTTATGCTTGGGCAGCACAGTGGCTAAATGGTTAGCACTTCTGCCTGGCAGTACTAGGGTCATTGGTGTGAATCACAGCCACGGCACCACCTGCCTGGAGTTTGCATGTTCTTCCTGTGCCTGCGTGGGTTTCCTTCGGGTACTCCGGTTTCCTCCCACACTCCAAAGACATGCTGGTAGGTTAATTGGCTCCTGTCTAAATTGTCCCTAGTATGTGAATGTATGAATGTAAGTTAGGGACCTTAGATTGTACGCCCCTTGAGGGTTAGGGACTGATGTGAATGTATAATATATATGTAAAGCGCTGCGTAAATTGACGACGCTATATAAGTACCTGAAATGAATAAATAATGCTTGAGTTCATGGTCCATATGCTGAGAGACACATACACAAATGAAGGAATTTCAGACTAAAGGTCCAATTTATAGGGTGCTTAGGCACAATTAACATTACTAGATTATGATAAGGGGAGCAAATAAAAAATGTGCATTTTTAGGATGTACACAATTTAGCTGCTTGTCAATGGCTGACATTTACTGTAACTACCAGCTTTTGTTTAATCCCACAAGTTTTTGCTTCCATACCGGGCACTTTTACCCCCTTCCTGCCCAGGCCATTTTTCAGGTTTCAGCACTCTCACACTTTGAATGACAATTGTGCGGTACCCAAACTAAAATTTTATAATTTTCTTCACACAACTAGAGCTTTCTTTTGGTGGTAATTAATCAACACTGGGGTTTTAATTTTTTGCTAAATTAACAAAAAAAAGACTAAAAATTTTGAAAAAAAACCCTACGTTTTTCTTTGTTTCTGTTATAAAAGTTTGCAAATAAATAATTGTTCTTCATAAATTTAGGCCAAGATGTATTCTGCTACATGTCTTTGGTGAAATAACCCAAATTAGGATGTATTATTTAGTTTGTAGGAAAGTTATAGAGTTCACAAACTATGGTATATATCTGAAAATTGATCAATCCTGAAGTAATGACAGCCAATCTAATTTCTTGAGGTCCAAGAATGTCAAAAGAGTACAGATATCTCCCAACTGACCACTTTTTGCAAAGTAGACAGTCTGATGTATTTCATAAGAGGCATGGCAAGTTTTTTGAAGTTGTAATTTTTTTGTCATAATTTTTCAGAAAATTAAAAAATGTAAAAAATAATTAACTTTTTTTTTTTACATACTGTCACCAGTGCAGTACAGCGTCATCATATAACTGGCATGGCGGTGATCAGGGACACTGACTGGTGACAGTATGAAAAAAAAATTTTTAATTTTTTTTTTTATTAGTTTTAATTTTTTATTAAATTTTTTTCTTTTTTTAAGATTTGTTTTTCATATTTCACTATCACCAAAGTAGTACAATGTTAGCATAGTAACATTGTACTATTTTGGGGAAGTGATCAGTGTTTTTTTTTTTTTTTCACAATTTGCTTATAGCAAAGAATTACTTTGCTATAATCAAGCATTTACCTGAATGAAATCGATTCATTCAGGGTTTTTTTTTGTGCATAGCTGTGATTTGGCCACAGCTAATCACGACACAGCTGGGCTGTGATTGGCCCAGCTTGTGCATGTGATCGCTGTGACCATTCACAGCTAGACACACTAGTATACAATGGATGGCATGAAAGGAAGCCATCCATTGTATACAACTGTCATGTGACCTGCTGTGATTGGTCACAGCAGGTTATATGGTACTGGCAACAGGGCCGGTACTCAGATCTGTCTTCGGCCGTGTCCAAGGTACACGGCCGGTGACAGATCGTGCCGCTGCGCCTCTGCGGGCATGCAAACTGCGCATGCCTGAAAGGACACCATATGGCATCCACCCGGACAGACTAGGGGTTTTGCAGGCCGCCATCTGGCTATAGGCCGGACGGGAACCTGTTAAGCAGCTATGTTTGTACAAAAAGCAAAAAGATTTTGTAGATAGTAATAAGAATTGTTTGCTGATCATAAAGTATGCACAGCACACATTTCTTGTAGCTTTGCATGTACACATGTTTATATCCAGTTTTTGGCAACTATAATATTTCTGTGCTGAAGCTATGGAACTAAACCACTAACCCCTCTCCACTGTATCCAAAACCTAAAAAAAAGTTTATACTGCCCGTGTCACCTTTAGAGAAATGTCCCTTCTCTTCCTGTTCTATTACACCTATCCTCAGAGCAATAAGTGAATCTTCCAAGTGGGCACTTGAAGTGGTAGATTGATGGTGTTAGAGCCTTAGGTAAATATACAGTACTTAGTGCAATGGGCCGGCCGCCTAGGTGACAAGTGGGTTCATCTTATGAAACGAGGAACTTGAACAGTAGCCTAAAAATGTAGGAGTAATATTTGAATCTGAAAGTCAAAATGCAACACCAAAGAGTTAAGAGTCCAAAATGATGTATTAAAATGGACAGTAGGTGTTGTACGGCAATGTTTTTCATGGACCACACATATTTCCCTTCATCGGGGCTTAAAATATACAATACCCGCTGATATTGACTCAAAACAGTTATTTATACTTTGTGTTACAAGCACTCGGCAATGTACAACCGTTGAGCATTGCTAAGGGCTCACGATACAGAGTTTAAATAACGGTTTTGAGTCCATACCAATGGATAGTGTATATATTAAGCCCAAATGAAGGGAGTGATATGTGGTCCCCAAAATCCATTGGCTGTATCTTCTTAGTGGGGACACTATTAAACCTACTCTCATACAATGTGAAAGGGTTATTGTATACTGTATGTTTCTGTTGGAGACATTTTGCTTTACTTTATTTCCACAAAACTGGCATGATAGTCAGGAAAATCCCTCAGTTTGGGACACAGGTCCAAAATCCCAACAGAGGGTCTAACCCAAGCATGTCTAACTGTGTTTTTGGGCATATGCATGCCTCTTAAGTCTTATGTACAGCCCTCAGCTGGCTTAAGGAGTTTTATTGACTGTGGATTCTTCAATGCATATAGGCTATAATCCTTTATATAATGTTACAGTTGATACTTGATTGATGAATGATTTATGGTTTCTTTCTATGGGACTATAATAATGTTAATTACCAAAGTCTTCCAGTCTTTTTGATTGTAGGTTTGGCCCTCAGAAGACATAATGTGGTCCCTTAAATATTTTTTCCACTTGAGTTTGGAATGTCTAGCTTGAGGTGATTGTTGCCATATTATTGCTTTTGCAGCAAGAACAATTGAGTACTGCTTGGACCTTGAAGAAGGGGACACACCCTGAAAGTTTGCCTTGAACATTTGGATGTTAGTGCAAATAAAAAAGGTATCAAAGACAGTACTCAATTGGTCTTGCATGCCTAGTCTAAACCTTCCCATGCTATCCCAAACAAAAAGGAAAAGTGGAAACCAGCTGGAATAAAAAAAAACAAAAACATAATTTAATGGCATGTATCTGAAAAATCAAAAAATCCATTGCAGTGTCAGAAAAACTAACACATTTGAAAAATCTCTTATATCAGTGTAATTTATTAATCTATCTCATGCATTTATTTGCCACTGCATGGTCACTAATTGTAATCTTTGCTCTAGTATTTGGCCTCTCATGACATTCATAATCAATGTTTATTTCCAAAATGGTATATTATATTCCAATATTTTGTATTTTTTACAACAGGAGGGGCTGAGGGATGAAGTTGCTGAGCCAGAAATTGATATTGATGATCTTTTGGATCTTTCAATAGAGGAGCAAAAATGTAACCTACAGGTACAGACCATTAATTTCTATTTGTAAAATAAGTGAAAAATGACTTACGTTGATTTATGGTAATAGTATTGAAGTATACTAAATGTTATATTTAAAGTAAACCTGTTACCAAATTTATTGTAAAAATCCTTGTTATTCCCTTGATATTAGTCACTGAAAGTGGTGGTAAACCCTTATATATACCTAGTAAAGTGACTGGCTTCAGGTGATACACAGAGATGAACAGGGGCGGACTGACCATTTGAACACTCGGGCACTGCCCGAGGGCCCTGGGTCAGTAGGGGGCCCCATGAGATGCCCCTGGTACCTTTTTCATAGGCTTTTTTGAGTTTGGGCAAGGACACAGGGGCCCCATGATCCCCTATTGCCCAGGGGCCCCATGACTTGTCAGTCCGCCCCTGGAGATGAAACAAATCCTCTTACAAACATTGTACCTGCTTATCTATTGCAGTCTTTCCCCTATATCTATTCAAAGTGCAGCATTTACATAAGATCTCTCAGCTCTGAAAAGAAGGGGGGCGGAGAGCTGAAGTTACATCAGTGAGGAGAGCTCTGAGAGCTGATTACAGGGAAGGGACAAACCCCCCTTCACACAGCACACAAGAACAGAGCTAAGGCTGTTAATCACAGGCTGTGTGTGCTTGAGCTTCCTCATCTGTCACCATTTTTCTCTTGCTGTCCGGAAAAGTTGTCAGAAGTTATCCATGGTTATATCAAAGGAATAAGACAGCAGACAGAAATGACACTTAGTGCTCTGGATTGAGACAAGTACACACTATAGAGGGATATGCTTTGCTCATATTTATTTATTATTTATTTATTATTTATTACATCGAGTTTATATAGCGCCAAAGGGTTTGCTCAGCGCTGTACAATAGGGGGGACAATACATGGCACAGTACAACAAAAACAGACAGCGTACGAGGGGTAAGAGGGCCCTACTCTTTCAAGCTTACAATCTAGGAGGGAGGGGGTAGTGAAACAATAGGAAGTGGCTGAGGGGAATGAAGTGGCTGAGGGGGATGAAGTGGTGGGAGGAATGAGGGAGGATGGCCATTAGGTGAGGGTGGGGTAGGCTTCCCTGAAGCGATGGGTTTTGAGGGAGCGCCTGAATGTGGGGAGGGAAGGCAACAGTCGGATGGATTGGGGCAGTGAGTTCCAGAGGATAGGGGAGGACCCGGAGAAGTCCTGCAGTCGTGCATGGGAGGAGGAGACCAGGGAGCAGGATAGAAGGAGGTCCTGTGAGGAGCGAAGGGTACGGGTAGGGTGGTACTTGGGGATCAGGTTGGTGAGGTAGTCAGGGGCAGTGTTGTGAACGGCTTTGTAGGTCAGGGTTAGAAGTTTAAATTTGATGCGTTGGGCAATCGGGAGCCAGTGGAGGGAGAGGCAGAGGAGGGTGGCAGAGGTGGAGCGGGTGGTGAGGTGGATGAGTCTGGCCGCTGAGTTCAGGATGGTCTGGAGCGGGGAGAGCCTGCACTTGGGTAGGCCAATGAGAAGAGAGTTGCAGTAGTCAAGGCGTGAGATCATGAGGGAGTGTACAAGAAGTTTGGTGGTGTCTGGGGTGAGGAAGGCACGTATCTTGGCAATATTGCGGAGATGGAGCCTGCATGTGTTTGCAAGTGATTTGACGTGAGGGAGGAAGGAGAGGTTCGAGTCAAGAATGACGCCAAGGACTTTGGCTTGCGGGGCGGGAATGATAGTGGTGTTGGTGGTGGTGATGGATAGGCTGGGGGGGGGGGGTGTGGGAAGGGGGAAAGACGAGGAGTTCGGTTTTGGAGAGGTTAAGCTTGAGGAAATGGAGCGACATCCAGTCTGAGATGTCGTTTAGGAGGTGAGTGATGCAGGCGGAGATAGTGGGGGTGAGGAGAGGGGTGGAGAGGTAGATTTGGGTGTCATCAGCATAGAGGTGATAATTGAAGCCATGGGAGTATATGAGTGTGCCCAAGGAGAAGGTGTAGATGGAGAAGAGAAGGGGTCCAAGGACAGAGCCTTGGGGGACCCCAACAGAGAGGGGGAGGGAGGGGGAGGTGGTACCATTGTAGGTGACGCTGAAGGAGCGTTGGGATAGGTAGGATGAGAACCAGGAGAGAGCGGTATCTCTGATGCCAAGGGAGAGTAGTTTATTAAGGAGGAGGGGGTGGTCGACTGTGTCAAAGGCCGCAGAGAGGTCCAGGAGAAGGAGGACAGAGTAGTCGCCCTTGGCTTTGGCGTTTAGTAGGTCGTTAGTGATTTTGAGGAGGGCAGTTTCAGTGGAGTGTAGGGGACGGAAGCCGGACTGTAATGGGTCAAGGAGGTTATTGTCAATAAGGTGGGCGCTTAGGCGATCGTAGACTATGCGCTCAAGGAGCTTGGAGGTGAGTGGCAGCAGGGAGATGGGTCTGAGGTTGTTGGGGTCCGCGGGATCCAGGGAGGGCTTTTTGAGAATGGGGGTGATATGTGCGTGCTTTAGGGGGAGGGGAATGCGCCAGTAGAGAGGGAGAGATTGAAGATGTGGGTGAGGGAGCGGATGAGGGAAGAGGGGGGTGACCGGAGGAGTTGAGAGGGGATAGGGTCCAGGGGGCAGGTAGTGAGGCGGACTTCTGAGAGGACCTTGACGATTTCCTCAGTAGTGACAGGGCTGAGGGAGTGCAGTGCAGGGGGGGTTACGGTGGGTGGGGCCTTGGGAGCGGTGGAGGGCAGTGCGGTTGTGAGGGCAGAGGAGGGGGGAGAAGAAGGGGTGACGGGGGTGGGGAGGTAGATTGCGAGTTGACAATGTCCTTACGGATAGTGTCAATCTTGTTACGGAAATGGGTGGCAATCTCGTGGGCGGTGAGTGAGGTACTGAGTGGAGGAGGGGGGGAGAGAGCAGGGAGTTGAAGGTGGAGAAGAGTCGGCGAGGGCAGGAGGAGAGGGTGTTGATTAGGTTAACAAAGTAGGCCTGCTTGGCGGCGTGGAGGGAGGAAGTATAAGTGAGGAAGGCAGATTTGTAGAGGGAGAATGCGTGAGGGGACCTGGTTTTGCGCCACAGTCTCTCCAGTGCGCGACTGCGACATTTGACGTATCATATTTCATATCTGAGGGTTTACAAACACTTTAAGGTTGGGCAGTAGAAGCTATATAAAGGAACTTGTTGTGAATTCCAGAAAGGAACAGGTATGTCAAAGTTCTTAACTTCAACTGAACTCAAGATTTAGAATGGGGCACAGAAATCAATCCCAAAAAATTGCTTATTTTATTATTAAGTTACTTGTACTTCCCAGACTACTATATATCCACTGTCTCTCATAGAGGACTGGGATATGCTTTCTGACTCTGAGAGGATAGTGGGGGTTTTAGGGCTGTCCCTGCCTGATACTGCAAAGAAGGATTCCAATGTGGTTCCTGCATCCACCATGATCTGTGCCACGTGAAGCAATTGGGAAGGATGGGAAGAAAACTGAATCCAGCACCACAGCTTCCCAAACTGGATCTGGAGGGTATTGAGGATGGTTCTCTTCTCTCATCCTTCCCCATCATGAGCAGTGTTGCTGAGGAGAGGGTGAGGTATGATGAGGGATTAGAGAAAAATACCCTTGCAGAAAAAATGCTCCAGCAATCTGGGTTGTATACCTGTGGTCTTTCTTGAAATTTCTCTAGACATGCTTGGCTTTTTCTGATTAGCCATCCAATCTTGCTTCTGGAAACATCTACCAGGGCTGCGGATAAGGGGGTACTACCAGTTATCCTGTATGGGGCCCAGGCAGCTGGGTGAATTGGATGTGGGCAGGAATGGTGATTAGCACAGCTGGGGGGAGGGCAATTTCTGAAAGTTGGCTTCTTCTCTTCTTCCGCCCACTGACTTTCAGCTGAAGCAGAGAGAGTCAGACAGGTGATTGGTCCCAGTAATTTCCCCTCCTGCTGCACCTATTACCCTCCCTGTGCACCATACATTTCCCCCTGCTGCCCAGCCCCCCCCCCCCCATGTGCCCCCACCCTCACAGTGCTGCTGGCTTCCCTCCTCTCCTTTCCACTGGCAACTGCAAGCACACAATAGGATCCCTCAGGATGGAAACTGGGGGGGGGGGGGCAGGTAAATTGACCAGCTCCTCCCTTTCTTGAAAGAACACAATGAGTGATCGGTACCAATCACTCACTGTGTTCATTCATAACTGTGTTTGTTTATATATTTTTTTTATTTAGGGCGGGACCCTTTCAGGTTGGCTGAATGGGGCACCATGGTTTCTAACAGCAGCCCTGACATCTACACTTACAGTTCTGAGCATGCCTATGTAATTGATCTGTTTTGATGGTCACAGGTGTGGGATCCCTGATATAAGGGTAGCTCTGTGAACCAAGTGGAACAGTCTGTATGTCAGAGAGCTTAATAAACTCTAAATAGGCTTTTAAACAGTGAGAGGCTTCCCTTTCTCTTTGCGACCAACACCTGCAGGGAGCCAACTCTTTGAGTTGGAAGATTGGTGAGGAGGTGAGCCTGTAGTAAAAACGTATTCTATGGTCTATGTGCACCTTAGCATGCAGCTAAACCCACTTATTGTCCAATAAGTAAAACTTTATGAAGGTGTCTTAAAGATTTATAATAAAATTAAGAAACGTAATAAAAAACACATGTAAAAATATATAGCGAGCGCTCATACAAACAGCGACTAGAACACTAAAAGGAATCACACAATCCTCATCACATAATGTATAAGATCACAGTGCAGCGCTAACAATATATTAGGTTAAATGCATGAAGGTTCATATGATTAATCCCAGAAGCAGCATAAAATTAATCGCTGAAGGTATGAAAGTTCATATAGTAAATCCAAATATGCGACACCAGGAAAGGCTCCCTCTGCTGTAATATACGTGACTGGCAAAGAATATAGCAGAAATGCGCACTCACCGACCGCGCATTAATATGCGCATGTGAATAATCATCCGCTGAGATGGATTGCACCGGGTATGCATCAGGACATCCCTTCAAGGTATGGATCATCCAATTAAGATGGAGTGGTATACAGCAAGGCTCAGAGGTCCCCAGGGTGCCAGATGAACGGATGGATGGATTCCTCCCTCTGGGTCAAAGTATTGCTGTGGCTCTGAAACCCTCTATAAAGGGTTAAAACAAAGAGGGAATGCCCATAGTGTAGTAGGTATGCTTTATTCCAAGGTAAAGGGTGCAAATGTACTACACATGTAATTAGGCATTTCACAGCACAGAAAAGACAGACTACTGTGGGATAAATGCACATAGAGCAGGGCAAGTGTTTGGTTAGTCTGTATGAATAAGTAACAAAGAGCAGCTGCTTGCTAGAACATTGAGTTATTTCCCTCATACAATGTAACAGTAGCTAACCTTGCATGTAGGGTACTGTAGCACTTATAGGTAGTACCCAACTATAAAATACTTTGCCAGCACAACTTTCTCTTCATTATTAAAATTCTTTTATCTGTATGTAGCCCTCTTTTGGGGAATGGTCATGAAAAATTATCCTCTCCAAACTGGATAGTTCACTAAACCTGTAGGTAAAAAGGAGAAACCTTCACTAAGTGGTAGAGTAGGTTTTATAACCAAGTTAGCAGTGCCTTCATCCAGGACTGTGAACAGAGGGGATTCCATTCCTGGGAATTAACCAGAAATCGAATCAAAGTAATTAGGATCAGAGGAACACCTGCAACCAGTATATAACAATAACTATAAGTATATACAGTAGATAAATGGCAGCATGGAAATTTATCAAGCTTTATATAGGAAAATATTATTAATAGTACATACATCCAATGTACAAACAGGTGTTATCAGCAAAGGGCCCGACAAGAGTCCTGGTGGATTTGTGCATGTAAACCCGGGTATATATAGTTATTAACGTGGAGTTCCAGTCATTTTTTGTTTAGTAAAAGTCAGCAGCTGCAAAAAACTGTAGCTGCTGACTTTTAATAAACACACACTTACCTGTCCCAGGGTCCAGCAATGTGCTCAACCGCGCCATCCCATGTCCCCTTCTCTCCCTGGCACCAATATTTCAGCTGTGGGCACCAGGCTGTGACAGCTTGTGGCTTCACAGCCGGGTGCCCACTGCACATGCGCAAGTCGTGCTGCGCATCCTGACTGGTCTGGCAAAAAAGTGCCAAATATGGCAGTGATGGGGGGGAGGAGGTAACAAGTGGAGCTTCAACTTTTGGGTAGTGCTCTGCTTTAATAAAGATGCATCCAGATGAATGTTGCAGCAAAGTTCAGTCTCAGGGACCCCTGAGGAAGATCATGACACTGTGTCCGTCTTTATCTTGGAGACCTGAAGACAAGATCAGTGGTGATGGGGAGAGCCTTCAACTGTTGTCCAACCAGCCTGGAATAGAGATTCTCACCAGCAGAAACCACTAGAACTCACAGTCAGCCTATCTAGTTTGCATCTTAGTCCCTAGTAGTTTATAATCTGTCATGCAACTGGACCTCTACTACTACTAGAAGTGGTCATCAGATGCCTAAACTGGCTCTGGCCTATGCTGGTTATTGAGCCCTGAGATAAAAGTAGCCATAGAATCCCAGACCAGAAGGGACAGGGTTAACTAAATTACCAGGACCTGCATAAAAACTCTATTGCAATAAACAGGTTCCCCTACTAATATACAGGATGGTGACCTCTACACACATACAGTTGCACAGACATAGCTATCTGGCACTGTACATGTGGGACAATAACAATATGACAGAGATAAGTCTGTCACAAGAATTTAGATACACACTCAATGAGCTATGGACAGCTGAAGTTTCCTATTAGAACATAGGAATACTTGCCTAATAGTGTCTGCTTCTGGTCTAGGTGAAAATATGGCAGCATATAAGATCATGTGGCTCATTTCTCTTGTCTACATCCTAACTCTGTGGTAATTATTAAGCAAAAGCTATTTACAAATATAGACATCAGAGAGCCACAGATCCCCACGTGTGCATAGTAGAAACCACAAATCAAATGCTTTACCTGCTCTGTGCAATGGTTTTGCACAGAGCAGCCCGGATCCTCCTTTTCTTGGCTCCCATGCTGGTGCTCCTGGCCCCTGCCCCCTGTCGGGTGCCCCCACAGCAAGCAGCTTGCTATGGGGGCACCTGAGCAGGCACACTCCGGAGCAGCGGCTCTGTGTGTCCATTCACACACAGAGCCACGGTTTGGCCTGCCCCCTCCCTCTCCTGATTGGCTCACTGGTTGTGATTGACAGCATTGCGAGCCAATAGCCAATCAGTGAGAGTCCCCGGAGAACCGAGGCTCTTGTGGACATCACTGGATCAGGATGGGACTCAGGTAAGTGTTAGGATGGGCTGGGTGGTTGCTACACACATAGAATGCATGACGGTAAGAAAAACCTTGGGTCTTTAGAACCACTTTAAAGACAAAACATTTTTTTTAGGGAGGGTTATAACTTCATGACAGTTTTTTGCCATATGCATCCCATTGGGGAGATTTCCCTTCACTTCCTGTCCTATAGCTAGAACAAAAAGATGAAATTAATTCTTTTTGAGTGAACTCCCTGGTAGTCATCAGGGTCACCAGAACTTTTGTCCCCAGAGGGAGATTTCCTCTCTATTCCTGTTCTGGTTGCCACTTCAAATTTGTGGTTTTCTTTCACTTTCACTCTTAGTGATAACAAAGTGAGTGACAAGTGTCCTAATCCTCTCAATTCAATCTAAAACTGAAAAAATGCTTTTTCGTTTTTTTTAGTTGTACCTTCAAAATAAAGGAACTTTATTCATGAAGAGAAAGGTGTGCAGTGACATTTTTGTGCTCCCTTTATTATGGATGAAATTGTATAGTGACGCAGACTGGACATTAGATGGAATTGATACATGAACTGATATGTATGATAAAAAAGCATAAAAAGGTCCATGACACAAAGATTATACTTTATATTTGTTTTCCCAGGATATCTTTCAAGAATGTACAAGATCTACAGAAGTAAGTTACACTGATTTATACATGTACATTTTCAAGAAAAGGTGCCTTTTGAATACTTTGCATTAAACTAATCCTCTAATCATCAGAAAGACATTAAAAGTGCAGTAAACAAGGGACTATGGACTGTCTTACTTGCAGATGCAGTCAACAAGTAAACCATTAAATTCTGGGCTTTCTTGTTTGACAGCCAAGCTTTCACTGCACACATTAAAACACTGAGGCAGCCTGATTTAAATGCCTATATGTCAAATAAGAATATTAATAAACACTAAAATAATATACAATATTAGTGTATAACCTTAACAGAAGTGTAAAATTGATCAAAAACCACAATCATTTCCCTTTAAAGGAGCTCCAGATTGGCTTTATTCTGCCGATAGCAAATACATAAATATATCATATAAATATAGCTCGTGTGACAATACTAAAATACACTGATGGGAATGCCTAAATGACTGTTCCTGTGAATTTTAAAGTGGATCTCTTCAGCTCTTTTTTTAATTAAAGCTCCATGCAACACAGATATCTCCTTTTCATGTTGAGCAGACCACTAACAGATCTTTTTCTGGTGTCCATGAGTTTTCACACCAGCACCAGCTCAAATAGGACAAATTGATATCAGCTTTTTGGACAACCAACTACTGTTTGGGTTCTCCATATATACCTACAGTATTTTTGTGTTCTGCATCCTTAATTGATTCTCCTCAAGAATATTTTGAAAATAGGCTGGTGACAATATGTATATAATAATAAAAGAGTGAGCGCTAATCCAAAAAAGCAGCTAAGCACTCTAAGTAACCAAAAAATACTTAAACAGTAATATCAACAAAAGTGCAGCGCTGCACTTTTGTTGATATTAGGCTGGTGACAATGATCATAGTCTGTCCAACTGTGGAGGGAAAAATTATACTAAAGGTTCTAGACCAGTGGTCTCCAAACTTAGAATACTATTCCTCACACTAACACCAATGATGGATAACTATTCTTCCCACTGCCAACAACAATGGTGCACTATTCCTCCCACTGACACCAATGATGGGGCACTATATCTTTCACTGACACCAACAAAAGGACACTATTCTTTCCATTGGCACCAATGAAGGGGCACTATATCTTTCACTGACACCAACAAAGCGGCACTATTATTCCCACTGACACCAAGGATGGAGCACTACTCCTTCCACTGACACCGACCATGAAGCACTATTCTTCCCACTGACACCAACAATGGGGCACTACTGCTCCCACTGACAACTGGGATGGTGCTCTATTCCTCCCGCCAAAACAAAGAATAGGGCACTATTCCTCCTCCTTTTAATCACAGGTTCAATGTAATTATCTTGACAACCAAGCCTGAGGCATTTTTTTTAAATCCTACTGACACTGGAGCATTATTTATTCCCACTGGCCACAGTCCAGCCCTCCTAAAGTCTGAAGGACAGTAATCTGGTCCTTTGCTTAGAAAGTTTGAAGACCCCTGTGCTAGACAATGGTATGGCCCAGCAGTGGACCAAACCAATGACATTCTACCCAAAATTAGGAAATCTGGGTGGAGTTGCTATTAATGTTTAATGTGTATGCTATGGTAGAGTATACTGATTTGTACCAATGAGTGGCTGTAACAAATCAGTGAGATTCACCACACAATAGATTCTCTAATTATATTAAAATACACCAAACAGACATGAAGTAAAGTGTGGGAGTTTTCTATTGAAAATAATACCCTTGCTGCTTACTGTACCTCAAAAATGTTTTATATTTAAATTTGTTTCCTAGATTCTTAGTTTTGTATTTCAGGAATTCACAATGGAACTGATAGAGCGATTGAAAGGATTGCGGAAAATTTCAGCCTTGCAACGCAAATGATGATCCCGAGAATTATTCTTAAGTTTTAATTCTTTAGAAACACATTGTGATACTGCCAAGACAAATCAGAGATACTGGATTCTTGGACCCACCTTCCACAGTCAGTTTTAATATAGCAGTTCTAACTCAGTAAATGGGGAAAAAAAAGAAATGAGAAGATACTGACTTTTTTTTAACATGGATTGCCCTTTTTGTACTTCAGTGAGCCTGGTGGCTATTTAACAGATAGACCGTCCTAGGCAGCACTGCAGATCCAAAAGAGAGTGAAGATGACTGTAGTAGAAGCTGTAAAAGAAGCTGACCAGTCCTATTCTTTTCCTCCAATGTATCCACCATGATGTCTCTGATGACGAATGCTGTGCTTCCATCTCCCCCTAAAGGCTACATTTACCTTTTTCAGAAAATAGCCTATGCACTCAAGCGGTCCCAAGGGGTTTTAAAAAGACTGTGCAGCTTTGTAAAATGTTCATTAAACCTGGAAGTCTGGCCAAAAACCCTCCATGTCTAGCCTTGCTGCTAGTGCTGAAAACTATTGGTCTTTGCTTCTGTAATGCTGGGAATGAGCCTCCAACTGTTTTCACATCCTAGCAACAAATCAGGACAGTGGGGCTGCCAACTCTGAGTTTTTCAGACATTCTTCTTGAGGGGTCTCTTGAGGTATGAATATAAAATTAAGCAACTTTTTACAATGATGCACAGTTTTTAAATATCAACTGAATCCCCTTGACTGCATGAGCGGTTTTCTAGAAAAAAAGGTAAACTTAGCCTTTAACGCAATATTGAACACAAAAATGTAATATATTGCAGCTTACCAATCTTTACATTTGGTGACTGTCGTAGTTTTCATTTTTAATTTATTTTCCTTATTTTTACCTCGTGATCTGGCCAGTGCAAACTTTCCTGTTTTAGGGTGTCTCTGCTCCGCTAAAAGAAAAAAGTGTTAGATGCACTAGCAGATTTAGCTGGACTTGACTAACAAATCAAAGTTGGACTCCAGCTAATGTTTTTTAAACAGTTACAGCAATATTTTCTTTTCTTTTGGGAAAAAGGTTTTACTTAAATGCAGGGCAGGTGCTAGATTATTTTGCAACCTAGGGCAAGCCCAGCTACTTGCGCTCCCCCCCCCCCCCCCCCCACACACACACACACCCTGCTAAATTTATTTTCATTTGCAGAAATAAGTGCCACCAGCACCAATAATAAAGACAAAATCAGTGTCACGGGCGGACTGTATCTGTGGCTGGCAGCAGTGGCAGGGTGACAGTTGCAGTGAGTGGAGGATGATGGATCCACACTCTGACAGATCCCATGCTGTATTCCCCACACAATGGGGTAGATAAAACACTGTGACAGCAGGCAGCCCAGCCCACACACATGCAAAGAACACCTGAACTGAGCGATCCCACGTGATGACAGATCTGACACAACATACCACCACCAACACTGACACAGATCAGCAGGCATTTGGAGAGCAGGCTGTGGGGTCGTGATGATGTCATCACTCACTGCCATACTGCACATGTGATACTGCACACTCACACAGACACAAGACATCAGAGTCAGACATTAGCGTCCTCCACAGGTGCAGCTCCACCTCCGCTGATTAATGGGAAGAGAGGGGCTGGAACTCCACAGTGATCAGCAGCCACCAGCCGGCTTGCAGTAAGGGACTGAGTTTGAGAGGAACACTGGAAGGAGTGGCAGCTCAGTTGCTACACTGGCCCAGGCATCTTCCTCTGTCCTTTCTTCTTCCCCTCTGCCGTCCCTCCCCTCAGCTGAAATATAATTCTTGACATGGCGGCATCCCAAACAGAGAGGGTGACGGCCTGTACTGTGCCAAGGCCCCCCTAGGTGGCAGTGGGCCCTAGGCGGCTGCCTAGTTGCTTAGTGGAAGCACTGGCCCTGCTTAAATGAATAACACCTGACCATTGCAAGTATCCCTATCAATGTTAAAACCTCTAACTGCTACCTTTGCTGAACAACCTGGTCTTTTAAGGGAAGTTGAAAAATAATAGGCGTACTGTCCGGATCAACAGGTGAAAATCAATAAAAAATAGAAAAGGAAGTTAATACAGCCAGCACATCTAAAGCCAGTGATAGGTGGATTGAATCTCAGCCAGTTCAGCAGGGACCAGCCAAAATTTGATCCATCTATTGGCAGGCTGATTTTATACAAGCAGATCCATCAATCAACTTGAGTACAACCTGCCTGTCGGATTTTTAGCATGCGATTACTGTCCACGGCTATGGCTGCTAGTCAGGAGTCAGGTAGTGACATCTCTTCCAGTCAGGAGTATGGAGTCAGGTAGTGACATCTCTTCCAGTGAAGATAAACAAATTATGGTATTTAAAGAACAACCATACAAAGTGCAGCACTATACAGTCATGGCCAAAAATACTGGCACCCCTGTGTTTCTGTCAGATAATGCACCACTTTGCCCAAAAAATTGTTGCCATCACAAATGTTTAGGCATTTTCATGTTTATTTCTTTTGTTTGTATTGGTATGACACAAAAAAGTGGAGAAACAAACAGCCAAACTGACACATTCAATGCAAAACCCCAGAAATGGACTGGACACTGGCACTTTCTCACAATTTTAAGAAATCTTGCATTCCAAGTTTGTGATGATTCTGTAAATTGTAATTAAACTCACCTGTATCAATTAACAGGTGCTGACAATATAGAAATCACAATGGCAAGCAAGTAAAATGGTGAAAATTTTACTCAACATTTCTGTTGTGTGTCTGTGTGTCACACTGATGCATGGAGAAGAGAAAGAGCAGCAAAGATTTGTCTGAGGATTTGAGAACAAAAATTGTGGAAAAGCATGGACAATCTCAAGGTTACAAGAACATCTCCAGAGATCTTAATGTTCCTGTGTCCACTGTGCGCAAAATTGTCAAGAGGTTTATAGCCCATGGCACTGTAGCTAATCTCCCTGGACATGGATTAAAGAGAAAAATTGATCAAAGATTGCAACGAAGAATTGTTTGAATGGAGGCTAAAGAACCTCGATCAGCTTCCAGACAAATTCAAGCTGACCTTCAGGCACAGGGTACAACTCTGTCAGCTCTCACTGTAAGTTGCCATCTGAATGAAAAGGGATGTTATGGTAGGAGACCCAGGCGGAACTCACTACTGACACAGAAACATAAAAAGCTAGGTTGGGGTTTGCCAAACCTTACTTGAGGAAGCCAAAATCCTTTTGGGAGAATGTGGTGTGGACAGACGAAACAAAATTACAGTTTCTTGGGAAAGCCCATCATTCTATTGGTTTCAGAAAAAGTCCCTACAGTCAAACATGGTGCAGGTTCACTGATGTTTTGGGGTTGGTTTGCTACTTTAATGACTGGATGTCTTGACCATGTGCATGGCATTATGAAATCTGAGGACTACCAAAGAATTCTGGGGTGCAATATAGGGCCCAGTGTCAGAAAGTTGGGTCTCCATCAGAGGTCATGGGTCTTACAGTAGGACAATAACCCAAAACGCATGTCAAAAAGCTCCCAGAAATGGTTTCAGACAAAGCGCTGGAGAGTACTGAACTGACCAGCAATGAATCCAGATCTCAAAACCTGTGGAGAGATCTCAAAACAGCAGTTAGGAAGAGGAACCCTTCCAATCTGAGAGACCTGGAGCAGTCTGTAAATGAAGAGTGGTTCAAAATTTCAGTAGAGAGGTGTAAGAAACTCATTGATGGTTACAGGAAGCGATTGATTTCAGCAATTTTTTTCCAAGAAGTTTGCTACCAAATATTAAATTTAGGGGGGGGGGGCAATCATTTTATCTAGTCCATCTCTGGAGTTTTGCGTGGAATGTGTCAGATTTGGATTTTTGTTTCTCCACCTTTTTGTGTCATACCAATACAAACAAAAGAAATAAACATGAGAATGCCTACACATTTGTAATTGCAACAATTTCTGAGCAAAGTGGTGCTTTATCTGACAGAAATGCAGGGGTGCCAATATTTTTGGCCATGGCTGTATATCGGTCCAAAACCCCTCACAAATAAGTAATTGATGTAAGTGACAAAATCAAAAAAGTAAAAAAATACAGAATATAAAGAATATATAAAGAAACCACATCCTGTAGGTGGAGTTTCCGGATGATATCACCAGAGCAGAGAAGAGCCAAGTATATCTATAGGACAACGTTTATTGATTCAGATGGAATATTATATGCTGGTTTTAACCCTTTTATATATGAGTGTTCTGGATACTTTTGAGCAATTTTAATACTCTTCAGTGAGCACTATGCTTTTTTTTTGTCTCCTGGGCCTGAACTGTGATAAAAAGGTGATGGCAAAGAATGTTTAACCCCATAGGGGACACTGGCATTATAGACTTCCTGTAATTTAAAGAGTGAGTTGAGGAGAGTGCACACCTGTAATCACTGGGTGAAGACAGTGGGGATTCATATACAGTGGATTTATCACAAACGTTGCATAAAACAATTGCACAGTGGTGGATGTGGACTGAAGAGTTTGGACTTATATAAATATGGACTGCTTCACAATTTTTGATTGGACACTGCTTTATTTACATGTATTTTTCATATGTATTTATGTAATTATTTTTTCACACATTTGAGGCACATATTATATTTTTTATTGCTTATTTATAGTTTATATACATTCTTTATATTTTTTTTGGCCTTTATGGGGGTGTGGCATTTATACCACAGACTTATCTTTTGGAGGGGTTAAATTGCTATAGAGTGCTGCATTTTGTATGGTTACTATTTTAAAATTGGTGATAATCACTAGATAAGTGCTGGCTTACTTACAATTTGAGGGCTCATAGTTTGCGCAGAAAATTATTTTGCACAAGTTAAGATATATGTCTCCAAGAAGAGAAAATAAACCTCCTGCTCTCAAAGGACCGGATATGGCATATGTGGAAGGATCTTCATAGACCTTTGCATTCAAACCAATAAAGCAGTGCTGTGCAGCTCCCTATGAGCTGGGTAGCCCAATACGGCACTACAAAATAAGAAAAGAAAAGGGGCGCACAAGCCTTGCGCAATACCTCAATACTCACTTTAATCATAAAAAGTAGCAGATATATACTCACAAACAACAAATGTACACAGGCATATCATGACCGACAATAGTCCATGGTCTGAAATGGTGCACGAGTCCCACCAGCAAAAGGACGCTTGAGAATGGCTGCAGTTTTTTTTCGAGGAGCGATCTCCTTTTCATCAGAGCCTATGTTTCAATAGATGTTAGTATGATTGGTTTCTAAGATTTTTTTTTTGTGATGCTGAAATTCACACTTTGGTGACGAATAATTGCAGGGTTACCAAAGAAAACACATTACTACTAAAATGCTGATTCAGTTTTTATCGTATTGGTGCATAACATTGCAACATAGCGGTTACATAATGTGAAATTTCTCCCCGGAAGAATTGCATTGCTCTTCTAATGCCCTACCTCCTCTGTTACTGTCATTGTGTTAGCATAATAATAAAATTGTTTTAAAGTAGGAGTGAACTGTGTCTTTGTTTGCGCTTTCCATTTTCATGTATATGCAAGGTACCAGGAATGTGGTGCCATTCTTGTCTGAATCACATGCGGTTTCCCCACTGCTCCGGTGCCAGCCCAGGTTTGTCATAGCCTGGGTTCACACAGGAGCGGTGCAGGAAACCTCCCCGCACTGATCTCATGCTGTCACACAACTAAAAGCCGCTTCAGGAGTTTGGGGATTTGAAATCCTATCCTCTCCTTGCAGGGATGACAGTACTTCTGATTGGTCAGCACTGTTATAGTGCTGACCAATCAGAAACCATCTAGCCCATACTGTCATCCCTGCAATGAGAGGAGAGAAAGCCACTTCAAAGATCAGAGGATTTTAAATCCCAGCGACTTTCTCTCTTCTACTTGCAGGGATAACAGTATGGGCTAGATGGAATCTGATTGGTCAGCACCATGACAGTGCTAACCAATCAGAAGTACTGTCATCCCAGCAAGAAGAGGAGAGAAAGCCGGATTGCAAATCCCCAGACCTGTGAAGCGGCTTTTAATTGTGTGGCAGCATGGGATCGGTGCAGGGAGGTTTTCTGCACCGCTCCTGTATGAACCCAGGCTGAAATCACTATGACAAGCTTGGGTTCACAAAGGAGCGATGGGGAAACCACATGGGATTCAGACAGGAATGACACTGCATTCCTGTTCAAATTGCATGCCATTCTTTGCAGTGCGATTTACAGCGGCACCCTGACAGGTAGCTTGGATGATGGAGAAGAGGTCCCTGTTAGGACCAGGCGTACCCGACCCCATGAAGCTGGAGTGCTAGCATCGCATGACTTGTCTCATATGCAGCAGAGTGCTAATACTAGTGCCACTCTACCTTTTGGTGAACTGGCGAGCACCAGTGGCCTAGTACATCGTGGGTTTTTTTATTCCAGCACTGCAGTATCACTTGGTGACGTGGCGAGTCCCATAAGTGCAGTACAAGCTGGTGCGGTGGCGAGCACAAGTAGTGTCCCGCAGCCACCAAGAATTCGCACACAGGAACGTAGAGCCCCTAGTATCCTTCCTGATTGGCAGCCCACAGATTCTGCAGCACCTGTACTTCCCCCATTCACTGCCCAACCCGGAATTCAGGTGGAAACTTTAAAACAAATTTAACTCCCCTTGACTTTATGGAGCTAGTTGTAAGCCGTGTACCGGCACAGAACATTTGTACAATTTGAATGTGGGCCAATTTATATGCTTAACAATATATCGCCGCAAACATAAATTCAAACCTTGCCAGACCATTCGCATGGAAACCCATTACGGTTTCCGAACGTAAAACTTTTTTGGGGCTAACCCTCAACATGGGCATTACAAAAAATAATGCGTTGCGGTCATATTGGTTCACAGACCCAATTCGTTATATTCCCGTGTTCTCTGCTGCCATGACCAGGCATAGATATGAGATAATTTGCTTCATGCATTTCAGTGATAACACACTCTGTCATCCTCGGGGTGACCCTGAACATGACAGGCTCTACAAAATGCAGCCCTTCATAAACCACCTCACTGAGAAATTTGCAGATGTGTATACGCCCCAGCAAAACATCTGCGTGGATGTGTCCCTCATTCACTTTAAGGGACGCCTTGCATTCAAACAGTACATCCCCAGCAAGCGTGCCAGATATGGGGTCAAATTGTACAAGCTCTGTGAGAGGGCCACAGGATATATGTACAAATTTAGGGTTTATGAGGGAAGAGACAGTGAAGTAGAACCCCCCCGACTGCCCAGACTATATAGGGAGCAGTGGCAAGATAGTTTGGGACTTGGTGTTGTGTTTGTGCTGTAAGGGGTACCTCTTATACGTGGAAAATTTTTATACAAGCATGCCACTATGTAGACATGTCAAGGCTCTGTCCTCGGCAGAGGTGTTAGGAGACCTGGCACCCCTGCCAGTACCTTGCATGGCCGCAGAAGTTCACATCGGCTCAAATTTGGCGCTAAACGGCCTTTATAAGGAAGCCCTGCACTACTCTCAGGTGCTGGTTGATCTCTGGCTCTCTAGTACCTTCGTTCCCTTGCTATCCTGGCTTGTGATTTCCTGTTAACGACTCAGCTTGCTCCTGGACCTGTCTGCTCTGTTTAACCCGGACGTAACACCGGCTTATCTAACGGATCTTCTCTCCTGCTCTCTGTGTATGACCTCGGCTATCCCTTTTGACTACGTCTGCTCCGATCCCCCCCTGGCACCCGACCTTGGCTTGAACTGGTTATCCTGTGATCCTCTGTTCTCTGGAAGACCTGCATACCTTGCACAGGTGCTCCTTGCCTGCAGACCCCATCTCAGCGCATCAGATGTGCTCCTGGGTGGACCACCAAACAAGCACTCCCATAGGCGACCTGTGCTACTCTGAGCCTGACTCCTGCTGTCCCACCTTCAGGGGAGTCTGGAACTTAGCCACAAGGGAAGCCCTCTCTCCATTGGCCTCTGTCACCAGGTACGTGTTACATTTGCACAATCTTGGAATTGGCTCATGTGGCACCAAGCGACCAAATCGCCGGGGCTTCCCCCAACGGCTTCTAAATGCCCAACTTAGAAAGGGGGAGAAAGCCTGCTTGAGGAATGATGAATTGCTTGCAGCAAAGTGGAAGGAAAACGGGATGTTTTCATATTGTCTTCCATTCACGCAGACGAGACAGTCCTAATTAACACGTTATCTGTTAATCTGTTGAGAAACCCCTCTGTGTCCACGACTATAACCTTAACATGGGAGGGATGGACTTCAACGACCAAATGATGAATCCCTACTTAGTTTCCCTGAAAGCTCAAGACTGGTACAAAAAGGTGTCTATTTATTTATTTTCAATTTCAATATAACGCTTTTGTAATTTACAAAGCAACTGGACGAAGTGGATCCTTCTTAAAATTCCAGGAAGAGATCATCACGGCCCTTTTGTATCCAGAAGGTGCTGTGGCCCAATCCTCAAATCCAGATGGAGTTACCTGGCTGCATGAGAGGCATTTTCTGGATGTCCTCTCTGGTACCCCAACCCAAAGGTCACCCCAAAGAAGATGTTGTGTCTGTAGCAGACACGGAATAAGATGCGACACCCGCTTTTTTTGTTCCTCCTCCCACAGGCTGCATAAAAAAAAGAACATAGCATATGGCCCTATGCTTCGACATATATATTTTATATTTCTTGGCACATATTTCCATAAAAAATTTATTTTGAGTTACTGTTTTATTGTTAACCATTGCTGTTTTCTTTGCAAGAATGTCATTCAGCCTTGATTATTCTGACAGCAACAGGGTCTTGCTCTCAGAATATACATAACTAGATGTGTGCAGTGCTGTTGGATGAGATTTTTCATCCGCAATTAAAAAAAGAGCATATATGACGAAGCATGGGGCCTTGGAGTGGCCAGTGGGTGGATGGCCCCTATGCTTCGGCATATATATTGTATAATATTTTTTGGCACATTTCATGTGTGCCCACCATTAGAAGTGGTTGGATGCAGGGCAATATATTCTAATGGTGGGAATACCACACACTTTTTCTGGCAGAGATTTCTTCTCTTTTTTTCATTCAGCCCACAGGCTGCATACAAAAAGAATATAGCATATACACCCAACAAGGACTAGCGATGTACTGGTATATCACTGGACTTTGAGTGGTTATACCAGGATGATGCCTGATTGTAAAAGCAATCCTAGTGGCTAATTAGCTGCAGGATTGCTTTTACAAGTAGCGGGAGAAAACTCCCCCCTCCCCCGATGCCTTCCAAGGCCTTTTTGAGCAGTCCTGTGCCATCAGGGGATCCTGAGAATGCAGACTGTGTTTCTGCCAGCTGACCATAGAGCTGATTGGAGACTAGAATGGTACCAATCATCTCTATAGTCTAAGAAATCAGAAGCTTTCTCAAAAAAGAAAATATGACAATGCCCATTGAAGCTATAGGGTATATTTGCATTCCTTGTGATAGCATTAAAAGTGATTAAAAAAATGAAAGGTACAGTGTAAAAATAATTAAAAAAATCAAATTAACTTAAAAAAAAGAAAAAACAATCTCGACCACCCCCCCCCACCCCCGCTCACCTTCGAGTGTGAGCGTTGACCCTGTGCCAGTATGTAAACAGCGGTTGCACGATGCATGTGAGGTATAGCCGTGAACGTCAGATCAAGGGCAGTAATTCTAGCACTAGACTTTTAAAGGCTTTTAAAGCTTTGCCTATGGATATTAAAAATGTATGCAGTTTGTTGCCATTGCAAGGGGCATGCACAGTTTTAAAGCATGTCATGTTTGGTATCTATTTACTTGGCATACCATCATATTTTAGATTTTACCAAATAATTGTCCAATATATTGTGTTATTGTGCATTAAAAAAAAAAAAAGTGTGTTTTTTTCAAAACATTTGTGTTTGAAAAATCACTGCATGAGTACTATGTGACATAAAAAATTGCAGCATCCACCATTTTATTCACTAGGGTGTCTGCTTTAAAAAATCATATATAATGTTTGGGGGTTCAAAGTAATTTCCTAGCAAAAAATACTGATTTTTTTCATGTGAACAAAAAGTGTCAGAAAAGGCTTGGTCTTCAGGTGGTTAGAAGAGTGAGTGAACTTCTAATGCTGGGCATAAAATGCCCCCACCCCCCAAAATGACCCCTTTTTGGAAAGTAGACACCCCAAATTATTTGCTGAAAGGCATATTGAGTCAAAAGAAGAATTTATTTTTTTACCACAAGTTTTTGGAAAATGACAAAAAATTACTTTTTTTTTTACACAAAATTGTTATTGAAATGATTTACTGCTCACACATGCCATGGGTATATGTGGAATTACTCCCCAAAATACATTCTGCTACTTCTCCCGAGTATGAGGATACTGCAGATGAGAGACTTTTTGGCAGTCTAGCCAAGTACAGGACCCTAAAATCCAATAAGCACCTTCAGGCTTTTAAAGGGCTTTATTTCCTCATTACACATTGTGACTACCTATCACAGTTTCGGAGGCCCTGAAATGCCAGAATAGTACCAAACCCCCCAAATTACCCCTTTTAGGAAAGTAAACACCCCACAGAATTTGATAAGAAGCATGGTGAGTATTTTGCAGATCTCGTTTGTTGCCACAAGTTTTTGGAAAGAAAACAAAAACATATTTTTTCTTTTCTTTTTTTCATAATTCAAAACCTTGTGAGAAAAAATTAGATCTGAAAAATACTCTCAATGCCTCTTTTTAAATTTCTTGGGGTGTGTACTTTCCAAAAAAGGGTCACTTGGGGGGGGGATTTGGTGCTATTCTGGCATTTCAGAGCCTCCGAAACTGTGATAGGTACTGAGGAAGTGAAATGAGGAAGTTACGCACCTTCAGGCTTTCAAAGTGGTCATTAGATTTCAGGCTCCTGTATGTGGCTAGGCTCCCAAAAAGTCTCACACATGTGGTATCCCCATACTTGGTAGAAGTAGCAGAATGTATTTTGGGGTGTAATTCCACATATACCCATGGCTTGTGTAAGAAATAAATAATTTAAGTGACAAGTTTGTGTAAAAAAAAAATGTTTTTGTCATTTTCCAAAGACTGTGAATGCAGTGGAAAAAAAATTTCCGTGGACTCAATATGCCTCTCAGGATATAGCGTAGGGTGTCTACTTTCTGAAAAGGGGTCATTTGGGAGTGTTTGTACTAATAAATAAATAAAGTGCAGCACTAAAAATCAACAAACAGAAAGTTCGATCTAAAAAGTTCGATCTTTAAAATTCGTTATCAAATGTTCGTAAATTATTTCATTCGATACAGTAATATAGTAGACACAGCTATGAGAAATCCGGAAGAAATGGCAGAAATGCGCACTCACCGACCGTGCATAGGAAATGCGCATGTGTGTATTAAATTCCGCAGATGTCGTTCTCCCTCGGGAAGGGGTGTCATCAAACGATGGTCTGCTGGACTCACAGGGCCTCCTTAGGATCGGGAAAATGTATTACTGACCCTAAAGGTAGAGTGGCCGCCAGACCTCCTCGTGGTCTGGGCGGCAATGAGGCGTCACAGGCTGTCAGTTCCTCCTGAGGCCTTTCGTGCTAAGGCACATCATCAGAGGGGATACTGACCTGCCCTGCACTGAGTTTGTTACTAATAAAAATTTTGACATACTACACTATGGGTACTCTCCCACTTTTTGCCCCTCATTGAGGGGTTAGCAGACACAGCTTCCAATACATACTACATCCAGAAGAGGGAAGCCTTCACCTGGAGGGAGTCTTTACCCGGTCGATCCATCCCGATCCTAAGGAGGCCCTGTGAGTCCAGCAGACCATCGTTTGATGACACCCCTTCCCGAGGGAGAACGACATCTGCGGAATTTAATACACACATGCGCATTTCCTATGCGCGGTCAGTGAGTGCGCATTTCTGCCATTTCTTCTGGATTCCTCATAGCTGTGTCTACTATATTACTGTATCGAATAAAATAATTTCCGAACATTTGATAACAAATTTTAAAGATCAAACTTTTTAGATCGAACTTTCTGCTTGTTGATTTTTAGCGCTGCACTTTATTTATACTTGAGGCGGTTGTGATCTCCTTTAGTGCTATTAGCTGCTTACTTTTTTAACAGGAGCGCTCACTTTGTTTTATATATTGGGAGTGTTTGTACTGTTCTGGTATTTTAGCACGTCAAGAAATGTGATAGGCAGTCAGAAAGTAAAAGCTGTGTAAATTCCATTGTCTATACCATAGTTTACCAGATGCTATAACTTTCACACAAAGCAATCAATATACACTTATTTGGATTTTTGTACCAAAAACATGTAGCAGAATACATTTTGGTCTAATTTTTTGACAAAATTTAGTTTTTTGGATATTTTTTATAACAGAAATGAGAAAATATAGTTTTTTTTCCAAAATTATAACATGAAAAATAAAAAGCACACAGGTGATCAAATACCACCAAAAGAAAGCTCTATTTGTATGAAAAAAGTACATATATTTCATTTGTACAGTATTGCATGACTGCGCAATTGTCAGTTAAACTAGTGAAGCGCTGTATAGCAAAAAATGGCGTAAATTGCAGTATCTATATCATAGTTTGTAGACGCTATAACTTTCACACAAAGCAATCAATATATACTTATTGGGATTTTTTTTACCAAAAACATGTAGCAGAATACATTTTGGCCTACATTTCTGACTAACTTTGAGTTTACTATATTTTTTTTATAGCAGAAAGTAAAAAAATCTTTTTTTTTTTCAAAATTGTCGGTCAAAAAATAAAAAGTGCACAGGTGATCAAATACCACCAAAAGAAAGCTCTATTTGTGTGAAAAAAAAGGATATAACATTCATTTGGGTACAGCATTGTATGGCGCAATTACCAGTTGAAATAGTGCAGCGCTGTATAGCCAAAAGAGGCCTGGTCAGGAAGGGGGGTAAATCCTCAGGAGGGCAACTGGTTAATATATTGATCTTGGATTAAGTATTGAGCATTGCACTTCAGCTCTGAACTTGAGCAAAAGCACAAAGCACGAAACCACAACAGACAACTTCAAATACTAATCAGACTACTAGTGACCTGTTTCCCCATCCAGCTCTTTCATCTATTACCAAGTCTGCTTCTTCATCTCACCACTCTGTGACATGCACTCCCTGCTCCTCTTTCTCACAGTTGGATCCTCTCTCTTCAAACTCTTTCTTCGTCACCCCTCTTCTCCACCCCACAACTTATATATATCACTCTCACTCCTGTCTTCACCTTATTACTGTACTCATCAACTCATGCTAATTCTGAACTCACATACAGTTGCAAGAAAAAGTATGTGAACCCCTTGGGATTACGTGGAGTTTTGCATGAATTGGGCATAAAATGTGCTCTGAACGTCATCTAAGTCACAACAATAGAAGAACACAGTCTGCTGAACATAATACTACACAAACATTAGATGTTGCCATGGTTTAATTGCACATAACATGTAAACATTCACAGTGCAGGGAGGAAAAAGTATGTGAACCTTTGACTTAATAACTGGTTGACCTTCCTTTGGCAGCAATAACCTCAACCAAACGTTTCCTGTAGTTGCAGATCAGACCTGCACAACGATCTGGAGTAATTTTGGACCACTCCTCTTCACAAAACTGTTTCAGTGTAGCAATATTCTTGGGATGTCTGGTGTGAATCGCTCTCTTAAGGTCATGCCACAGCATTTCAATCGGGTTGAGGTCAGGACTCTGACTGGGCCACTCCAGAAGGTGTATTCTGTGCTGTTGCAGCCATTGTTTTGTTGAATTACTTGTATGCTTTGGGTCATTGTCCTGTTGCATCACCCATCCTCTGCGGAGCTTCAGTTGGCGGACAGATGGTCGTACGTTTTCCTGCAAAATGTCTTGATAAACTCTTGAATTTATTTTCCCATCAATGACAACAATCCGTCCAGGCCCTGAGGCAGCAAAGCAGCCCCAAACCAATATGCTCCCTCCGCCATGTTTTACAGTGGGGATGAGGTTTTGATGTTGGTGTGCTGTGCCTTTTTTTCTCCACACATAGTGTTGTGTGTTCTTCCCAAACAACTCAATCTTGGTTTCATCTGTCCACAGTATATTTTGCCAGTAGTGCTGTGGAACATCCAGGTGCTCTTTTGCAAACTTCAAACGTGCTGCAATATTCTTTTTGGACAGCAATGGCTTCCTCCGTGGTGTCCTCCCATATACTCCATTCTTGTTTAATGTTTTCCTTATTGTAGATGTGTCAACAAAAATGTTAGCATGTGCAAGAGATTTCTGTAGGTCTTTAGCTGACACTCTGGGATTCTTCTTTATATCATGCAGCATTCTGCGCTGTGCTCTTGCAGTCATTTTTACAGGACGACCACGCCTAGGGAGAGTAGCAACAGTGCTAAACTTTCTCCATTTGTAGACAGTCTGTCTTACCGTGGACACATGAACATCAAGGCTTTTGGAGATACTTTTGTAACCCTTTCCAGCTTCATGCAAGTCAACAATTCTTGATCGTAGGTCTTCGGAGAGCTCTTTTCTGCGAGGCATGGTTCACATCAGACAGTGCTTCTTGAAACCAGTAAACCCAAAACAGGTGTGTGTTTTTTAAGGGCAGGACAGCTGTCAGCAACACATCCAATATCATCACACTGATTGGTGTCAAGGTTGGCTCACTCCTGGCTTCAGTTAGCTCTGAGAGAAGTCATTAAGCTAGGGCCTCACATACTTTTTCCTACCTGCACTGTGAATGTTTACATGTTATGTGCAATTAAACCATGGCAACATCTAATGTTTGTGTAGTATTATGTTCAGCAGACTGTGTTCTTCTATTGTTGTGACTTAGATGACGTTCAGAGCACATTTTATGCCCAATTCATGCAAAACTCCACGTAATCCCAAGGGGTTCACATACTTTTTCTTGCAACTGTATTAGTAAAATCTCCAGGATACTGGGTCCTGTCTCTCCACATAAGTCATACTCCTATATTACCTCTCTCACCCTTCTGCTTCTTCTAGCATCTGGAGACATTTCCCAAAATCCTTGGCCGCCATCTTTTTCTTTTGACCAACACACCCGGCACCCCCTATCCTCTAACAGTGGTCGCAATCCACACAATCTGGTTACTATTCCTCTTCTTCCTAGAACCAGCCTCCCCTTTTCCTGTGCCCTTTGGAATGCCCTCTCTATCTGTAACAAACTCACCTCTGTCCATGACCTTTTTATCACAAACTCCTTTAGCCTACTTACAATTACAGAAACCTGGCTTCATGAATCTGACTTTCCCTCTCCTGCTGCCCTCTCCCATAGTGGTCTCCTCTGGACTCACTCTCCCAGGCCTAGAGGACGGAAAGGAGGTGGAGTTGGAAGCCTCCTATCCCCACAAAGCACTTTTCAGGTCCTTCATTCATCTCCCTCTCTGTCCCTCTCCTCATTTGAAGTTCACTGTATTCGTCTATTCTCTCCAGTTTCTTTAAGAACTGCTGTGATCTATCGTCCTCCTGGAACGGTATCAAGCTTCCTTGATGACTTCTCTGCCTGGCTGCCTTACTCTCTCTCTTCTGAAATTCCCACAATCATTCTTGGTGACTTCAACATCCCTGTTAATCTTAATACTCCTCCTACCTCTAAACTTCTGAGCCTAACCACTTCTTTTGACCTAAAACAATGGACACGTGCTTTTTCTCACGTGTCTCTAATAGTAACTGCCTCGACCTTGTATTCTCCTACCTGTGCACTTCTTGCAACCTCACTTTCCTTTTCCTCTCTCTGACCACTCCCTTATTAGCTTCACTCTCACCTTGGCTTCCTCCTCCTTGTCTTCCAACTACCGAACAGTTACCCGTAGAAACCTTCGCTATCTTAACCCCTCTCTTCTTTTTTCTGCAACAGATTGTCTCTATGACAAAATCTCAGCCCTATCCTGTCCCAACCTGGCCACTTCTGTATACAGCAGTTCACTGTCATCTACCGTGGACACATTAGCCCCCCTCACTACAACCAGAATTAGGCCCTGACTGCTACAACCCTGGCAAACAGACAATAGCAAATTCCTCAAAAAACGTAGCTTGAGCATTTATGGCGTAAGACTAAGACCCAGCAAGAGTTCGACCAATATAAATCTGCCCTTCAAAAATACAATTCCTGTCTCCACACTGCCAAACAGACCTATTTTATCACCCTCATTAACACACTCTCATGCAGGCCCCATCAACTTTTTTCTACTTTTAACTCTCTACTTTGTTCTTCTTTACCTCCACCCACTAACTCACTCACTGCCCAGGAGATCGCTAATCACTTCAAAAATAAGATTGATACAATTCGTGACAAGATCTCCACTGTACAGATATCTCCCTCACCCTACACTCTTTGTCCACCTGCACAATCTATACTTCCCTTGTTTAACCCAGCTACTATAGAGGAGGTTGGTGAACGTTTTTCTAAAGCCCACCTAACCACCTGTCACCTGGACCCTGTTCCCTAGCAAATACTACGGTCACACTCTGGCTCTATCCTTCACTTTTTAACTCACATCTTCAATCTCTCCCTTTCTACTGGCATCTTCCCCAACTCTCTAAAACATGTGCTAGCCATCCCCATACTTAAAAAGGCCTCACTGGACCCCACCAATCTTAGCAACATAAGACCCATCTCCTTACTCCGAGAATAACCTCGATCCACTTCAGTCTGGATTTCGCCCACTCCACAGAAACTGCTCTCCTAAAAATCACAAACGACTTACTATCCACTAAAACCAATGGTCACTATTCAAAACTCCTACTCTTGGACCTATCTACTTGGTCTCCGTGACTGTACTCTCTGTTGGTTCGAATCTTGCCTATCTAACCATACCTTCAGTGTCACTTACAACTCTACTTCCTCCTCTCCTACTCCTCTTACTGTCTGGGTTCCTCAAGCTTCTGTCCTTGGACCTCTCCTATTCTTGATCTACCCTTCTTCCTTGGGTCAGCTGATAGCTTCCCATGGTTTCCAATACCATTTCTATGCAGATGACACATAAATCTATCTCTCTACTACTCAGCTCCCCACATCAGTTTCCTTACGTATCACCAATTTACTAACAGACATATCAGATTGGATGTCACACCACTTCCTAAAACTCAATCTATCCAAAACTGAGCTCATAATATTTCCTCCCCCACGTGCCTCTTCCCCTGAGGTCAGCATCAATAGCACCATTATCAACCCATCCCCGCATGCCAGGGTGCTAGGGGTGACCCTGGATTCTGAACTATGCTTTCAGGCCCACATCCAATCCATGTCCAAATCATGCCACCTCAACCTCCACAACATCTCCAGAACACACCCCTTTTTAACCATTGATACCACAAAGCTCCTAATTCACTCCCTGGTTATCGCTCGCCCCAACTACTGCAACTCCCTCTTCATTGGCTTAACTTTACATAGGCTATCCCCCCTCCAGTCCATCATGAATAGTGCTGCCAGGCTCATCTACCTTATGAAACGTTCAGTGTCTGCTACCCCTCTCTGCCAATCCCTCCACTGGCTTCCACTTTCAAAATACTAACAACAACAACTTACAAAGCCATCCACAACTCTGCCCCCAGCTACATCACCAAACTGGTCTCAAAATATCAACCGAACCACTCTCTTCAATCCTCCCAAGACCTTCTGCTCTCTAGTACCTGTGTCACTTCCTCCCATGCTCGCCTCCAGGACTTCCCTGGAGCTTCTCCCATCCTATGGAACTCCCTACCCCAATCTGTCCAGCTATCTCCTAATTTAGCCACCTTTAGATGATCCCTGAAAACCTCTCTCTTTAAAGAAGACTATCCTGCTTCTGACTATTAAACTGCCTTTTATTTCCTCCATCAGCTCACCCGCACAGATATTACCTTTTGTATCACTCAACCCTTCCTCCTAGATTGTAAGCTCTAAAGAGCAGGGCCCTCTGTTTCCTCTTGTACCAAATTGTATTGTAACTGTAATGTCATTTTGTAAAGTGCTACACAAACTGTTGGCGATATATACAGTGGGGCAAAAAAGTATTTAGTCAGCCAGCAATTGTGCAAGTTCTCCCACTTAATAAGATGAGAGAGGTCTGTAATTGGCATCATGAAGGAGTGGCTTAGTAAGAAACATTTCAAGGTCCTGGAGTGGCCTAGCCAGTCTCCAGATCTCAACCCCATAGAAAACCTTTGGAGGGAGTTGAAAGTCCATGTTGCCCAGCGACAGCCTCAAAACATCACTGCTCTAGAGGAGATCTGTATGGAGGAATGGGCCAACATACCAGCAACAGTGTGTGCCAACCTTGTGAAGACTTACAGGAAACGTTTGACCTCTGTTATTGCCAACAAAGGATATGTAACAAAGTATTGAGATGAACTTTTGATTTTGACCAAATACTTATTTTCCACCATCATTTGCAAATAAATTCTTTCCAAATCAGCCAATGTGATTGTCTGGATTTTTTTTCTCATTTTGTCTCTCATAGTTGAGGTCTACCTATGATGCCAATTACAGGCCTCTCTCATCTTTTTAAGTGGGAGAACTTGCACAATTGGTGGCTGACTAAATACTTTTTTGCCCCACTGTAAATCCTGTATAATATTAATCATAAAGATACCATAACAACACCTAGGAACACTTTAAATCTCATAATCACTTCCCAGTTAACATAATTTCCTCTTTAACCACTTGCCCTCCAGAGGATTTACCCCCCTTCCTGACCCGGCCATTTTTTGTGATACTGCGCTGCATTACTTTAACTGACAATTGCATGATCATGCAATGCTGCACCAAAATTACATTTATGTCCTATTTTTCCCCACAAATAGAGCTTTCGTTCGGTGGTATTTGGTCACCTCTGAATTTTTTATTTTTTTGCACTATAAACAAAAAAAGACAACTTTGAAAAAAAACATATCCAGTAAAAAAATAAAAAAAATAAATTTCTTCATAAATTTAGGCCAAAATGTATTCTGCTACGTCTTTTCTAAAAAAAAAAAAAAAATCCCAATATGTGTAAATTAATTGCCTTATGTGAAAGCTATAGCGCAGCAATGGGCAAACTATGGCCCGCGGGCCGTATACAGCCCGGCGGACCTTTTAATCCGGCCCGCAGAGCTAGGCTCCTCTCACAGTCCGCCCTGAAGACCGGTGTAGCATGAAAATCTGTCTCCTATGAGGATCTGTCCCCCTCGACGTATCTGCGCATGTGCCGGAGATCGCCGATCGGCTGCTAATGCCTGAAACTGGCACATGCGCAGATACGTCGAGGGAGACAGATCCTCATAGGAGACAGATTTTCATGCTACACCGGAACGGCGCGGGACACGGCGAGAGGAACGCGCGGAGCAAAGGTAAGTGAACTGACACAGGGGGGACTTGGGGACTTAATATGGGGGATGAATTACTATATGGGGGATGAATTACTATGGGGGATGAATTACTATATGGGGGATGAATTACTATGGGGGATGAATTACTATATGGGGGATGCATTACTATATGGGGGATGAATTACTATGGGGGATGAATTACTATAGGGGGGATGAATTACTATGGGGGATGAATTACTATGGGGGATGAATTACTATATGGGGGATGAATTACTATATGGGATGAATTACTATATGGGGGATGAATTACTATGGGGGATGAATTACTATATGGGGGATTAATTACTATATGGGGGATGAATTACTATGGGGGATGAATTACTATATGGGGGATGAATTACTATGGGGGATGAATTACTATATGGGGGATGAATTACTATGGGAGATGAATTACTATATGGGGGATGAATTACTATGGGGGATGAATTACTATATGGGGGATGAATTACTATGGGGGATGAATTACTATGGGGGGATGAATTACTATGGGGGATGAATTACTATATGGGGGATTAATTACTATGCTTACTATGGGGGAATATTACTATACTTACTATGGATGACACATACACATCATTCATCTACTCTTGGTCCGGCCCCCGGGTCCAATATATGAACCCATTGCGGCCCTCAAGTCAAAAAGTTTGCCCACCCCTGCTATAGCGTCTTCAAATGATGGGATATATACTGGAATTTTAATTTTTTTTTATACTAGTGATGGCGGTGATCAGAGACTTATAGCAGGACTGGCGGACTGTGGCGGGCATTTTGACACTAGGTGGGAACTAACTGCCATCCCAATGACACTAATACAGTAACCAGTGCTAGTGAAAAGCACTGACACTGTACTAATGACACTGGGCAGGAAGGGGTTAACATCTGGGGCGATCAGTGTTAAATGTGTGCTGTTTTACAACTTGCGCTGTGTGTGTTTCTCTGTGATCGCCGGGTGCCGGTGGCGGCCCCTACCCGGAAATGCAAATCGCATATATATATATATATATATATATATATATATATATATACGTGAATTTGCGCAGCCCTGACACCCTGTAGCGGTAGAAAACAAACACACAGGGCATTTGCCAAGCTTTATAAAGCATCACAAAAGCATCAAAAACACATAACAAGTGCATGTTAAAGTGTTGGAGCTTTAATGTGCGTTACTAGTCAATGCAAGTGTACACATGGCTTTACTGTCCCAGTGACCATACATAGTTACATAGTCTGGCTGAGAAAAGACAAAAGTCCATGCAGTTCAACCATTAAAAAAAAAAAAGTTATAATCCTATATCCACAGTTGATCCAGAGGAAGGCAAAAAAACCCCAGCAAAGCATGATCCAATTTGCTCCTGCAGGGAAAAAAGTTCCTTCCTTATCCCCTGAAAGGCAATCGGATATTCTCTGGATCAACTTTACCTATAAATGTTAGTATCCAGTTATATTCTGTGTATCTAAGAAATAATCCAGGCCTTTTTTGAAGCAATCCACTGAGCTGGCCAGAACCAACTCTTGAGGGAGTCTATTCCACATTTTCCCAGCTTTCACTGTGAAGAAACCTTTCCGTGTTTGGAGATTAAAGTTCTTTTCCTCCAGACGTAAAGCGTGCCCCCTTGTCCTCTGTGATGACCTCAGGGTGAATAGCTCTACACCGAGTTCACTATATGAACCACTGATGTATTTATACATGTTGATCATATCCCCCTTAATCTCCTCTTCTCAAGAGAGAATAAATTCAGTTCCTCTAATCTTTCCTCATATCTGAGCTCCTCCATGCCTCGTATCAGTTTAGTTGCCCTTCTCTGTACTTTCTCAAGTTCCCCAATGTTCTTTTTGTGAATTGGTGCCCAAAACTGAACTGCATATTCCAGATGAGGTCTTACTAATGATTTGTACTGAGGTAATATGATATCTCTCTCTGGAGTCTATACCTCTTTTAATACAAGAGAGGATTTTGCTCGCTTTAGAAGCCGCAGCTTGGCATTGCATGCCATTATTAAGCTTGTAATCTACCAGAACTCCCAGATCCTTCTCCACCATTGATTCCCCCAGATGTACCCCCCCCCCCCTCATTTGCCACATAGTTGCCCAATTAAGCAGTGCATTGAGGTTGGCTTGTTAATTGAAGTCATCCTGTAAGGACGTTATTCCACTGCACAGCTTGGTCTCATCTGCAAAGACTGAAATGGGATTCTTAATCTCAGACCCTATATCGTTTATAAATATATTAAAAAGTAAGGGTACCAACAGTGAACAGCAAGTGAAGTACATTTCCCAGCTGGGGATACAACAGGCAGCCATATAAACCTTTCAGAGGTTCTGACCCTTTCCAAAAATATTTACCAAGTTGTTTTCTGTAGTTTGGGAAAAGAGTTTCTGTTCACTTCCTGTTCTCATGATTAGTGATGAGCTCCTGCTTGTAAAGATCCTTGTCCAAATCCACCTAAAAGAGGCTACCAGGAAGCTGCCATCTGTATTGGACCAATCATCTGTGGCTGGGGTATTTCCTGCCCACAGCCACACTTATACAAGGGGCATGTACACATGCACCTCGTGGATGGGCATGCCTCAGCTGATTATTATTATTATATTATTTATATAGTGCCAACAGTTTGCTCAGCATTTTACAATATAACAGGAGACAATACAGCAACAATACAGTTCATTTCAAGAGGGTTAGGAGGGCCCTGCTCCTTGGAGCTTACAATCTAAGAGGGAGGGGCTAATGGTACAAAAGGTAGTAACAGTGAGGGATGGACTGGTAGGAGGAGTAGAAGATTCCATTATTAGCTGAGGGCAGGATAGGCTTCCCTGAAGAGATAGGTTTTCAGAGATCGCCTAAAAGTGATCAGAGTAGGCGATAGTCTGATAAATTGGGGTACAGAATTCCAGAGCATGGGGGAAGCTCTGGAGAAGTCCTGGAGACTAGCATGGGAGGAGGAGACAAGGGAGCTAGAGAGCAGGAGGTCATGCGAGGAGCGGAGAGTACAGTTTGGGTGATATTTGGAGACAAGATTGATGATGTAATTTGGGGCAGAGTTATAAATGGCTTTATATGTTATTGTTAATCTTTTGAATTTTATTCGTTGGGCAAGTGGAATCCAGTGGAGGGATTGGCAGAGAGGGATGGCAGATATGGAACGTTAAGTAAGGTGGATGAGTCTGGCAGCAGCATTCATGATAGACTGATGAGGGGATAGCCTACGATGAGGTAGGCCAATGAGGAGGGAGTTACAATAGTCAAGGCGAGAGATAACCAGGGAGTGAATAAGTTGTTTAGTGGTTTCCGTGGTTAGGAACGGCCATATCTTGGAGATATTGTGGAGGTGAAGTCTACAAGATTTGGACAGTGATTGGATTTGGGGCTGAAAGGACAGATGGGAGTCTAGGATTACACCTAGCACCCTGGCATGAGGGGAGGAACTGATGATTGTATTATTGATCTTGATGGAGAAGTCAGGGGAGGGGGCACGGGCTGGAGGGAATACTAAGAGCTCAGTTTTGGAAAGATTGAGTTTGAGGAAGTGGAGTGACATCCATGCCGATATGTCACTTAGTAGGTTAGTCATGCGAGAGGAGACTGAAGGGGTGAGGAGAGGAGTAGAAAGATAGATTTGTGTGTCATCAGCATAGAGATGGTACTTAAAGGGGGCCATGGGAGTTTATCAAGTGACCAAGGGAAGAGATGTAGATGGAGAAGAGTAGGGGTCCAAGAAAAGAACCTTGAGGGACCCCTACAGAAAGAGGGAGTGGAGAGGAGGAGCCAGAGTTATAGGTAATGCTGAAGGAGTGCTGTGATAGGTAGGAGGAGAGCCAGGAGAGAGCAGAGTCTCGGAGGCCAAGAGAGTGGAGGTTTTTGAGGAGGAGGGGATAGTCAAAAGTATCAAAAGCCGCAGAGAGGTCAAGTAATAAAGAGTAGGGAGTAGTGGCCATTGGTTTTAGCAGTTAGTAGATCATTAGTGAGTTTTAGTAGGGAAGGTTCAGTGGAGTGGGGTGAGCAAAAGCCAGACTGTAAACGGCCAAGAAGGTTGTTATCAGTGAGGTAGGAGCTCAGGAGATTGTAGACTAAGCGTTTAGAGGTAAACGGGAGCAAGGAGATGGGTCTTAAGTTGTTCAGGTTGGTGGGGTCCAGGGAGGGCTTTTTAAGTATGGGAGTGATGTGTGCATGCTTTAGAGGGGTGGGGAAGACACCATTAGAGAGGAAGAGATTGAAGATGTGAGTGAGGGAGCATAGGATAGAAGAAGAGGGTGACCGTAGTAGTTGTGAGGGGACAGGATCCAGGGGGCAGGTAGTTAGATGGGCTTCTGAGAAAACCTTAGTGACCTCTTCAGGAGTAGCAAGGTCAAAAATGGAAAGTGTTGAGGGAGGTTTAGTATAAGGTATGCTAAGTGGGATGGATGTCTGTGCAGTGGAGATGCCCCTACGAATTGCATCAATCTTGTTTTTTAAATGATTTGCAATCTCATAAGCAGTGAGTGAGGTACTGGGAGGTGGTGGAGAAAGTAGAGAGTTAAAAGTAGAGAAGAGACGACGAGGACTGAATGACAAGCTATTGATGAGAGTGACAAAGTAGGCTTGTTTGGCAGCATGGAGGGAGGAATTGTATGTTAAGAAAGTAGATTTATATAGGGTGAATGCTTGGTGTGATTTGGTTTTACGCCACATTCGCTCCAGCGCACGACTATATCGCTTAAGATTGGCCCAGTACAGTGATAGCTTCTAGGCGGGATATGGGTTCTGATTAAGATCCGAATATGCCCAAGCTCATCCCTCCTGGTGACCACACAGAAAGCGAGAGTAAATTTCCCAAGAAAGAGCAATAAAAATCTGACACTTTTCCAAAGCAAAAATTAAACAAAAAATTGCAACTTTAGGAAATGTTGTTGCCATAACATTGTTTATAATCAAAATGTAATTCCTGAGCAATAAGTAATATCCTTCCCTCCTGAGAATCGGACGTCTTGTACAGGAAATGTCTGATTTCTGCTGGCACAGGATAAGATCTAGTGAATGGCAAGTTACTTAGTTTATCCAACAAACCTCCATAGTATTCATCCATCAAACAAAGTGGGACAAAGCACATCTAAATGAAGTGAGTCCATACACAGGGAATGTTCATACCTGGCTACATACGTCATGGCTCTAAATAATGAATGTTTTTGTCTCTGTGACACTGGCACTAATGACTCAGCATAACAGGCCTGATACTCACTAGAGCTCGCCAAACCAGTCTGTGAGAACACTGTTTATGAAGAAAGAGACGTGGCTTGACATGTACCAGGGAAAGCGAGAGGCTCTGCTTGTGTCTAACGCACTTAGTGACTGAATTAGTCATATTTTTATTAAAGTATCTATATATACCATTAGCTGATTGTAGCTTTTATCAGTCTCAGCCATGCTTTGTGCTAATGCTAGGACTCATCAGTCTATTCATTAGAACCTATTTCCTTGTCATGAGAATTAACCTCTTCACAACCAGGGCATTTGTTTTCATTTTTCACTTACAATTTAAAATATGCATTTTTTTGCTAGAAATAATGGTTAAAATGCTGTATATTATTGTATATTATGGGACTGGAACCAGGACTTGTAATAGCACTTTTTCTATACTGTTTATTCTTATTGATTTTTTGATTGACTGTCTTACTTTTTACTGTCTCCTTTCTATTTGTTGAAAATTTTCAATAAAAATAAAAAAAAAGCAAAAATTGTATTTTTGAGGGGCTATACAATAAAATGCTGGCAGCTGCATGATATTTGGGCAAATGTTTATCAAGATCATATTTTCAGTAAAAATACACTAAAATAGATATTACTGCACACAAACACAATATAATACCAATTTTTTTGTAAAATATAAAAGATGGGGTTTTGTTGAGTAAACAGATGCCAAACATATCGTTAAAATTGTACCTGACTGTGAAATGGCAAAAAAACACAGTACCAAAAATTGTATATAGGCAGTGCTTTAAAAGTCTTTTCAGGTCAACAATTAACAGCTGACCATAAGGCATGGTACTAGAATTATTCCCCTCACTTCAACATCCATGGCAACACCTCACAAAAAATACTTACACACAAATACGCGACCTATTCGTGGGTTTGCACATTTCCAGCGGACAATTTCGTCCCCAAATGATGACAGGTTCTTTTTATGGAGACATCACCTGCATGATGTCATTTTGCCCTCCACTGCAACTAGTCAAGCACAGATTGTGCTTGGTTAGCTACTTACCTTGCCATAGTAGCCAGCGATGACACTTCTGAACCTGGTAATGACAAAATGCTGGTTACTTTCGGGGTTATTTATTGTAGATGAGTTCAGAAAATTGATAATCCTGAAGTAGTTTACTGCTACCCAGGGAGAATAGGAGAGCCAAGGAATCAGGGAAAGCAGCGACAGCAGGGAGGGGTAGTACATTTATGTTGAGAGCCGCCCATATCACTTTTTTGAAAAAGCCAAGAGTCAGCTGAAAACAAAAGCTCATAACTGTAGCTACAGCTGTGGGTTTGTTTCAACCACTTGCAGTCTAATGATATGTATATACTGTATATATGTAAGCCACTAGGTGACTCTGTTCCAATACAGTGTAACTGGGTGTTCGGTCTCCTTTAGACAAAGCCTTCCTGTAGTGATGTCATGGGTCTAGTCAGTACCCATATAAAAGCTAGGAGGAGAGGAGCCACACAGTCAGTCAGGGTATGGGGGGCCAGATACCCCACCAGCATGCAGATATAGCCAGCTATGCAGAGGCCCTGGACAGGGCAGAATGTCAGGGTGAGATATTTCTACACCCAGAAGAGCCGGCTGTAGTCTTCCTGTATCTTTACAGTTGGTTGAGGCTAAGAGAGGGTTGCAAAAGGCCTTTTAGGCCACGCCGAGCATTCTCTGTCATGAGTTCTATTCCCCTGGAGATCCTGAAAGAAGTGTATAGAAGCTACAGGAACAGCTGCAGCAGTCCTGTTTCTAGAACAAAATGCAGGGAGTCGAGAGCTGGATGCATAGAGTCTAATGGCTAGTTAGAGCCCTCTGAGTGAATACTAATGACCTTGGGAAGAAGGACTGTGTAAAGGGAAGATGGCTCAATAGTGAGGGTGCTGCTTTCATATAATGACTTCCATGGTATGTACACTATATGTGATTGCCAAAGGGACCCCAGATAGTATGTCCATGTGATGTGATGTGAACTGTCACTGGAATCTTTAACCACTTGCCTGATCACTTTCCTCTGAAAGATGAAACAAACATAATCCCAGCTGCTGTAGCATGTCGGTGGCAGCAAAAGAGTTAATAGTACTTTAACCACTAGCCTACAGGGCACTTATACCCCCCTCATGCCCAGGCCAATTTTTAGCTTTCAGCGCTGTCGCACTTTGAATGACAATTGCACAGTCATGCAACATTGTACACATATGACATTTTTATAATTTTTTTCACACAAATATAGCTTTCTTTTGGTGGTATTTAATCACCACTGGGTCAATACACAATCGGTGTTGTGAATAGTGCCAGTAAGCGTATCCTTTTTATGTGGTGCTCCATGCAAATGATAAAATTATGCGCATAACGGAAGCGCATAGATTATGCGCATTGATTAATCAGAGTAGTAAGGTATGCATCTGGGACATCCGTCTCCAATTGGGCAGCTCTGCAGTAAGTGGGTGATGTCTGCTCCAGAGGTTTCCTTAGGGATCAGCTGGGTCAGCCACCTGATTACAGGAATTCCCCCTCTCTGGATATTGAAGAACATCCCAGGTTTTGCATACTTAAAGGCTCCGTATAGGAGTCATAAGAAAAGTGCTCATAGCGTAATATTGCCAGGAAATTGAATTTATTAATGCAGCAACTTTCACAATAAAAAGTAATAAAAAGGTACACTGACCAGTAATGAGTAGCCACCGGACCAGTGTATGGCTCCAGCGGTTTAAAATCACAGCGTGTTGACTCCTTAGGCCAGGGGTCTGCAACTTTTAAGACATAAAGAGCCACTTGGACCCGTTTTCGAAGGGAAAAAAAAGACTGGGAGCCGCAAAACCATTGCAACATTTAAAACAAATCCGACACTGCATATATTGTTTCTTACCTTAATGCTATATACAGGATCGTGCAGTTAGCTGTCAATCTGAAGAAAAAAAGAACTTTTTCACTTAACAATGTAAAATATATTTTTGCACATTAATAGCTAATTAAAATATTTAATTTATCTGGTTAATGGGATTTTTTCTCCTGAACCTCAGTGCACAGTGTCTGCACATCAGGGCTGTAAGACGTCACCTTCATTTTCACACAGGCTTGCAAGCTGTCATCTGTGAGGCGTGATCGATGTTTGTTTTTAATATAGTTCATGTTGGAGAAGACCTGCTCACATACATATGTGGAGCCGAAGATCGACAGCACTCCAAATGCATACTTTTTATTTTGAGAGCCACATTTTTAAAACTGAAAATACATCCCCCATATAGTAATTCATCCCCCATAGTAATTCATCCCCCATAGTAATTCATCCCCCATATAGTAATTCATCCCCCATAGTAATTCATCCCCCATATAGTAATTCATCCCCCATAGTAATTCATCCCCCATATAGTAATTCATCCCCCATATAGTAATTCATCCCCCATATAGTAATTCATCCTCCATAGTAATTCATCCCCCATATAGTAATTCATCCCCCATAGTAATTCATCCCCCCCATAGTAATTCATCCCCCATATAGTAATTCATCCCCCATAGTAATTCATCCCCCATATAGTAATTCATCCCCCATATAGTAATTCATCCCCCATAGTAATTCATCCCCCATATAGTAATTCATCCCCCATATAGTAATTCATCCCCCATATAGTAATTCATCCCCCATAGTAATTCATCCCCCATATAGTAATTCATCCCCCATAGTAATTAATCCCCCATAGTAATTCATCCCCCATAGTAATTCATCCCCCATATAGTAATTCATCCCCCATAGTAATTCATCCCCCATATAGTAATTCATCCCCCTAGTAATTCATCCCCCATATAGTAATTCATCCCCCCTATAGTAATTCATCCCCCATATAGTAATTCATCCCCCATATAGCAATTCATCCCCCCTATAGTAATTCATCCCCCCTATAGTAATTCATTCCCCATATTGTGTCAATTCACTTACCTTTGCTCCGCGCGTTCCTCTCGCCGTGTTCCCGCGCCGTTCCGGTCTTCAGGGCGGACTGTGAGAGGAGAGGAGTTCGTCACTCTGCCCCGCCTACATTGGCTGTCAGCCAATGTTTGCCACGCTGAAACCCTATTGCCTGTCACCTGGTGGGCAGTGTGCTCCGGAGCCGCAGCAAAGGTGAAAAAGAGCTGCATGCGGCTCTGGAGCCGCGGGTTGCCGACACCCGCCTTAGGCCTTTCCTGCATCTGCACGTCTTCAGAGGAATGTCAACACTGCTCTGTATGCATTGCCTGTGTTTAAATAAGCCAGGGCGCTTGTATTTTCGCGCCGCTGCCATTTTGTCGGAGATTTGGTACTGCGCATGTGCGCGCGCATTGGCGCCATTTTGCCGGTGACCGTGGATCTTGACATACGTAAATGTACCCAGCTGTAAGGAGATTAATGCTACCTGTCCAGGGATCAGCTACCAATGAAAGAATGATTAAATAATAGTACTATATTGACATTTATGCACTGAGTATGGATTTTTTATATAAATAAGTGGTAATTATTCTTGGTGCATGATGGTTCAGGGCTAGTATCTTCAAATTAAGTTGTACTCCGTTGTATGGGTGCTTTTGGTTATAGGTAAATAAATACTATAAAAAAATATATAAAATAATAGAACCTGCTTATTCAAACAGGAGTAAAAGACCCATGTAAAATAGACGCCAATCTCAAAAACACTAAAGGATATTAAATCAACTAAAAATCACAATAATAAAATAATAATATAATAAAGATAATCGTAATAATGGTTCTATCTTATCCAGCTGGACCAGAATAGACATGAATATAGCAGATAAAACATAAAATTATAAACAGTAAGTATAGTCCTTATCAGGAACAAATAAAACACCCATAAATCATAAAATATTTCATATGAACCACATAAAATATAGTAGAATAGCATACATATGAAAATATAAAATCATAGTAAAAAGTCATAAAAATGCATAAAAATACCTATGAATAAGATCAGAATAGGAACTATAAAAGAATGTAAGCATAATAACAGGGTAAAACTTAACTACTGTCAATAAAACAATTGCGATCAACCTCTATATTGTGACCCATGGGATATAAAGTGCCCAGTTCATAAACCCACTTGGTCTCCAGTTGGGAGACTGCTCGTTTCTTGTGGGTCCCTCTCCAATGCGGGGTCACTATATCAATCCCTACAAATCTAAGTAACATGGGGTCCCTATTGTGATGAAGTCTGAAGTGCTTAGATAGAAAATGCTCCTTAAACCCCCGTTTAACATTGTAAACATGTTCGCGGAGACGATCTCTCAGTCTCCTTGTTGTCCTGCCGACATATTGTTTATTACATGGGCACGTAAGCATGTAAACAACGTACCTGCTATTGCAGGAGATAAAGTTTTTGATCTTATAAGATTTACCCGTACTGTTTGAGGTAAAGGATTCTACTTTCCTTTTCCTGCTTGTGTTACATGTACAGATCATACACCTATTGCAAGGTTGGAAGCCACTTAAATTAGAGAATAATGACACCATTTTAGGTGGATCTACGATATTGGGCGCCAGGTGATGTCTTATGGCCGTCGCCTTCCGGAATATGATCTCCGGTTTGTCAGGCAGGATATTAGTGAGTACTGGGTCTGTTTTGAGAATATCCCAATTTTTCTTGATAATACCACTTATAGTTCTGCGTTGTATGGAGTATGTAGTGATAATTGGGCAGACATGGGATGATGTTTTTTCCCATTATCCATTAGCATTAGGTCCCTATCCAGACCCGCCACATCATTCAAAGTGCTATCCAAAGTTACCTCACTGTATCCTTTTTCAATAAATCTTTTTTTCAAAATCTTAGCTGTAGATGGTAATCATTGATATCCATACAGTTTCTACGAAGCCTGGTGAACTGTCCCTTCGGGATATTAGCTAGCCACAGAGGATGGTCGCAGCTATCCGTGGGGATGTAGCTATTTCGATCTGTTAATTTAAAAAATGATTTCGTGGTAATCCTTCCATTGGAGTTCATCAGGGTAAGGTCTAGAAAGTTGATCTCTGTTTTGCTAAAGGTATATGTCAAACTGATATTACGATCATTATTATTCAAGGTACCAAAGAAGTTGCACAAGGACTGCTCATCCCAGTTCCATATTAGGAAAATGTCGTCTATATATATTTTGTATAATGATAATTCTGGCCACTCCCTCGCATAAATCAGGTCTTCTTCCCAATAGGCCATGAATAGGTTAGCCAAGCTGGGTGGAAACTTAGCTCCCATGGCCACCCCCTTAATCTGTAAATAATACTCCTTATTAAACCAAAAGTAGTTTTTTTCCATTGCAAACGCCAGTAAGTTTAGAATAAATTCTTTTTGTATCAAAGGTAAAGTGCTGAAGTGCGTGAGAAAGAAGTCTGTAGCTTCCATCCCGTCTTTATGGCTAATAAGGGATGCTACGTCTGCTGTAACCAAATAGGAATTTTGTGAAATACTGATATCTTTAATTATATTCAAAACTTGTTTTGTATCCCGAAGATAGGAGGGTGTTTGGGTGACCAGTGGCTGGAGGTAATAATCTATATATTCTCCAATTTTACAAGATAGAGACCCTATTCCGCTTACAATCGGTCTCCCTGGTGGGTGCAACGGGTCTTTGTGAATTTTTGGTAAGATATAAAACACGGGTAGTCTTGGTGCCATTGGGCATAAAAAAGCTTTTTCCTTCTTATTTAAAATCTTATTTTCAAAACCCCCTTTGATAATTTGTTTCAGGGAACGTTTAAAAGCTGTAACGGGGTCTTTAGGGAGAATGGAGTAAGTGGTTCTGTCATTTATTTATTTATTTATTTATTTATCGAGTTTATATAGCGCCAAAGGGTAAAATATTATAAACTTCTGAGACATAATCTCTTTTGTTTAGAATTACCAATCCCCCACTTTTGTCGGCAGGCCTGATGACTAGGTCTTTTTTCTCTAGTAGAGATCTCATGGCTATATTAGTACTCGTACTTGTCAGGGCAGGAGCGGTGGAATGGGCAGGCAGGCCTAATGGTAGGGTCACGCAGCGACTGACAACAGCCGCCACTCACAGGCCAGAGTCCCTCAGGGCACGGAGTCTAAGCCCCAGGCTGCCCTTCTCCAGGGCCCCTGATGGTGGGGATGGACTTGACGCAGCCTGAGACCAGGTCGCGGCCCCCGAGTAACCCCAGCTGCGGTAACGACTGCCGCCAATGGCGTACAGCTGGTGGGAGCCAGATGGAAAACGTATAGCGTGGTCGGACAGGACGGGTCGATAACTACAGAGCAAACAGTACAAGACGGTAAACAAGAATACTCAGGTCACGGGCTGGGTTCAGCAACGGGAGGTCAGGTAATGGGATAAAGCAGAGAATAGTCTTGTCCAAGCCGAGTCGGTTACCAGGAGAGCAACGAGAACAGAACAAGAGCTTGCTGCAAAGGAACATACAGGACACGAATGCAAAGAGCAACTGCAGACAGCAGGCTTAAATGTGATCAGCCACACCCTTCTGGAGGAGGAGCCACAGAGGCCTAAAAGCATAAAGGCTCCCACCATGCTTTGCAGGAACTTAAGATGGATGCCAGCACATGGAGCAACACAATCTCTGAGAAAAGGTAGGACCTTGACAGTACTGTCATAGGGTCTTCTGACAGGGATAGTTGCCAGATCTTTCAGAATCTTTTCTTTAAAAAGGTTAATGTAACAGTGTGATTGCGGAGGGGGGTTATAAGTGGACGCATTTCGGAGCCTAGAATGAACAAATTGACTAGCAGTAGTATTTAACGGTATAAGATTATTCATGAAATGTCTTTCAAGTGACAATTGTCTAGTGAATTTATGCACATCTATGTATGCCTGGAATTTGTTGAGTTTGGTAGCTGGGGTGTATTTCAGGCCCTTATCTAACAATTTTAATTCCTCCTTAGTAAATTTGGTGTTACTTAAGTTGAAAATCCCCTTGCCTGCTATGTTCTCCGTTTCTTTGTTATGTCCATTGCATCGTCTCCCGCCTCTCTTTTCTCTATAGTATTGCTTCTCTTCCGGCCTCCTCCTTCCCCTAAAAAAATGCTGTTGTGTATGAACATTATAGTTGTACTGTGTATTGTTTCTTGGGGTAGAGGGAGGTGGTCCCTGGTTTGGGCGTTGAGGTCCATTCAGTGGTCCTCTCCTTTGCTGTCCGTAGTGTGGTTGTGGTACCCTTCGTCTTAAACTGGGGGAAGGTTGATATTGGGTACGAGAAGGTTGGTATGATGGGGATTCGGTGTATGTATTATGATAATAGGGTTTATTATTCTGATAACCTGGTTCCAGATTTCTGTTGTGGTTCATGGTATTTCTACCCGGGTGCCAACGGTAGTCTCTCGAACCAATATTATCATCCGAGAAGTCGCATAGTGGTTCAAATCTATTAGAGACAGGAATTCCAAACTTGTGTTTGTTTCCCATGTTCTTGTTGGGTCTATTGGGTGTCCTGTAATGGCCATTAGGGTTATGGAAATGGTTATAAGAGGGATGGAAATCGCTTTTGCGGTTAGGAGGTACTGGGGTTAGTATCTGAGGAGCCATGGGAGGTTCTGCTGATTTTTGCCATCTAAAAACCTCCTGTTCCTGATAGTCCTTTATGTCTCTATTGTACGTTTTCCTCTTTTTAAACTTTTGTTCCCTCTCAACACTTTCCATATGTTGTTTCAGTTTATCTGACTCTTTATTATAGTCTTCTTTCCCCTTACAAGGTGTTAATTTGTCTCTGACCAGGTTAATTTCCTTATCCAGGTGCATAAGTTTCTTTTTCTTCCTTATAATAGGAACTTAAGAAGCTCCACCCCGGCGTTATAAAAAAATTTGTACCATTCTGTATCGCTATTTATGTCATCAGAATCAGGGGGGACGTCCCATCTCAGAGATCTAGGGATCATCTGTTCTTTAACATATTTTTCTAAGAACGAGATGTCCCATAGTGTTTTTATCTTGGTTGCGGTGAGGTTTTTAAGATTTAAAAATAGACCCTTTAGGTCATTAGTATCATTGTCTATTGTGTAAATGTCACCTGGGATGACTGTTCTGGATGACCTTAGGTCAAAAATGTCCCCCATATTATAGTACAACCGAGATAAAAACACTATGGGACATAGCACTTTATTATTACTTATTTTATACTGAAGGTTTTATGTGGTTACCTGAGTGTATCAGCTGCTATCGGAGAGCGCTCACTATTGCTACATTTTACTCAAGTAATTTTTCTCCTTCACTGATGTGCTTTGATGAGGCTGCACTGATAGGCTGCACTGATGGCCACTGATAGGTGGAACTGATGGGCGGCACTGACAGGTGGTGCTGACTGATGGCACTGACTGACAGCCCTGACTGGCAGCACTTACTGATGGCTCATTGGACACAGCTGATCACTGGGTAAAAAGCCGGGGTGATTGACATATGACGCCCTCCCACAACTGGATAACCATGCTGTAGCCGTCATTCGGCTAAAGCGTGGTTACCAAGTGGTTAAAGAACATAATTAAAAGGAACGTTCTTTTCTTCTGAATATAAACGCTAATGGCCGGGGATGTCATGGGAAGGTCTCTGGCAAGGAGCTGGGCACAATATGGCAAAGGTTAACAACTACCAGCAGGTGGGTCCATGTCTTATCTGGGAATTGGGGCGGGAGCTTGTGTGTTTTGCCCCAACTGTCAGCCAATCACAAGTGTCCTTACATTTATGTAATGTGAACGGCAAGTGGTAATTGGTTATTTTTAAAATGCATGAAAAGGTAAAAGGTTTTCAGGAAATAAAGTGAACCAGTATTACCATTATGTTGTGGCAAAGGTGCATTCAGTAAAAAAATCCATCTAGCTAAGCCAATGGAAAAACAAAAAAGAACAATTAGAAAATTGCTTTAGTGAGCTGGCCAGAGCTAGTTCTTGAGGGAGTCTATTCCACATTTTTACAGCCCTTGCTTTGAAGAAGCCCTTCCATATGTGAAGGTTAAATCTCTTTTCCTCCAGATGTAAAGAGAGCCCCCTTGTCCTCTGTAATAAGCTGAACGTGAAAAAACTCTACACCGAGTTCACTATGTGAACCCCTGATGTATTTATACATGTTGATCATATCCAACCCTAATCTCCTTTTCTCAAGATAGAATAAATTAAGTTCCTCTAATTTTTCCTCATAGCTGAGCTCCTACATGCCTCTTATGAATTTAGTTACTCTTCTGTGCACTTTCTCTAGTTCTTCGATATTGTCTATACCTCTCTTAACCCTTTTGCTTCCAGGCCCTGTGCTCAACTTTTCAACTCAGCTGGCCGGACCATTTCTGCAAATTTTTCATTGCTTATTCATTTTTCCTTTACAGCTTTCAGAGTTTGTAAAAGACCCTCCAAACCATATATTTTCTAAAAGCACAATAAAAAGAAGGTGCTACTGATGTTTAAGGCCCAATGATATTTGCGCAAATATTTATCAAAGCAATATTTTCGCTGAAAATACACTAAAATCATTATTGGCAGAAAAAAATACAGCAAATTTTACAAAATTCCTGCTAAATATAAAGCTTAACCTGTACTGAGTTAATGCCAGTGATGCCAGTCAGTGCCATCTATCAGTGCTGTCTATCAGTGCCACCTATCAGTGCTGCCTATCCGTGACACCTCATTAGTGCTGCCTATCAGTGCCGCTTATCCATGCCACCTCATTAGTGCTGCTTATCAGTGCCGCCTATCACTGCTGCCTATCAATATAATTTCTACCAAAAACAGTGATTGATCAGGTTAGTGATGTCTGACTGCTATTATTTTGAACACAACTGTATACATATATATATATACACACTTTTATATGTGGGCACTTGTCACGTGTTGGTTGCACGTTTATGTGGAAGGATTTTTTATAGTCCTTTAATATTGTCTTTAGTCAGGTAATTTATCCTGACCGTCTTATTGTTCAGTTTAAAAAGACTTGACTAGTGCCATTTGTCAGTCATCGTTTCACTGCACTTTTTGGGCATCCATTTATGCCAAGTGTTTATCACGTGTGGTTCAGTGATATTTGTTATTTCACCCTGTATAGGGACACAAATGTGTTTGTGTATTGTGTGTGTTTTTTTTTTTTTTCACTATTTTATTTCCATTTTTTCACATTTATTGATCATTTATCATTTATGGTGTATTTTTGTATATGATTGCACGGTATTATTAAGCATTTATTTTTCATCATCTTACACAGTAGATTATATAAGGGGATCACTATCAATCCTATTTTGGAGTATGCAGTATATATAAGCATAGTGTGGGAATGCAGCACCACTTTGTTTGTTGTACCAGTACTCTATCCAGGTGTATAGTTAGGTGATAGCAGCAACCCAACCCTAGGCCATTAGCATATTGAGGGTAGCGCAGGTGGTTCTTTATTTGTTTTTGACACTGAGTATATAGATACTAAACATAACACGCTTTAAAATTGCGCATGCCTGTGCAATGGTGCCAAACAACATAAATTTTACTATCCATAGCCGATGCTTTAAAAGCCGTTACAGGTTACCACTTTAGATTTACAGAGGAGGTCTGGTTCTAGAATTACTGCCCATGATCTGACGTTTGCGGTGATACCTCACATGTGTGGGTTGATAACTGTTACCAGATGTACACATTCACCTTTGAGCACGAGCACAAGAGGATGGGGGCGCTTTATTTATTTATTTTTTAATCACTGTTTTTGCTGTCACAAGGAATGTAACAGCCTTGTGACAGCAATACGCATGTGACAGGTAGTCTTTAGGGAGAGATCTGTGATCTATAATACCCCTGATCCCTCCTTACACTTAAAAGCATTCCAAAACAGCAAGATTGGTGTTTTCTATTTTTACAATTTTTGTAATTTTTCTTTTTATATTTTTGTGGGGGGAGGGGGCTTTGGAGAGACATCAGGGGTCTAAACAGTCCCTAATGTAAAAAAAACAAAAGCGCTAGTAAATTTTAAACAATAGTGAATTGCATACGTTGAATAAAAATAGAGTCCCTTATTCTCCAAAAAGTGCCAAGAGCAACAATACACCACGGTGTGAAAAAAGTCCCTAATGTCTCTTTTTAGATACAGAGAAAGGAACTGAATGGGGTAGGAGTCTGTATAGAGTCTCCATCCTATTCATTCACAAGCTGACACATATTAAATACAGATTACAATGTGCCAGGGATGAATGAACATAGTGATCACTACTGATCACTTTGTTCATTCAGCAAAGAAAAGGGACTGGTAAACACGTGATCAGGCTGATGCTGGGGGGGGGGGGAGAATTCTGGGGGGATTGGTGCTAAAGGCAGTAAATGGGTCAGCCAGGGGAGTGCAGGAGGGGAAGAGGCAGAGGGTGACAGGTGGAGTGGCAGCGGCGTTGGTATCAGCAGTGGTGGCGGGGGTCATTTTAGGTGAATAGCTCTGATCAACTGATCGTTAGCTGCAAATCAGAGCTATTGTTTTGTTCAGCAGAGTCATTTCTGAACATTTCTGCTATAAGTTCATGGTTACTGAAGTGACCATGAGCATATAGCAGAGGAGGAATGTAAGTCTGTACGGCATACGGACCTGGCCTGCTGGAAGCAGTGCTGTAGGTTTGTACACCGTACGGACCTAGCAGTGAAACGGTTAATACAAGAAAGTATTTTACTAGCTATAGAAACTGCAGCTTGGCATTGTGTGCTATTATTACATATTTGATCTACCAGAACCCCCAGATCCTTCTCCACCATTGATTCCCCCAGTTGTACCCCCCCTAGTATGTATGATGCATGCATATTCTTAGCCCCCAAGTGCAGAACCTTACATTTTTCAACATTAAACCTCATTTGCCACATAGTTGCCCAATTACACAGAGCATTGAGGTTGGCTTGTAAATTGGAGACATCTTGTAAGGACATTATTCCACTGCACAGCTTGGTGTCATCTGCAGAGACTGAAATGGGATTTTTAATCCCAGACCCTATATTGTTTATAAATATATTAAAAAGTAAGGGTCCCAACACTGAACCTTGGGGTACACCACTGACTACCCTAGACCATTCAGAGTATGAATCATTAACCACTACTCTTTGAATACGATCTTTTAGCCAGTTTTCTATCCATTTACATACAGATTTTTCCAAGCCCGTAGATTTTACCTTACACATTAGCCGTGTGTGGGGAACTGTGTCAAATGCTTTTGCAAAATCCAAGTATACCATGTCCACCACCACCCCTCTGTCCAAGTATACCACGTCCTCCGCCACCTCTCTGTCCAAGGTTTTGCACACCCCCTCATAAAAAGAAATCAGATTTGTTTGACAACTTCTGTCTTTCATGAATCCATGCTGTTTCTTAAAATATTTTTTTCCAGCAAGAACTCATCTATGTGGTCTTTTATTAAACTCTCTGGTATCTTCCCAACTATAGAAGTTAAACTTACAGGTCTGTAGTTACTTTGTAAAGACTTTGATCCTTTTTTAAATATAGGCACCAATCTAGCTGTAAATATCCCTTTGACTACAGGGTCACTTGTTAACCCCTTTATAGCTGGGAGGCAGCTTAGCTTGGCACTCACAGTGTTCACATGATCAGGATCCCATCCTCATGTCTCCTGATCAGAAGTTATATTCCTCTGTCAGTGTGGAGGGAGCATGCAGTGAGCGCACTTTTAGCACACAACCTCGGGCCACTGTGGACACATGTGTAGCAGTTGGGTATTAGGGCCCACTTGATCTGCCCAGCATATATTTGTTTTGCAGTCAGAAAGGTAGGCCTGTAGCAAAAGAAAAGTAAGCGCAGGGTTGACATGACTAGGGGAATAGAGGGACAACAAAGGGTTAAATTATGGTGAGGAAGTTTTGGGGATTAATGCTTACCTTATTGAATGGGGGATGTTGGGGAGGGTCTCCCAGAGAGGAAAAATCTGTCCTCAGGAAGTCCAGTGGGGGAAGTTTGGAAGAAATTCATGCTGGTTTGGATTGTCTTTGGGGGAGGAAAGAATTCTGTATGGAGACAGATTCGGGACCCATCAGTGGTATGGGGATGTCAGTACATTCCGGTTAACAAGGGGTTAACTTGGAATAGGTAAAATGGTGGTCACTGCGGATAAGTAGGGTTATCCCCGAGCCAGTGTGTTGCGGCTGGGGATAAGTAGGATTAGTTGAAGGAATGTTTTCTGCAAAAGTGAAGTTGGGTTTTTGGCCCTCAAATGACCACCACGTTTTCCTCTGTTTATAATTTGGAATGTTATGTTATTTATGTTGAAATTATTTATTGGTTAATAAAAGGCTGCTATGGCCATTTTGACTCCAAAAACTTGGTTTGTGTATTTTGTATAGCTGGGATGGTGGAGGGTTGGCCTAGCAGGCTTGGTTAGGTTGGAAGGCATATATTCTACCCTTGTCAAGAGGATGTGGCCTGCTCCTGGGGCCTGGGATATTCACATCACATACTCCAGGAGGCATCATACAGCACTGAAGGATGGACCTAGCTGCTGCATGAACCCAGGAGGGACAGCAGGCTCCGGATGACATAAGGAAATAAGATAGCAGCACTGGACCAGGCATGTGGCTGCTGAAGATCGTAGGACAACAAAGCTGGAATTGCTGAGTGATTACATATCTTTGTGTGGACATCCCACTGAAACAAGTGAAAGAGAATTAAAATGGAAAACACATGGGTGGGTGAATTTACACTTTAAGCTCCAGACATATTACTTATCAGTCTGCTGTAGGCAGGAGGAAGCATTGCCCCAGTCTCCATTACCTCCGGAATCACTCAAACTGTACATTGTAACTTTAGTAGCAGGTCAGGAGGTGAAAACAGGAAAAATATGCTAACCCTGGATTAAAGAAACAGAGGGTTTTAGCATTCTGGAAAGAAATGCAAATACGTAGTATGTACTGTCAAAAGGATTGCCGTGATTTCTGTTTAAGGTGATACTTATCTTTAAATGTTATTCTCACATATTGCGTATGCATCTAACATGAAAAAAAATATTATGCTAGATCTATTTTAGCATCTAAAACTGTCCCATTGTAATGTTACTATCGGATTGCTACAAAGGAAAAAGACCTCAACCCCTATTTACCAAAGTGCTCTCTGCCAGGTGCACGCCTGCAGCCGACAATGTTGCTATCAAGGGGCCTTTCAGCACTGATCACTGCAAGTGCTTGTAGGTTGTAACAGAGTCAGCGCATAGTCAAATGGAGACAAAAAGACTACAACTTAGTTACACCTAGTAAAAGCAATTACAAGGTCACACTCCTTTACATACATTGAAGTTATTGAAGCAAACCTGAAAGTAACACAAAAAAAGTTTTTTTTTAAAGTCTTAATTACGGATTAACCTTTTTGTAATAATAATTCACTGCTTGCCATATATATATATATATTTCATTTTTTTTTTTGCTTTTAAAGCATCCACATGAAACATATTTTATGGTTTTGTTCACTCATTTTGTGTTAGAAATTAGTCCTCATGCACACTGGACATTTTTACATAGTTGCATAGTTAGTGTGGCTGAAAAAAGACAAAATTCCATCCAGTTCAATCATTAAGAAAAAAAAGTTATAATCCTATACCCACAGTTGATCCAGAGAAAGGCAAAAAACCCAGCAAAACATGGTCCAATTTGCTCCTGCAGGGAAAAAAATTCCTTCCTGATCCTCCGAGAGGCAATCGGATGTTTCCTGGATCAACTTTACCTATAATTGTTAGTATCCAGTTATATTCTCTGTATCCAAGTAAGAATCCAAGCATTTTTTTAAAGCAATCCACTGAGCTGGCCAGAACCAACTCCTGGGGGAGTCTATTCCACATCTTCACAGCTCTCACTGTGAAGAAACCTTTCCGTGTTTGGAGATTAAATTTCTTTTCCTCCAGACGTAAAGAGTGCCCCCTTGTCCTCTGTGATGACCTCAGGGTGAATAACTCTACACCGAGTTCACTATATGAACCACTTAAGTATTTATACATGTTGATCAGGGGTGGACTGACAATTCATGGGGCCCCCGGGCAATAGGGGATCATGGGGCCCCTGTGTCCTTGCCCAAACTCAAAAAAGCCTATGAAAAAGGTACCAGGGGCATCTCATGAGGCCCCATACTGACCCCGGGAGTTTCCAAATGGTCAGTCCACCCCTGCACTGATATATTTATACATGTTGATCATATCCCCCCTTAATCTCCTCTTCTCAAGAGAGAATAAATTCAGTTCCTCTAATCTTTCCTCATAGCTGAGCTCCTTCATGCCTCTTATCAGTTTAGTTGCCCTTCTCTGTATTCTCTCCAGTTCCCCAATGTTCTTTTTGTGAATTGGTGCCCAAAACTGAACTGCATATTCCAGATGAGGTGTTACTAATGATTTGCACAGGACTAATATGATATCTCTCTTTCTGGATTTACAGTGGCTGTTTTTGGCTTTTGAAGTTTTTTTCTACAGCCAGTAAACTCCCCAGCATGTTATCCTATGTGTCCATGCACACACAGACTGTAATTAATGTTTTTTGGCAGGGGCGTTTATTGGCTGGAAAAAAAACAAGAACTAGTGGGTTTCTAGAGGAGTTTTAGCTGTAAAAATCCTCTAATGCTGAAAAATGCAGCAAAACACGGTAAATCGCGGTAAACCAGTGTTTTTGGATTTGTTTGGACCAAAAAATGTATTTTTTGGTAAAAAAAACCTCTAAAAAATGCTAAAAACCGCAAACGCGAAAAAACGCGGCAAAATGGCACTAAACGCTAATACAAAAACACTAAAAAATGCTGAAAAACTCACGTTTGTAATGTGACTTTACACAGATAATGTTACCAGTGTAATTAAAACGCCCAGTGTGCATGGAGCCTAAGAAAAAAGCCCCATTTTCAAAAATGTGTAAATTTAAATATATTTGTACATAACTTTGCTGCAATTCATGTACAAAACCTTGTCTTATAGTGGCACATTGACATGCCCACTGGTCAAATATGCATAATCTGTTTCTTCATTTACTTTAATCTTTATTCTTGGAAGACAGTGCTGTGTTACCAGAAAAAGGCCTTACAGTGGGGGGGGAGTTGATGGACCATGCATGGTTTGGTATCGGGAGGCACTGTCTCTTTGTCCTGAATAGGCAGGTGATGAGGTTTCTTTAGAACTGGTTAACACCAGATGCAGTCCAGTGTGTTTTTTCTGCATCAAAAATGCATGCACAGAGTTTTCCATGTATTTCAATGGCCATAGTTCACACCAGTGCAGTTAGTTCCAGTCAGTTTCCAGTGCTGAAAAAAATAAAGTAGAACTTGTTGCATTTTTTTCTGCACAGAACTGTACTGGAACACAGCAAAATGCATCAAAAATGTACCAGAGTGTGGTGAGAACAGTAAGCAAAACGCATCTGGAACACATCTGAAGTGTGTTTTTGTGGTGTGAACTAGCCCTTAACCGCCTCCCGCCCGCCATATAGTCCAATGACGGATGCAAGGCGGTTCTCTCATTCTGGGAGGACATCATATGACATCCTCCCATTCTCAGCGCACATGCGCGGCTCCAGGAGCGCGCAGCACGGTGATCGGCGGTGCGCTGTGTCCCTCGGACACAGCGGATCACCGATCCACGGAAAGAGCCGAAGATGTCGGCTCAGTCATGTGATCAGCTGTGTCCAATCACAGCTGATCGCATGTAAACAGGGAAATGCCGGTTATCGGCATTTCTCTCCTCTCGAGCTGTCACGCTGACAACTCGAGAGGAGAGGAAAGCTGGTAATCGGCATTCCTTGGAGGGGACATGTGCACTGATCATCAGGGCACTGATGATCATTGTGCCCTGATGATCAGTGTAGCCCCAGAAGTGCCACCTGTCAGTGTCCATCAGTGCCAGCTCTCAGTGCTCATCCATGCCACCTGCCAGTGCCCATCAGTGCCACATCAATGCCACATATCAGTGCCTACCACTGCACATCAGTGCCCATCTAAGCTGTTTTTCAGTGTCACCCATCAGTGCCAGTCAGTGCCACCTATCAATGCCAATCAGTGCCACCTAACAGTGCCAGTCAGTGCCACCTAACAGTGCCAGTCAGTGCCACCCATCAGTGCCATATATCAGTGCTGCCGTTCAGTGCCTATCAGTGATGCCTGTCAATGCCCATCAGTGCCACCTAACAGTGCCTCCTCATCAGTGACCATCAGTACCGCCTATCAGTGTCCATCAGTGCAGCCTATCAGTGCCCAACACTGCAGCCTCATTAGCGCACATCAGTGAAGGAGAAAAATCACTTATTTACAAAATTTTATAACAAAAACTAAGAAATTTTTTTTTTTTCAAAATTTTCAGTGGTTTTTGGTTTGTTTAAGAAAAAATAAAAAACCCAGAGTTGATTAAATATCACCAAATAAAGCTCTATCTGTCACAAAAAAATGCTAAAAATTTCATATGGGTACAGTGTTGCATGACCGCACAATTGTCATTCAAAGTGTGACAACACTGAAAGCTGGAAATTGGCCTGGGCAGGAAAGGGGTATCAGTGCCCTGTAGGCTAGTGGTGACAGTAGTATTAACTCTTTTGCTGCCACAGACATGCTACAACAGCTGGAATTTTGTTTGTTTCATCTTTCAGAGGAAAGTGATGAGGCAGCTCTACAGACCCGATATCTCAATAAAGAGAACCTGTCACAACGTTTTATCACATATGGGATATCTGAGCCTATCCTGCTCCCATGTACACGCACATAAAAATTCACTTTGGCGATGTCTACGTATAAAAACTTTGCTTGTGCTTGGGACAAACATAGATCTATACTCTATATCTAGATCTATATAAAAAATGTATAAATAAAAAAATGGGGCAGATTCGATGGACCACTTAGTCTTTTTTCTGCCATCAGTCTTCTATTTTTCTATGTTGAGCTCTCTCACATTAAGAGATTTTGTGTATCGTATGGTTAGTCAGATTGGATGGTTTGTGAGAAGAAGAGTTGTAATATTACTGTTTAGCTGTGTGTAATGAAAAGCTTTACTGTACCAGCCTTCAATGTAGTACTGGTACGTGAAAAATGTATTGGGATTCTTGGCATTCAAAGAGATACAGTGGGAGAGAGCAGGCAAGCAGGGGGAAGGTGAGATGGAATCAGAAAAGAAGGAGGATAAAAGGGAATATTAACCATATATAAAAAGCAGAACATACCTTGAACAGTACTGATAAATATTGGAGTTGCTTCTCTCAAAAATGTGAAATAGGAGGATTCTATTCGGTGATTAGAGAATATAACTATTGTGTGGAGGGGTGAGTGTCATACAATGTCCTCTGTATATTTAGCCTGCCCGAGGGTGTAATTTGCTGTAACTATCTCGAGGGGGGGCAAGGTAGGGGCACATGTGTGTCATGGTTTGAATCAGGACAAGATTTGTACATTCTTGGTAGTTTATTTATGAAAAGTAGGAGTCATGGACCAGGACTCAAAGAATTAGCCGTAGGTATAGTGTGAGTAGGGTACTCATTTGAGGAAAGCTGTGGTTGTTGAAGAATCACAGAATGCAAATTTGAAATGTCTGAAGTGTATGGAATGGATTGACCATGTTGATGACAAATTAAGGTACCAGTTTGCATCCTGACTTGAGGTCAGTTAGATGTTAGTAATAGATAAGATCTTGGTTACAACTCATCACAATTATTGATAACTAGAGTAAAACTAATTAAAACATTTATCTAATAGACAGGTTGCTGGTAAGGACCTTTTTTTTGTTAGTAGTAGATGTACCCGTTTTTAGACAGAGATGCAAATAGGCAGTAATGAACATTCAGTATACTGTACATTTTATTACATAAACAATTGTTGGTAACTTATTTTTTTACAAAGTAACAGGTCCCCTAAACTAGCATTGTAGACAGACTTCTAAACCAGAAGGGAGGCTGACAGAAGACATGAGGTTTTATTTTCTCAAAAGAAGTAAACATCTTCTGATCTTGAAAGGGAGGGTGGTTCTGAAGAAAGGTTCTATGGCTGAGTGGGATGGGAGACGAGTGAGCATACTTATGGAGAAAGGCAAAGTGTTTTTTATAGTAGAGCGGAGGGATAGTTAGCCATGCCAGGAGTTTAGTTTTTAAGTGTGTAAGTCCATGGAGGTACAAGTGGGTTCCAGACAGGACTTAAAGGATAAGTTCCCCTTTTAAACATAAGTAATACATGCACATTTTTTAGCAGGTAAAAAAAAAATGTGAATTTACTATTTATTTTTTAGGAGCTTGGAAAGCATTGCACCAGTGATCAGCAGATTGTTGGTGCCATGCAGGACTCCTGCAGACTGTCAGTGTAAGCTGTATGCCCCTACATCATACAGGCAGGCAGTTTCACACTGACAGGAAAAATTAATGAAATACCAGAGCACTCAACATTGAGAACTGCAATCCGACTGCCACAAAGGATGTCAGTACTGAAGTTGATTAATTCACTTAAAATAAAAAGTGACAGCTGGTATGGGGATCTTCTTCCCGTACTGCTGTCACAGGGAGAGGGGGGATCAGCGAGTGGCTGCAGTAGTGGGAACATGTTACATGTTTCACCCTAAAAACAGGTGGAACTTGTAACATGTTCTCAAAGATAAACTTATCCTTTAAATGGTGGTCCATCATGAATTCCTTCAAAAGCATCTAGCAAAATTGGATTCTCAGGAACACTTGAGTTTAGGGGTCCTTTTTGGGACAAAAGCTAGACGATGCTCAGAAAAGCCTAGAATTTACAAGTGATACTAAACACACACTGCTTAATGTACACGATCCATTCTCTTTCTGTATGTGAATGATGGCACTGTAATTATTTTAATTGAAAGAAAAAAAAATCTACTTACCTTTTTCCAGCTGTCATATGACCCAGCCTGTCTGCGGGGAAACATAAGCAGGAGGAGCTTCTAGTCCTCTGTTACTGGTCAAAAAAAAAAAAACAGCCTTTGGGATACAGCATAAAAAATAAATAATAATTATTTATAAACTGTTATAAATTGCCATACAAATATATACAGTATTTGAAATCAAATCTTTATTATTTCTTGGTAATACTCAGATGTGATAGGGAGGAAATGCTCACAAGAGAATCTCACTGAAAACTGAGCATGTGCCCTAGCTGCTACCACTGCTCTGCAAAATCCCCAACTGAACTGGGGACATGATCAAAAGGAAGAGATAGAGAACAGAAGGAAGCAAGATCAGTCAGGATTTTTGCAGAATACAGAAAACAATTCCCATAGTGATTATGAACAGGATGTAATACATAATTTATTGATAGTTTTTAATTATGTGAGTTTAGTGACACTTACAGGCCTTTGGGTAAGGAGTAAGGAGATACTGTGGAACTGCCAGGTCTGTGGGCGTCACCATATGGATAGTTGTGTCAGAAAGCAACCCTGTAGATGGCTATGGGTGAAAATGCTAGGATAGGGTTGAAGACCTGTGTTAAAGCAGTGGGCTCACTAGATTTGGCCAATAAAGAGAGCTGCTTGGAAGTTAGGACTGAGGTAAGAGTGTTCGGCCTTTTGTACTGGCAAGGTAGGTGGAACATACTCAGTAACTATCTTTGTGATGGTTGAGAGTATGCAGAAGTCAAGGAAAGGCTGCCAATCTTGGTCTGATCCTCAGGTCTGCTCCATAACTGTGGTGGGATGCTGGATTGGTGGCTTATGATCTGAGCAGGACAAGTTGTGAGCTGATGCCATCTTGGTAGGGCCTTTGCCTGCAGCATCAAAGAAGGTCTTGATGTTTGAGTGAGCTGCTGGCAGTGGGTGAGATTGTGTAGGGGGTTATATGACCTTTGTTTTTCCCCATTTTATGCAGGATAGCTGCTGATGTGCCAGTAAAACTGCAGGCGTACAAAGGTCTGACAAGATGTGTGTGCTTTCTGCTACATCAGGACACCCCTCTTCCCAACCCAGAAATATTCAGGGCTCATTAGATTTTATATAATTTACAAACCAAATAATCCATAATCTGACTTCTACTGGTGATTTTACAATAATGTTTTTTGTTTTGGAACCATGCCGTGTCCTCTTCATCAGGCACACTGCATGATGAAGGGAGCCCAATGTGGCCATGAAACATTGAACATTTCTTCTACTTTACAATAAAATCAGATTAAAATACATTTTGGCATGCTCGTGATATGCAATCTATTGTTTAACATTTATAGCTCCACCCATGTATATCACCCTCACTACTCATTTTAGGTCATTAGTATGGTTTGTTGTTCAATTGGGACAATCGTTATTCACATTCACATTCAGGACCCATTAACACTTTGCATACTGCATAAAATGAATTTCAGTTTCAAATCCCATTGAGTACTAGGTGACTATCTCACATCCTCAATTGAAATCAATTAAAACACATGGCAACGCTAGCTGTAGTGTGCATATTCTGCACATCCCTAAATGTTGTTGGTTTTGCCAATACAAGTAACGTTTTCTGTACTTGTTTATATGGGTTAGTATGGTGGCATCTGTTTTCCTATGGAATTGCATTGTCTCTGTTGTCATTCATCCACCATCTTAACTCAGGCAAGTGAGATGTTGGCAAGATGGACTTTACCTTCATCACACATCAAGGCATGTCATGCAGCACCCCGATGCATGTTGAAACATCAAGGAAATGCATTGCAATGCACATCAATGTGTTTTGGCAAACATTTTTGTTTCTGTTGCTTTCAACAGGATGGGAAACACATCAGGCAAAAACATACGTTTGAATAGGTGCTGCATGTTTCCTCGTCACTCATTGTATATAAACCAATAAATAGTTAATTTAAAACACATTACAGGCAGTTTTAAATATACATTTAAAATAAACCAGCCACAAAGGAGTTTCTACATGAAACTAATTTTTATACAGTACAATGCATGTGTTTTACTGCAGGTAAATGAAAGAACAAGTACAAATAGACCTACAGTATACTGTATATCTGTAAGCTGTCTCATCTGATAAAGCATTAGTGGCTTCAAACTGCTATAGGTACCCATCTTATATTACCATTACAGCTATTGTATTTATTAATGGCATACAAAGCAATATCTACCTCCACAAGTCACTCAACTCTTTAAAGAGACCTTGGCCCGGAACCTGTTATGCTGATCTTACTTGCCGCTCCTTCCACCATTGCAGCTGACACTGAAATCACCAATGACTAGGGGGAGCAGTGGCATCAATCACTCAGGCATGTGACTGACAGGAAAGCAAGTTACATGCTCTTCCATCCCCAAAAGGGCCTGGTAGTGTCATGGGCTGAGACAAAGAAGGAGCAATGGGTGATTGCTGGCAAGGCAAGTCTATATATACAGTATATATATATATATATATATATATATATATATATATATATATATACAGTGGGGCAAAAAGGTATTTAGTCAGCCACCAATTGTGCAAGTTCTCCCACTTAAAAAGATGAGAGAGGCCTGTAATTGGCATCATAGGTAGACCTCAACTATGAAAGACAAAATGAGAAAAAAAATCACATTGGCTGATTTGGAAAGAATTTATTTGCAAATTATGGTGGAAAATAAGTATTTGGTCACCTACAAACAAGCAAGATTTCTGGCTCTCACAGACCTGTACCTTCTTCTTTAAGAGGCTCCTCTGTCCTGCACTCATTACCTGTATCAATGGCACCTGTTTGAACTTGTTATCAGTATAAAAGACACCTGTCCACAACCTCAAACAGTCACACTCCAAACTCCACTATGGTGAAGACTAAAGAGCTGTCGAAGGACACCAGAAACAAAATTGTAGACCTGCACCAGACTGGGAAGACTGAATCTGCAATAGGCAAGCAGCTTGGTGTGAACAAATCAACTGTGGGAGCAATAATTAGAAAATGGAAGACATACAAGACCACTGATAATCTCCTTCGATCTGGGGCTCCACGCAAGATCTCACCCCGTGGGGTCAAAATGATCACAAGAACGGTGAGCAAAAATCCCAGGACCACACGGGGGACCTAGTGAATGACCTGCAGAGAGCTGGGACCAAGGTAACAAAGGCTACCATCAGTAACACACTACGCCACCAGGGACTCAGATCCTGCAGTGCCAGACATGTCCCCCTGCTTAAGCCAGTATATGTCTGGGCCCGTCTGAAGTTTGCTAGAGAGCATTTGGATGATCCAGAAGAGGATTGGGAGAATGTCACATGGTCAGATGAAACCAAAATAGAACTGTTTGGTAGAAACACAACTCGTCGTGTTTGGAGGAGAGAGAATACTGAGTTGCATCCAAAGAACACCATACCTACTGTGAAGCATGGGGGTGGCAACATCATGCTTTGGGGCTGTTTCTCCACAAAGGGACCAGGACGACTGATCCATGTACAGGACAGAATGAATGGGGCCATGTATTGTGAGAGTTTGAGTGCAAACCTCCTTCCATCAGCAAGGGCATTGAAGATGAAATGTGGCTGGGTCTTCCAACATGACAATGATCCCAAACATACCACTCGGGCAACAAAGGAGTGGCTTCGTAAGAAACATTTCAAGGTCCTGGAGTGGCCTAGCCAGTCTCCAGATCTCAACCCCATAGAAAACCTTTGGAGGGAGTTGAAAGTCCATGTTGCCCAGCGACAGCCCCAAAACATCACTGCTCTAGAGGAGATCTGCATGGAGGAATGGGCCAACATACCAGCAACAGTGTGTGCCAACCTTGTGAAGACTTACAGGAAACGTTTGACCTCTGTCATTGCCAACAAAGGATATATAACAAAGTATTGAGATGAACTTTTGATATTGACCAAATACTTATTTTCCACCATAATTTGGAAATAAATTCTTTCCAAATCAGCCAATGTGATTGTCTGGATTTTTTTTCTCATTTTGTCTCTCATAGTTGAGGTCTACATATTATGCCAATTACAGGCCTCTCTCATCTTTTTAAGTGGGAGAACTTGCACAATTGGTGGCTGACTAAATACTTTTCTGCCCCAATGTGTATATATATATATATATATATGGGCCGGTTGGGGCCTTTGCCGAGACACTGTCACTTTGCCCTCCATGGACAAGGTGACTTAATTGTTTCTTTAACCACGTCCCGTCCAGCCCATGTACATAAATGGCTGGATGGGAGCATTGCAGGAGTGGGTGGCCATTTATAAATGTCCTCCCCCCTTTCCTGCCAGAGGACACAGCGGAAAATACCGATCGCTATACAGGACCTCTGTGTGATTGGCCAATCAGTGATCACGTGACTAGTAGTAAACAAGATGTCACTTTCTGACATCATTGCTTACTACTAGTGAAATCTGTGAATGATCACAGAGGTCACATGGTACAAGGCTATTCACAACAGACTTGTACCATGTGACAAGCTGTGACCAATCACAACTCTCACAGTATTTCTCAGTGGTTGCAAGAATGCAGCCAGAGGGAGAAGGAGAAATGATTGCTTTTACAGCCTTTATGGGTGTAAAAGCAATCAGTGTAAAAAAAAAAAAATCTTCATCACCCCCCACAAGTTGCACAGTGTCAATATGGTGACACTGTACTGCTAGAGTGACAGTATGTTAAAAAAAAAAACAAAAAAAAAAAAAAACAAATAATGTAAAAAAAATAAAATACAAATGTAGAAAATTTTTTGGAAAAATTATAATTTTTGGTTATAAACTAATTTGGGTTATTTTTTTTTTTTTACTAAAAAGATAGATGAATACATTTTGGCCAGGATTTATGAAGAAAGAGTATTTATTTGCAACATTTTATAAGAAAAACACTTTTTTTTTCAAAATGTTTGGACTTTTTCATTTATATAGCAAAAAAGATTAAGTTCCAGTGGTGAATAAATACCACCAAAATAAAGTTTTATCTGTCTCAAAAAAATGCTAAAAAAATTCATATGGATACAGTGTTGCATGAACGCGCAATTGTCATTCAAAGTGTGATAGTGATGAAAGCTGGCCTGGACAGGAAGTGGGTGAAAGTGCCCGGCCTGGAAGTGGTTAAGGAGCACATGGCTGTTAGACTGACCCTCATTATTTAAATCTCTGACCTGAAACAAGTATACAATTAAGGACTTCAGTCTTTTCAGAAGGAAGTCAGCTGGGTCAGGCCCTGCATTTGTTTCACAAACGTTTTATACTTTAGTATGCTAATATGAGGTTTGATTCATAGGTTCTCTGTACTTTCCATTTTATATATGTATTCCTTCTTCCCACATTACACTACAATACTTGCAGAGATGGACATGTTCTCGGAGTTTTATGGTGCCTTCCTTATCCACCCTTCTCAGTTAGTTTTATGGCTGATATTAAATAAAACTGGGTGGGGGCAATATACATTCTTTCATTCAAGTCTTTCATGTCATTGTGTGCTTTTTACAATTGTCTGTTGTTCAGAAATAATTGCAGCAATTGTTGTATTCATTAACATTTAATGCATAGTTGAAAATTCAGAGCTCTTAGTGGTTCTGTTAATAATATACGGCTAAAATGCTGAGCGGCTTGTAATGCCGCTATGCATGAAGACCTGTAAATACACACTAGGATCTGAACTGTAAAAAGCGTTACATACTAAAGAAAACAATCAGTATAAGCCATCATTATTTCCCGTCTTGTATATTAATGTTTAAGTTATTATTATTACAGGTACTTATATAGCGCCATCAATTGACGCAGCGCTTTACATGTAAATATATATTGTACATTTACATCAGTAACCCTCAAGAAGCGTACAATCTAAGGTATTAATACAGTTATTATGATTTATAATACGACTAGTGCTTTACAAAATAAGGTGACAGAGTACAGCTACAATTCCATTCACGACAAGTAGTGTAGAGTGTCCTGCTTGTGAGAGCTTGCCATCTAAAGCATTGTAGGATAGAAAATGGGCAATACAAATTTCTTATACCTGTATTCCATTTTAGAGAGATTTCAGAAAAGCTTTCCGAAATGAGGTAAACCCCCTCTTGGCCAGCTGTTCACCAAAACAGGTGTCTTCATTGGAAGAAAACTCCACCTGTTCCTGTTCTGGTGACAACTCAGAAAATTAGATTTCAGTCCTGTTGACAGTGGTCATCAACAGAAGGAGAGTTACCAGCCAGACTGGGGCACAGACAGAATTCAAGGCTTGGCAGAGGTCTTAGGGCTCATGTACACTGCAGCTGATAAACTCACGTTTAGGAGCTGTTCAGCGTTTTTTTTTCAGCAGCCCTTGAACTCACCCTAATGCTTTCCTATGTGTCCATGTACACATCTTAGTTTACAGTTGTTTACAGGCATTTGAGTTTACAATCGTTTTTTTTAATGTAGAAAACTTGCGTTCAGCAGGCGATTTTATCAGCTTTTCAAACGCAAAACGCTTGTAAACACGTCTAAACGCTGCAGATTGTGTTTATAAGCGTTTGCGTCTGAACATTTTTTTTTAACTCTTCCAGTTCCCAATGCTGTCCAGAGCCTTTTTTCATCATGAAAAGTGCATGCAAAGCATTTTCAAGGTACTTGACTGGACAAAACACTGAACACAGGATGTTCCTACCAAGCTTGTCACACATTGTAATGACCGATTCACACCTCAGACCTCTCCCACACTTGGAAACAAAAGATATGTTAATGACCATTCACACATCAACTTCCTCATGAAGACCCCCTGCCAAGTGACCTTAATGACTCACTCCACCAGACACCTATCCCACCCTTGGAAACAAAAGAAATGTTAATGAGCAACTCACACCTAATTATCTCAACACTACTACAATGTCTGCATCTGCTCTCTGTATTTCTCTGAAACGGTCAGAAATAGTTAATAATTTACCACTTTTCAGTGCATTCTAGGCATTTGGGAGGTTCTTCTGTGCTTATCTTTAAAAAATGCTTCTAAACACAAACGCTCATAAACGCGTTATGCAAACGCAGCTAAACAGACTTTTTTAACCTATGTTTTCCAGCAGTTTCCATTGTTCAGAAGTGTTCGTGTACATGGAGCCTTAAACACTCACTGCTCTATCCAGAAAAAAAAGGTTTTTGCTTTAGGTGCCAAGTTCAAAACTAAAAAAAATGTATATATTGGAGCTTACCAATCATTAGATGTGGTGACTGCATCAGTTTTCTTTTCTCTGGCTTTTTCCCCTCTGTTTTCACCTGGTGATCTGGCCAGTAACATAGCTCCAGTATTAGTGAGACACAACTCTGTATGATGGAGCACAGGTCCCGGCTGACAGAAGCATTTGTCAGTGGGGGAAGGGCAGTGTTATCTATACTATCATATTTAAATACACTAACACATTGAAGCTAAACTCCAGCCCACACTTTAAAATCAGTCACAGCAAACAGTTTGTTTTCCCTTTTGGGAAAAAGATTGTACATGAATAAATAAAATGTGATCATTTTATACACCCCTGCAAGTGTTAAATGATTTGCCTAATCCACGTAAACTACATTCTGCTGGAAAGCTTGTGCTTTTGCAGCACAACAGACTTGCTGGCTGGTTAATCAGATGAAAATAGAAGAAAGCCTAAAAAAGAAAACAAATGCAGCCACCACATCGAAGAATTGGTAAGCTGCAAAATACTAAAATGTTTGATTTTAGGTTTAATACCGCTTGAAAGCCTCTGTTCCACATGTTCCTATCCCATATTAATAAGTTCTCCCAAAAAGTTTTAGGATTTCTCTAACGTTCAGATACATGCCTGGGAACAAGTCATTCCTATTGTCATTCCTTGACAATATTTTCACCTTGTGTGATGAGAAAACATGCTTGTCTATCCATTTGCAATTTTCAGTCTCTGTGATGATCAGGCTAAAACAGTACGTATTGCCAAAGCTTTAATTTTTATTTTTGGATAGAGTCAGAAACAGGTAAAATGTAATGTTGAGGAATTTCTTCTCTACTGGGAGATGCTACAGGAAAATCTCTTACAAATAAAGGACCTTCAGCTCTTAGACATTTGTCGCCAGAACAGGTCTTTTATAACTCCAAAATGTATATTTTCCATCACATTCTGTCCCAGTGGTAATGGTCGCCAGCATACAATACAGTAATTAAAAAAACTTGTCAGAGATTCTAATCCTTCCCTCCTCTATCCTAAATGAAAACATTTTTATCTACATTTTATTCACGTGGCACATTCCTGCTTATAGCTCATCATTATCCATAAAACACTGAAAATCCTCCAATTACAACAAAATGTTAATGAAACTTTGCTCTCTCTCTATAGTTGAAAATAATTGAGTCACTTGAATATTCGGAGTGTAATTACAGACTAAGTCAGCTAATTCTGGAGTACGGCTTATCCCTCAGCTGTGGCCCAGGCCAGCTTGGCTAGTTGTTGGTATGCTCCAATTTACTGCTGTCCGTCCTCCAAGATGTCACACAGTACAGCTATGTCAAGAATTCATGCTGATTTTAAGCAGCACATTTACTATGTGGAAGAGTTTTCATCTTTTTCAAGAGGCAATGGAAGGAAGCAAGTGAAAACCTTTTAGGCCTCCTGCACACAGGCCTTATGTGTTTATGCAGGACAAATCGATATGGGAATTATGAACATACTTTACACTTCCCTGATCCATTTCCCTTGTATCTACCAGTGTTTAGCTGCATAAAATCTAGACTAAATAGTCCCAGGACACACAAAATTCTTGTTTGTGTAAAAGCAGGAAGACTGAATACCGTTAGATGTGAATTCAGCCATAGCAAAGCATTAAAGTGATTCTAAAGGCTAATTTTTTAAATAACAAACCTGTCTATACTTACCTGTTGTGTGCAGTGGTTTTGCACAGAGCAGACCGGATCCTCCTCTTTTCAGGTTCTCCATCTCTCCTGGCCCCTCCCTCCTGTTGGGTGCCCCCACAGCAAACAGCTTGCTATGGGGGCACCTGTTGCTCCATGTGTCCATTCACACACGGAGCTGCGGCTTGGCCCCTCCCCCTCTCTGTTCTCACTGGCTGTGATTGACAGCAGTGGGAGCCAATGGCTCCTGCTTCTGTCTCAGCCAATGAGGACAGGGAGTCCTGCGATAGCCAAAACTCCAGTGCACATCGCTGGATCAAGAGGGGGCTTAGGTAAGTATTAGGGGGGCTGCTGCACAGAGGTTTTTTACCTTCCTGCCAGGGGCGGACTGACAACTCATGGGGCCCCCAGGCAATAGGGGATCATGGGGCCCCTGTGTCCTTGCCCAAACTCAAAAAAGCCTATGAAAAAGGTACCAGGGGCATCTCATGGGGCCCCCTACTGACCCCGGGTCTTCAGGCAGTGCCCAAGTTTCCAAATGGTCAGTCCGCCCCTGCTTCCTGCATAGAATGCAGAAAGGTAACAAAACTTGAACCTTTAGAGCCACTGCTTCCAGATGCCTTTAGAAACAAGCTCCCAACACATCTGGACACATGAATTTCGATGCCCATGTGAATGTGGTCTTAGAATCAAGAGTCAGGTTTGTAAACATACTGTACACATACAGTTCCGCTCAAACATTTGCATTCCCTGGCAGAAATTGTTAAATTTTGGCATTGATATTGCAAACATGACTGATCATGCCCAAAAATTGTCTTTTTTAAGGATAGTGATCATTTGCAGCCATTTATTATCACATAGTTCTTTTTAAATCATAATGATAACAGAAATCACCCAAATGACCCTGTTCAAAAGTTTAAACACCCTGGAATGTTTTGCCTTGGTACAGACACAAGGTGACACACACACAAGTTAAAATGGCAATTAAAGGTTCATTTCCCATATCTGTGGCTTTTTAAATTGCAGTTAGTGTCTGTGTGTAGTCAATAGTCAGGCTAGATACTGAGCCATGGGAAGCAGAAAAGAACTGTGAAAAGACCTGCGTAACAAGGTCATGGAATGTTATAAGGATGGAAAAGGATATGAAAAGATATTCAAAGCCTTGACTATGCCAGTTAGTACTGTTCAATCACGTAAGAAGTGGAAAATTTGGGGATCTCTTGATACCAGGCCAAGGTCAGGCAGACCAAGAAAGACTGCAGCCACCACTGCCAGAAGAATTGTTTGCGTGGTTGTTTCAAGGAGTACAAACTGTCAATACTTACACACAAATTGCTGCATGGTTGAGTTGTCAGAAAGAAGCCTTTATTGTTCCAATGCCACATAAAAAGGCAGATTTTATTATGCCCAACAACATTTTGACATGCCTCACAGCTTCTGGCACACTGTAATCTGGAGTGACGAGATCAAAATAGAGCTTTATAGACACAACCATAAGCGCCATGTTTGAAGAAGGTCAACAAGGCTTATAACGACAAGAATACCATCCCCACTGTGAAGCATGGTGGTGGCCCACTGATGTTTTGGGGGGTGTGAGTTCTAAGGGCACAAGGAATCTTGTGAAAATTTATGGCAAGATGCAGCATGTTATCAGAAAATACTGGCAGACAATTTGCATTCTTCTGCAGGAAAGCTGGGCATGGGATGCTCTTGGACTTTCCAGCACAACAATGACCCTAAGCACAAGGTTAAGTTGATCCTCTAGTGGTTGAAGCAAAAAAAGGTGAAGGTTCTGGAGTGGCCATCACAAACTCCTGACATGCATATCATCAAGCCACTCTGGGGAGATCTCAAACGGGCAGTTCATGCAAGACAGCCAAAGACACTGAATGACCTGGAGGAATTTTGCCAACATAATTGGGCAACTATACCATCTGCAAGAATTTGGGGCCTCATAGGCAACTATCACAAAAGACTGCACGCTGTCATTGGTCCTAAAGGGGGTAATACACAGTATTAGGAACTAAGGGTATACAGACTTTTGAACAGAGGTTATTTTATTTGTTGCCATGTTTTGTTTTTTGATTGTGCCATTCTGTATGACCTACAGTTGAATATGAATCCCATAAGAAATAAAAGAAAGGTGTTTTGTCTGCTCACTCATGTTTTCTTTAAAAATGGTACATACTAGTACCAATTCTCCAAAGGTATGCAAACTTTTGAGAACTTTATATGGATACTGGTTTACAGGTTCACAGTTAAATTGCTTGCTGATGGAGGAGATGCAAGTGAGAGAAACGGACACTTGGGACAAATTTACCACTTTGTGGTACATATGGATGCATTATTCTACCTTCCATAAATTAAAAAAACCTGCTTCTTCATTGATTTTCTCAGAGTCTGCTCTTGTTGGGAGCTCCTCCCTCAATGTTCTTGGGACTTAGACACCATCCTTTGGACATCTGTTCTGCTGACCCTGATGGCCTGCAATATTTAGCTCACATCCTTGGCAGGATAGTTTTTCTTTGTCACTTTACATAAGTTTATTCATAGCTCATAATTTGTCAGTCCGGATCCATTTCCCCTCTTTCCACCCCTCTTCTCTTTCTTCCCCTCCCTCATTTTTGTTTGGTCCTAATCCCCCTCTACTTCTCACTTGGTTCCCTGGTGGGCCCATAGCTTGTTTTTAATTGATGTACATGCCTGGCATGATTTTCTATCAAGGCCCCTGGGGACTCAGTTACACCCCAAGATGACTCTTCCAGATATCACCTTTGTTTGCCTACATTTACACACTTATACTGTGATATACTTCTCTATTGTAGAGTTGCTGTTCATTATCTACTCCCCCCCCCTTTTCTTTTTGTACTGTTCAGAAACTCAAATATATATTCAATGTAATTGCTGAGATCTAAAGACCAACTTTAAGATTAATCTGCTTTCTTACTGAATCATTACTATATATTTCCCCATAAAAAACGCTGCATGCATTTTGTGATTGGACACACTACTTTCCAAGATATGTAATCCTTTCCTGTGATATCATCACTATGTGCACATAATTTATCATCCTCTGGCACTGATGGGAGGATTCAACGCTGAAGCGCATGTCACTTGCTAGCTTCTCTTCCTCATACAATGAAAACTTAATTTCCTATGAGTACACAAAATATGACTGACTTAGAGGGTGAATTTATGGGTGTTCCTTGGGCAGTTCCCCATCATGTTATGGAATGCCCACCTGCCTACTGCAGAGAGGTAGTGATGAAGGAGGAAAGAGGGGCACACTGTATCACACACTACTGTGGTTACACAAACAGCTGATGAACTACAGAGGGGTGGTGAGGGGACCAGATGATTACAACACACAACTCTGACAAAGGTTCACTAATTACTGACAAAAATTGACTTTTTGCATGGAACTGGGCTTTAAAAATGTACGTGGTTAGACTATAATCACTAAGAATTTATTCTGAAACAGTAACTAACATTATCTAAGGTAATCAAGTTTACATATTAGTGTGTTGACAGACTATGGAGACTGTTGCTGCTTACCTGCTTCTAAAAATGCTAATAGCCGGGTTGCCATTCTAATTCTCTGCTTGAATACCTTATAAGTTATAGAAAAAAAAATTGTGAGCAGAAAGTTTTGGGTTTTTTTTACTTCAAAAGAGACATACTGGGGTTTATTTACTAAAGCTGGAGAGTCCAAAATCAGACTCCCTTCTGCATAGAAACCAATCAGCTTCCAGGTTTCATTGCCAAAGCTTCATTGAACAAGCTGAGGTTAGAAGCCGATTGGTTTCTATGCAGAAGGGAGTCTGATTTTGGACTCTCCAGCTTTAGTAAATAAACCCCACTATGTCTGTTCTGAAATAAAATCTTCTGGCCTGCAAACTTCTTTAGAATGTACACTAAGATGCCCATTACTGTACATTCTCAGCATGCTGAGATCAATTAACTCCTTTGCGCATGTGCAGAAGTTACATCACCATAGGCCGGCCAATCAAGATTGCGAAAGGTGCTGAGGCTGGAAGAAGACTAGGGAAAGATTTCACATGACAGCTCACAAATGTTGCATCGGCGGGAAGGGGGGTAAGTATGTGTATTAATCTTTGGCATTCTCCTTCTAAGCCAACAGGTGGAGCTTTATGCAACTTTTCCAGACACTCAGATTGCTTGTTGTTTACAGACCCCAATAGCTGATGCTGAATTTGATACACACACACAAATCATCAGAACAATTACTCTTCACAGTGACTTGTCCCTTTCAGAAAGCCTAATTCAAAAGTTTCAGTAAGGCAAAACAAAAGCACGAAGCATCTGCCATGCTTTAGCCGACTAGCAGACTCATAATGCTCTGGGAATCCTTTGTCATGTTTTAAATTTATGAATTGTATTTATAAAATGGATTAAAATATATAAACAACTAAAATACAGCTGACCCAAAACCATTATTGGTCCCTTACAGCTACAAAAAAAAGAGAGATCACTGACTAACAATGGCAATCCTCTAACATAAGGCAAGTTTGAGGCATGACATCCAGATGCTTATTTTCAGAAGGAAAAAAAAAAGCAATGGAAGCCACTGTATTTCTCTCAGCACATATTATTTACTACAATATAAGCATAGAGCTCCTAGTCCTCCCATCTTGAAATCAATCTAGGTTGATCCCAGTTACTAGGCCCCATACTTATACAGTATACCTAGCCTTGGCATAATTCTGAAACAGCAGAGAAGTGTTCAGTAAGTAATCCTGATACACACATTATCAATTTTAACCAAATTGACCCATACTAAAGTGTTCATATCTCCAGATTTTGAATTAATTTTCAAGCCTTTCTTTATGCCACAATACTTTAACTTGAGTGTCTTTTTATAGAGACCATCAATTTCAACAAAACGTTTGACACAAGACTATATGTGCATTTGACATACAGTATCTCATGCATATTACTTACCTGTAAAAGCCCCCTTATGTAAACCTTATAACTGACCGAAGACTAATGCAGAGCTCTACCATCCTGGATGTGATGCGAGCAACCACAACAGATTCCGAGCTGTAACTCAATTGACACTATATAGTATTCCCCTTCACTCCTCGCCCAGCAGCTAAATCAAAAATTATGTAGAGAAGTGAAGAGAGCAACAAAGTAGCTGGGTCAGCATAGAGAGCAATTAGACACTCCCGGAAAAGAAAATGGCTGAGACATGCAAAGAGGGACAAGGCTGTTCTAGAGAATACACCTTCCTAGAGTAGTCAAATTTTCTAGCAAGTTCAAAGGCACTTTGCAAACGAATAAAAAATAATTTATGGAAAGGAAAAATGCTGCAGGTAAGCATTTGAAATATATGATTTTTGTGTGCTTTTACCAACAATTTTTAATTTGACAACAGGATTTGTTTAAAGGATGGGAATTATTCCAAAAAAGAAAGAAAAGTTACAATGAAACAAGAAATAAATACATATGTGAACATTTTGCAGGCTACAGACACGCAGAACAATATAAGGAACAGAAGGCACATGCTGTACATCTGTAGAAAACCTCTCAGAAAGCACAGGTGAAGTCCTGGAAACATAAATAATACTATCTCCCTTTTTTCTTCTGTGGTGGGCGATATATGGATGTCTGATGCTCCTTCTTGTCAAACTTGTCATGTCCCTCCCTAAAACAGCAGTAAAATGAATAATGAAGGTTACTTGCCTGATAAAAATTTAAAACATTATCAACACTAATATGGAATAAAAAAAAAACTATTAAGGGCTCATTCACATGGACACACTGATCAGTACAACCATGCAGAGGGCCATGTTTAATCAGCCAGGAGGCACAGGTGGTCTATGCAGCAAGCCTGTTAAAATCATTGACAGGCTGACAGTTGCTCAGATATTCACTGAACTTCAAGCACATTCCTAAGTGTGCATCCATGGAGGACCAATGTACAACTCTGAACACAGGCAGACTGTGCTGAGAGTCGTGCATTGGTCCAACACTGATGTACACTCAGAAGTGCCTGAAGATCAGTGAAGATCTGAGCGAATGTCAGCCTGTGACAACAGGCTGGTTGCATGCAACTGTATAGACCATCTGTCCCTCCTAGGTCGATAAACATGCCCCTCTACAAGGCTGTACTGATGAAGACACCTGTGTTAATGAGTCCTAATCGTGAAGAAGGGAATAGTGGCTTCAGTAGCCAAGGCCATAAATCAGAATTTGACATTTTCTTTTTAACAATAGCATTACAGAATGTGGCATTTCCAGTAAACAAAACTTGAATGGTGATAGTGGATAGAAGAGTACCTGAAACATCTCTTACAATAGAGATCATCATCACAACCGTGGCAGCGCAGGACGGCATCCTCATTACAGATACAGCACCAGGGCAGCTCTTCCTCATCGCTATCTGCTACTTGTGCTTTTACAACTGTGGGTCTAGCAGGTTGATTCTGTGCAGGTCGTTTAGGCTGAAAAATGATTATGAAAAATGAATAACACAAAACACACATCTAAAATGGTGCAAAGGTCTACAAAATGATGACAAATGAAACAGACTGAACCAATAAGCACAAACGTCTCCCAGGACCACACACCAATGTAGTGAAATCACAAAACATAAAAGGCCTCTATGATTAAGCCCCTATATGGATGAAATGTATTAGAGGGGGTTTCCTGATGGGTGGAGAGCCAGCTGAAGCCATTTTGTGTTCATTTGTTTTGTGATTAATTTTATTTGGTGTGTGGTCTTGTGAAACAATTGTGGCTATATGAAGGGGCTTGATGTGTTCTTATCAGTGACCCAGCACTCAGCTGAATCAGCTGCTGTATCTGATTGGTACATGTGAATAGTCCCGTCATTTATTCTGTTTCTGTGAGGCTGTGCCAATAACTACAAAACAGAAAGGGACCGTCTGCACACCAAAATCTCTAGAGTGATAAAACTTTATTGTTCAGGACATATACAAAGCAATGCCCCTGCCTGGGACCTCCCTCTCTTATGGATTTCACCCAAAATTCACCTTAAAACAAACATTTAATTATATTGCAGCATACCAATTCTTAAATGTGATGACTGTGTTAGTTTTCTTTTTAGGCTTTCTTTCCTTTATCTTCATCTGGTTATCTAGTCAGTAAATCTGTTGTTTTTCAACAGAACAAGCTGTCCTGCAGATTTAGCAGTTTATGATGTTAAGACAAACCCTGTAACACTGACAGGGGTGCTGAGCTATTTATTAATGTAAAACCTTTATTCCCTCCCCCCCCCCCAAAAAAAAAAAAAAACAACTGGTACTGTAACTGCAGTGTTGGCTAGAGTTTGGCTTCAATTTGTAACTGTATCTAAATCTGCTAGTACATCTAACACGCCTCTCCCCAGATTAACAATGCTGCTACTCAAATGTGTCTCTGATCCTTCATCAACCAGAGTGTAGGCACACTAAGTCAGGAAATGTTTAAAGCCGGCCACAGACGGAGCGTTTTTCTTTCCTGCAACGACTGGAAAAACCGCTTGATTCCCCCTTCAACACGAATAGTGTTGATGGGGGAATCCCTCCCGTGGAGCCATTGTGTTCTCCTGGTGGGGGTGGGGTGGGGGCGGAGCCATCCCTGCCGGAAGAACACACTGATTACTGCTAGTGGCTATGATAGCTGCTAGCAATAATTGCATGTAAAATCAGACAGGATGGCTGTACCCAAATTGATTGATCGATCATTCAGCCTGCCCATACATGGATCAAACTGTCTATGACTGGCTTTAGTGACCAGATCACCAGGTGAAAACAGCAGGAAAAAAGGCCTAAAAAAAGAAAAATAATAAATTGCAATATATCACATTTTTGGTTTTGGCTTTAATATCGCTTTCATCATACTAATAGCCAACTCTAGTCTTCTGGAAAGAAAAAAACAACTGCCACTGTATCAGATTATCAGCTTGAATTGTCTGTTGCTCATAATAACTAAGCCAAATCTTAGCTAGATTTTCCAGTGCAGACAGGAAAGTGAAACTAGATAGTCAATAAAAGCAGTATGAAACGCAAAACCAAAAATGTAATATATTACAGTTTACTAATACTTAGAAGTGGTGGCTGCATTGGTTTTCTTTTTTTAGGCTTTTTGTATTTCAATGGTTTTTATTAATTTTAAACAGTATAAAACAGAGGCAACAGAGGCAACAAAACACGCCCACGCAGGGGCTATCAATTGCACCGATAGAAAATGCATAATAGAGCAGACAACGCTCTAATTCCAATAAGGCAAAACGTATGCCCGCGCAGGGGCTATCAATGGCACATAGGTTACAATAACATCAGTGAAACTCAGATTATCGCACCTAAAGACAGCTGTCCACTGTCACATCAAAACAAACAGAAAAGGAAAGAAGAAAAGCAGAGAAGAAAGAAAGAGAAAAAAGAAAAAAAAACAAAAAAAAAAAACAAAACAAAAAAAAACACACACCAAAGAGCAAGGGTCCATGAGCGCCAATACAAAACTCCTTCACCTCCCTACACTGGCAGGGGGGAGCGTGGGAAAGGCATATTGCAACCACGGCTCCCATATTGTCAAAAATTTATGTTGAGAGTCGTTGCATATACTCGACATCTGTTCATTGAGCATCATAGTAGTCATACGATCCCGCACCCCCTGAAAAAGTACAAACGGACTCTTCCAGGCCTGGGCAATTGTCCTAGTGGCCGATAAAAACAAATAGGAAGCCAACCGCTGCTGACGAGCCAAGAGGCCCGGTATGGGGCAATGAAGCAAAGCATACCGAGCATCACGGCGTATGGAGAGATGAAACAAAGTGAAAAGGAGGCCAAACACACGAGACCAAAAACGAACCAACCTCGGGCATGACCACCAGATATGCAGTACATCGCCACGATGGCCACAACCCCGAAAACATCGATCACTACAGGCAGGGTTAGCCTGGGCCAAACGAGCCGGCACCCAATACCAACGAAACAATACCTTATAGGCTGCTTCCAGCGTGGTCGTATTAAACGAACATTTAGCTATGAGTGACCAGGCTTTATGCCAGTCCTCCGGATCCACAGCCACTCCCAGGTCGCGTTCCCACTGAACTACATATGAAAGAGAAGTGTGCGACGAGCATCTGTTCAAGGCTGCGTAAAGAAGGGAGATAAGGCCCGGGGCGCCCGGACGCTGTTGGCAAAGCCGTTCAAAGGCAGATTTCTGATATGGGAAAGCAGAAGTGGCCCTCAGCGAGAGCAGCCAGTGCCGCAATTGAAGGTACCGAAAAAATTCCGCTGGGGGAACATCCCGAGACTCCCGGAGGACATTCCAGGTGGGAAAGGACCGAAAAATCAAAAAGTGTTGCACCTGTGAGAAACCATGAGCCACCCACCAAGAAAATGCCCTCGGGTGATCTAGACCCGGCGGGAAAAGAGGATTATTAACGATTGGAAGCAAGGGCAAGAAAGGCGACATCAGACCACTGGAGTAACGTACCGAGTCCCAGACTCGTAGGCCATGGAGCAACATCGGACTCAGCACCGTAGGGCGCAGGGCAGGGGGAAGCCATAGAAGTGTCGATAGTGCGATAGGGGCACAATTAGGTAGTTCCAGCAGGACCCAGAGAGGAACGTCGGAGGAAGCGTGCAACATAGACAGCGGGGCAATTTGGCTCGCCTGATAATACTTAGTTACATTGGGTACCCCAAGACCACCTTGGAGTCTATGAGCAAAGAGCGTATTTCTAGAAACTCTGGGATGCTTATTGGCCCAGATAAAACGCATAAACTTCGCCTGAAGCAACCGAAGAAAATGAGGGGGAACCCGCACTGGGAGGGTGCGAAAATAATATAACAATTTCGGCAAGATGGTCATTTTCACTGAGTGAACCCGTCCTATCCAAGACAGGTGCGGAAATTGCCAGGAATGCATAAGAGAAGATAAGGAGCTAAGCAAAGGATAATAATTTGCAGCAAAAAGGGAGTCATAGGTGGGGGTCAAGCGAATGCCCAAGTATTCAAGAGAAGAGGAAGCCCACCGGTAAGGGAAATGGGATTGTAGGCGTGAAACCAAATCTGAAGCCAAAGTAATATTGAGAGCAACGGTTTTATCCAAATTAATACGTAGACCCGAGATCAAGGAAAAGCGCTCAAGAACCCGTTGCAAATTAGGAAGCGTCGTCAGAGGATTAGTAAGGGTCAAGAGGGCATCGTCCGCAAAGAGGCTCAGCTTAAACTCCTGTCCCGCGTATGGAACCCCCGATACATTGCAGTCGGTCCGGAGCGCTAAAGCCAGTGGCTCAAGCGCCAGGACAAAGAGTGCCGGGGACAGTGGGCAGCCCTGCCTCGTCCCTCGCCCAACAGGAAAGGGATCCGAGAAATATCCAGCGTATTTAACGGAAGCCGAAGGAAAGGAATACAAGGCTTGAATCCATGAGAGAATAGAATCCCCAAAACCCCAGCGAGACAGCACAAACCGCAGATATTCCCAGGATAGAGAATCAAAAGCTTTATATATGTCCAAGGACAGTAAGAATCCTGGGATTTTCCGTTGTTGCAGAAAATGTATAAGATGGACCACCTTACGGACGTTATCACCCGCCTGCCTCCCGGGGACGAACCCTACTTGGTCCCTGTGGACCAGGCTACACAAATATTTATTGATGCGAAAACTAAGGATCTTGCCCAATATTTTCAAGTCTTCATTAAGAAGAGAGATGGGCCGGAAGGCTTGCGGTTCCTGGACATCATCGGTCGTCTTAGGAATCATAGAGATATGTGCCCTAAGTGCGTCCGGAGAGGGCAAGGAGCCCTGTCGTAACTCATTAAAGTAGGCAGCTAAAAAGGGTGCCAAAAGGGCTGAGAATTTTTTATAATAGAGACCGGAGAAGCCGTCTGGACCTGGGGCCGTGGTGGACCGTAAAGATTTGATTGCTTGTAGCACTTCCGGTACGGTGACACCTGCGTTGAGGGCCGCCTGTGCTGCCTCGGTTAATCCAGGAAGATGGAGGTCCTGAAAGAATGCCTCTGCCTGGGCCACAGGGAAGGGATCTGGGGCAGCATAGAGGCGCGAAAGGAAGTCCGAGAATCGGGAAACAATCTGCTGGGGATTAGAAGTACAGCCACCCGTGGAAAGTCGAAGCCGAATCGGTTTATGGGGTTTCCCCACAGAATTTAGTTTCCTGGCTAGCATGGGACCGGGCTTATTAGCACACGAATAGAATTTATGTTTGGTCCAACGCAAGGCCCGTTCCGCCTCCGAAGAGGCAAGGAGGTCCAATTCTGTCGCCAGAGCGTCCCGAGCGCGTTTATGGGCCACGGATGGAGATGACTTCCAACGCGCATCCGCAGAGGCCAGGAGAGAATGAAGCTCCGAGAGTCGACGTTCCCGCTCCCGCTTCCGGATCGCAGCCAGCTGTATAACATGACCCCGCACCGTGGCCTTATGCGCTTCCCATAGGGGCACTGCTGAAGAGACCGATCCCGAGTTTTCCGTAAAGTATGTCCGTAAGAAGAATTCTATTTCTTGGCAGGTAGCCTGAGTGGTCAGTAAAGAGTCATTGATGCGCCAATGAAAAGGGCGTCGTTCTGACCCAGAAAGAGCAAGGAGGAGTACCAAAGGATCATGGTCTGACCAGGGTGAGGAGGGAATAGTTATCCGCCGGACCGAGGGGAGTTGCTGGACCTGCATGAATATATGATCAATTCTACAAAAACTGTCATGAGGGTTAGAATAGAACGTAAAGTCGCGTTCAGTTGGATGAAGTTCCCTCCAGACGTCCGCTAACCCCGCTGTCCGCAAAAGAGAGCGCATACGTGCCTCCAGCACCAAGTCATGAGAGGGGGTCGCTCCTTGTGCGTAGCGCCTATCCAGTGTGGAATCCAAGGTAACATTCGAATCCCCCATAACAAGAAGAAGACCCTTAGAGTGTCGAGAAATAATGGTGCAAAGATGTGAAAAGAATTTATGCTGGAAACGGTTAGGCGCGTAGTAAGAGACAAAGGTAACCTCCTGGTCCCAGAGGGTGCCTTGCAGAAGCAAATACCTGCCCGTGGGGTCCGCTATATTCCGAGCACAGACAAAGGGGAGATTGCGTTTAAAAGCTATCAGAACACCCCGACGCTTCTCAGGAGCCGAGGCCGTGTAAAAGATGGGATAGTGAGGTGAAAGATAACGCGGAGCGGAGGACTGAGAAAACCTGGTCTCCTGTAGACATACCACATCAATTTGTTGTGACTTGAGATGATGAAAAACTTTAGCCCGCTTCTGAGGCGAATTGAAGCCTTGAACATTATGTGAATATATTTTCAAAAGGGGTGAGGCCATGGCGGTATCAACGCAACACGCTCAGCAGAAAAAAGCCCAAAGCAGCCAGCAATTTCCACTCCCAATGGCGATCGGACCATGGCGTCCCGGAACCCTGCAGAAAACAAAAACAAAAAAAAACAGAGAAAAAGAGAAGAACAAAGAAAGAAAAAAGGAAAAAGACACAAAAAGTATACACAACAGTGCAATCGTGTCACACCAATGGTGACGTGCATCCTACACATGAAGGATACAGTTAGGGGTAACTCTACCACCGGACAAATGGCTGCAAATGGAAACATCAAAACAGAAGCCATCAGGGGGCAAAAAGGCAATGTACATAATAGAATATAGTAAATCTTAATAAACTAAAAGTCCCAGGAGCAGGAACCTCCGCGACAACCTCCCCATAGAAACCCGGAGAACCACAGGGGCCAACCCCCCTCCACCCAACCAGGCCCACCGGGTCAACCTCCCACCCCGGAGCCCAAGGGAACCATCACCCAATGCCACAAACGTAGACCCAAGCACCATCACATGGACCCAAAACAGGCTGCGGCAGCAAAAAGTCCCGATTCCTAAGTCCAGGCAGAGACCCCCCCCAACCCGGGATGAAACCCAAAAGGGCAAGCCGGAGCAGTCTCAACCTAGAATGTTGACAAACCGGGGAGGCCCTAAGGGCCAAACTCACGATCTCGTCAGGGTAGTCCCTCGGTGAGACAATATGTGGGAGTTCCAAGGCGCATCTTCAGCCTGGAGAAGAACAGGAAGGACTTGATCGCGAAGGGGTCTGAGGGAGAGCCCCCCTCCTGGTGGACGACCGCTCCCAGATGCGGCCCAGAGCGGGCGGCCTTGCCGAGGATCCAGATGAATGAGCCGGGCTCCGATCAGCAGCTTCCGGCGAGAGAAGATGTAGAGATTCCAAGAGAGAATGGGCCTCCTCCGGCGTAGCCACAGAATGACTGCGGCCCTGGTAGGTGAAGGTGAGGCGGAACGGAAAGCCCCAAGCATATTTAATTCTGTGTTTCACCAGGACCGAAGTGAAGGGCTTCAACTGGCGTCGCTTCTGGAGAGTGGTCTGAGAGAGGTCTGCGAAAAGCTGGTAGCGGTGCCCCTGGAAGCTAAGATCAGGGTTATTTCTGGCCGCCAAGAGGATAGTTTCCTTAGTGCGGTAATAAGTAAACTTGATGATAATGTCCCTCGGGGGCCCATCCGGTCGTCTGGGGCCCAAAGAACGATGTATGCGGTCAAATTCGAGCCGGTCAATGGGAATAGCGGGTGTCAGCTCCTGAAACAGAGCAGTAGCAGTGGAGGTAAGATCCGTGACCATTTCCGGAATACCCCTTAACCGCAAATTGCCACGGCGGGAACGGTTTTCGAAATCCTCAAGCCGCAGTAGTGCGTCCGCCAATTCCTTCTTAAGGTCGCACAGGTCCTGTTCGTGATTTTCAATGACCGTGGCAGCAGCGTCCATTTTATCTTCGAGATCATTCGTCCGATTGCCCAAATCCCGAATTTCCCGCGAAAGACGGTCGGCCAGCTTGGAGGTAGCGGAGGACAATTCTGATTGCAACATAGTTTTAAAGCGGCGCAGGAGCTCGGCATCCCGCAGGGATGGAATGTGCGACTGCCGGGATGGCTCGGGATCCAGGTCCTCCCCACTGCCAGGATCCATCTCACCTGCAGGTAGTGATGGCAGGGGACCCAAACTTGCAGCCAGGGCTTCAGCTGTTGTCCCGGGCGAAAACCGCAAATCCGCGGCCGGGGTCCTGGAAGCCTCCGGCGGCCGGCCCAAAATCGAGGCCGCGGCTTCACCCGCGATCTCCGGCGGGTAGGCCGCAACCTCCCGAACGGTCCGTCGGACACTGGAGGTGCGGGCAGCCGGGGTTTTTTTCCCCATCAGGGTGCTAGAAGGACAGGGGGACAGGTAGGAAGCGGAGGGACCCCCCCTGAGGGTCAGAAATCGGCCGATTTGTCCGGTGGCCGAGACAGTGAATTAATAGGCAGCCATCCTGGCTGCTGCTCACGAGCGCCCCCCTTTTTAGGCTTTTTTACCTCGGTTTTCAACTTGTGATCTGGCCATTAACACACCTCCTGTGTTAGAGTGCCCCCATTCTGGATGAAGGGGCACAGCAGACAGCAGCATTGTTAATCTGATAAAGAAGGGGGGGTTGTTATATGGACTAGAAGATTTAGATACACTAACAAACTGAAGCCAAACTCACACTGCAGTTACAAAAGCAGTTACAGCAACAGTTTTTTTTTCCTTTTGGGATGAAGGTTTTACATGAATAAATAAAAGCTGATCATTGATTGCACCGCTGTCAGTAGTAAATGGTTTGTCAAAACCAAACACTCTAACTGCTACATTTGCAAGAGAGCTTGTTCTTTTGAAAAACAGACTAAGTGACCAGATCACTAGATGAAAATAAAGGAAAAAAGCCTAAGGAAAAAAGCTGCAATATAATGAATGTTTGTTTTTGAGTTTAATACTGCTTTAATTGTTATGTATAAGGGAAACACAGGCGGTTCTATCTTTAGGCACTAGAATCATTTTTAGTTATAGATCTCTGACATGCCTTCTGGATCCTTGTATAATGGAGGGGAATGCAGGTCGGTGGTGGAGGTGGAGGTTGGGTGTGTGTGCGTAGCTAGAGTGTAAATGAGGAATTTAGGAGTGTGTCTATAAATGTGTCCATCATTCAGGTTATAGCACATCATGTGCCAGTAAACCAAACTCAACTAGATTATTGTTGAAAACATTTCACTGCTTTTGCAAGTGTCTTGGAGGAAATTTTCCCTTATGGGTAGTCTAATCTCCATACTTTATTTAATATTATGTCATGCACATGAGCCTGTTGTTACCCAGAATGACATAACCTGCTCCCATTCACATCCAAACTCCTCGAGCGCCTAGTCTACACCCGCCAAAGCTCTCACCTCAACGACAACAACCTCCTCGATCCCCTACAGTCCAGCTTCCGTCCCCTACACTCCACCGAAACTTCCTTACTCAAACTCTCCAACGACCTGCTAACCGCCAAAGCTAATGGCCACTATTCAGTGCTCCTACTCCTTGACCTCTCCGCGGCCTTCGACACAGTCGACCACCCCCTCCTCCTCAAAAAACTAGACTCCCTCAGCCTCAGAGATTCTGCTCTCTCCTGGCTCTCATCCTACCTGTCACAACGCTCTTTCAGCATTACCTATAATGCTACCACCTCCCCCTCACTCCCCCTCTCTGTTGGGGTCCCTCAAGGCTCCGTCCTCGGGCCCCTTCTCTTCTCCATCTACACCTCCTCCCTTGGCCAATTCATACACTCTCACGGCTTCAACTGCCACCTATATGCCGACGACACACAAATCTATCTCTCAACCCCCCACCTCACCCCCTCAGTCTCCGCCCGAATCACACACCTACTGAGTGACATATCAGACTGGATGTCGCTCCACTTCCTTAAACTGAACCTCTCCAAAACCGAGTTTCTTGTCTTCCCCCCAGCCCGGACCCCACCCCCCATTAACTTCTCTATCATGTCCAATCAACGCCACCATCAAACCCGCCCCGCAGGCTAGAGTACTTGGTGTCATTCTGGACTCCAACCTATCCTTCCAGCCCCAAGTCCAATCTTTAACAAACTCATGCTGACTCCACCTCCGCAACATCGCCAAAATCTGCACGTTCCTAACCCCAGAAAACACTAAACAGCTCATCCACTCCCTCATCATATCACGACTCGACTACTGCAACTCCCTCCTCACTGGCCTGCCTCGCCGCTGGCTATCCCCGCTTCAGTCGATCCTGAATACGGCTGCCAGACTCATTCACCTTTCCAACCGCTCCATCTCCGCCACCCCCCTCTGCCAATCCCTCCACTGGCTTCCGATTGTGTAACGGATCAAATTCAAAATCCTAACACTGACATACAAAGCTGTCCACCATACTGCTCCGAACTACATCACCGACCTAATATCCAAGTACCACCCAGCACGCACACTCCGCTCCTCACAAGACCTTCTTCTCTCTAGTTCTCTGGTCTCCTCCTCCCATGCCCGTCTCCAGGACTTCTCCAGGGTGTCACCCATCCTCTGGAACTCCCTGCCCCAACCCATCAGATTATCACCTACTCTCTTCTCCTTTAGGCGCACCCTGAAAACCCATCTCTTCAGGGAAGCCTACCCCACCCCCTGCTAACTTGCCGATGACCTTCACTCTTCCTACCACTCCATCCCCCACAGCTTTCTCCTCCTGTGCCACCATCCCCTCCCTCCTAGATTGTAAGCTCAAAAGAGGAGGGCCCTCAATCCCCTCATGTTTTGCATATTGTTACTGTTCTGTCCCCCTTTGTAATGTACAGCGCTGAGCGAACTATTGGCGATTTATAAATACTGTATAATAATAATAACCGAGGTGTGAAACAATTTAGGAGATTTTATTTCTGCTAGAGATTACACAAAATGATGAATAGCACTTGTATATGAAGCAAAAATATAATCCACCAATACTATAAATTAAAAATATGAAAACCAGAGGACATTTGTAACATTGTGTGCTATTTATAACAAAGGTGCCTGCATTTAAGGCAATGGGGCTAATTTACTAAAACTGGAGAGTGCATCATCTGGTGCAGCATGGTATCCAATCAGCTTCTAACTCCAGCTTGTTCAATGAAAGCTGACCCAGATTTTGCACTCTCCAGGTTTAGTAAATAAACCCCAATGTCTATTGATAATGAGAAACCACTGCATAGGACACTCCCTGCAGCCACTTCTGTTACAGATCGCCATCCAGTGGCCAAAAGTAATATTGCACCAATGAAAGGAAACCTATACTGAAAGAAACGAAGTCTGCCATCACTGACCTCTTTCTGAATTACCTGACTTTCCCATGTTTCATTACTTTTTCAATCACTGAAGCAAAGGACCTAGCACTTCAGAAAGAGAGCAATGGCAGCCTTTATACTGTATTTCTCTCATGCCAGACTTGATGAAAACAGAACATATTCTAAGCAGAGGGAAGCTAGAAAGACAAAACTACAAAGCTTCAGGGTATTATTGAAGAATAAAGTGTAACTACAGCAAAAAAACAAAAAAAAACAAAAATACATATGCTTTACGTATCAATTCCCTATTGTTTCATTAAACTTCTGTGTAAATTTGGTCCCCATAAATACCTTAGAATTGTTCCAGAGATCCTCATCTGCATTTATTTGCTTTCTGCCTGTGTCTACAAATCATTCTGCTCTCCCACCCATTTAGATGCACTGAGAGCAGAGACTACAAGTGTAAGTTATGATCAAGGATGAGCTCGGGCACATTCGGATAATAGTCCAAACCCATGTGAGACAGCCTGCCAGGAGGCTGTCATTGTACTGGTTGCACTGAGCCAATCATAAGCGGCCAAAGTGTTCCCCACCGCCATATGCATACACTCCCTTTATATGTATCTCAAATCATCAAAACAAAGAAAAGAGGGCCAGACCAAATCAGGGCAAGATAATCTTTTTTGTTCTTCTAAAAGGTCTAAGAAATAGCCCCTGTTGGAGAGCAAGTTTTGAAACTTCGGGCTTTGAGCTCATTTGGTTCTAGGCTGTTAACAGCTTTAAAATGAACCCCTGGGTTGGGGGCAAACACAGCCCATGATGACAGGTATGCACACTATATACATTTTTCTTATCGGCAAAATGCTGATAGGGCTATTTTTGGCTGATATGTTTCAGAGCCCGAAATTTCAGTGCATCCTTAGTAGTCGTGACTTTAGTACATTTAAAACATACCATTTGGGATGAAGGAAGTTTCTTTGCTACTGGAACACTTCTCTTGGTATCTTCCATTCTACCATGTTCAGGGGGAATATTGTAGCCACTTGCCTCATCCAGAGCAGTTTCTTCAGCCAGCTGTAAACATGCAAATAAAAAAAGTATCACGGACAGTACTCAATTGTTTCTGCCACAAGCAATGAAAGACTGTACAGAGAAAGTATGAAGAATGCAGCACATATCTATATAGCATTTGCAACACATCCCACCATTCACAGCCAAATGTCAACTAGAGAAAAAAAAGTTTAAATCTGATTGATTACTGTGATGCAATACAGATGGTTTTATTAAACAAAACGTGAGCAAATAAGGCCCCCTGTGATCAGTTTTTGCTGAGTAGTTCTTCCTTTACAGCCTGTATAGAAGTGTATGTCAGCACTAATGACTTTCAAGGGTGGACACACAGATAGGAAAAGAAGTGATGACATCAAAAAATGAGAAACACCAGAGAACTGCACATTGACATGGTTATCTCATTTAACTGTGAGCATTCAGCGATTTCTCCCTTCGGTTACCATGTACTTTCCAATACAGTGTCAGGATTGTACCCAGTATTATCCAGAGGACAGTATTGCCTAGGATTACTCAGGAGCTGAGAGAGTTCACAGAGTCTCACCTGCTTCAGGATTCTCTGAACACCTTCTTCCTCTGTTTCTTCATCACTGTCAGGAAGTTTGATGTTGTCCACAGTTACTGTAAAGTAAAAAAACCAACTGAAACTGACAAATGAGTGACATTTTGACTGAGATTGTGTAACTAAAAGGAAACTCTCAACAGACTTAAAAACACCATTTGATTCAATTATGTATTCATTTAAAAATAGTACATTTAATTTTGTATAGGAATAATAGAACAAGTAATAGGAACAAATAGGGTCCTTGGCGCTGCCATTTTAGATTTGGGAGCCGGCTGTAGCTTTATAAGAAATCAGCTGCCTCCCCACTTGTGTGAGATCATGTGGTGCAGAGAGGCTGGTCCTGCAGCCTCCTGGTATATGTCCAAGGAGGCTGGTGGTAGAGTGAATGAGGTAATTCTTACCTAAGTGAAAAATAAAAAAATGGGAATAGGTACCTGTCAAAAAAGTTAAAAGTTACCCACTCAAAATAAAAAAAAAAAACATTCAAACGTGTTAGAAGTACAAGTGCTACTTATCTTGCTCCCTAAGTGAAGGTACACTTTAATGGTTATTTACAGCTAGTAAATATTTCTTCAAACACCTTTTATGAATGCTTAAAAAGCAAATAGCCTAAATCAACTATACAAAAAATATTTTGAACAGAACAATTGGCTTTTTAGGATTTGTTACCTTTGTCAGGATCTTTGCCTTGTAGCGCTGCAAGTCTTTTTGCAATTTCCAGCATTTTCTCTTGTCTGGTATTCTCATCTTGCAGTTCTGCTGCAGCTTCTCTTAAAATCCGTTCCTTCTCCCTCTCTAAATATTCTGCATCTAGTTCATGACTAATGCCAGTTTGGCTGTCTACTTGATCATCTTTATTCAGATTGTTAACAGATGGTACACTGAAGTCTGTATTACAAAAATACATTAACAAACATTAGTAAAATATTAAAAAGCACATATCAAGTGTTCTCTACCAAATACATAGTATGCTTTATACAAATGGAATACTTTATTAAAATATGCAAGGTCAGCATAAAGTAAATCTGTAACAATTTTGGGCAATAGAGACTTGACAAATGATGAAAACTGCAAATCTGGGGTCTGGGCTCAGTTCAAATCCTAGCCAGGACACTATCTGCCAATGGTTCCCGCTGCTATCAATCTGTCCAGGGAGGAGATGGCGAGAGCACATCACTGGATTGTATTGGCTCAGGTAAGAATAAGGGGGGGGTGGGGGTCAGGGGGATTATGCTGCACAAAAGGTTTTTCATCTTAATGCAAGGCTTTATTTATTTATTTCAGGTACTTATATAGTGCTGTCAATTTACGCAGCGCTTTACATATATGTATATATATATTGTACATTCACATCAGTCCCCAACCCTCAAGGGGTATACAATCTAGGGTCCCTCACTTATATTCATGCATACACATACTAGGGCCAATTTAGACAGTAGCCAGTTAACCTACCAGCATGTCTTTGGAGTGTGGGAGGAAGGACACCCATGCAAACTCCAGGCAGGTGGTGCCATGGTTGGTATTTGAACCAGTGACCCTAGTACTGCCAGGCGGAAATGCTAACCATGTAGCCACTGTGCTGCCCACTAGAACCACTTTAAAGCCTGGTTCACACTTATGTGATTTGGGATGCATTCCTGAAAGCAAAGATTTGCACAACAAGTGAAATAATGTGTTTCTATGGCGGCCGTTGACATGTGCGGAGCAAATGTGATGCAATTTGAAGAGGTGTCCAGTGCATTTTTGATGCAATGCAGTGCGGTTCTGAACTCCTTGTAGTTGAATGATAACTACATTGAAGAGAGAGAAGAGAGAAGATTGTGTGATGGTACCATCTTGTCTATACTGTATGTCTATATGAGCGGCTGCAGCTCAGTGAACTACAGACAGTAGCTAGAATGGATAATGGGGAGATTTTAAGTACCCTTTTAACTCAAAACACACTGGTTAAAATCTGATCATATCTGAATTGAGCTGTCAGAGCTGTAAAACAAGCGGTGGATATAAAAGTTAAAGCTGCACTCCAGACAGATACAATAGACACAAAGTAATACAGTCCTATAATCATTATTCATCATTAAATGTATTTTGCTAATGTATCAACATCCTGGTACAGCACAGCTCTGAAAGTAGGAGAAAGAAGCAGCACAAGGACCCAACCAGGTGTGCTGCAGTGCAGGAAGCATGCTAACTGGATGAGAGAGCAGAGTGACAGAGAGAGAAGCTCTTCATTATGCTGCTTCTCCTTTCACTTTCCAGTCACAGGGTGGTGTTAAGAAGTACTGTAAGTATTGAAGTGCACAACGTTTTAATGTCAGATATTTCTGAATTGTTACTGTCCAGTTATTGCTTCTTTGAGAACTGTGTATACTATTATAGTTGTTATTATTATTCATAGCATCACTATTATTTTAACAGAACTCTAACAGAATACCAAAGTATAAGAACAGACAGGATATATTTATACATTTTTGGTAGGAAAAAAACATAACCTATATATTTTAGTAAGTGAAAGTAAAAATATAAAAGAGAAAGATCAGGTCCCCTCCCCTGCCAGGCAGGACTGCCTTGTGGGACAGAGCTGTGTAAATCTCTGCATGCATTTTACCTGTGTATTTAGCTTTTGTCTGGAGTTCAGCTTTAATGTCTGGGCCAAATGTAAGTTACAGATTTACTGCTGTCTTAGAAAACAAGTCCCTTATCTAGAAGCTAAAAGAACAATGGCATAAGGATATTCCAGATATTTTGGATTCAAAATTGCCACAAATTCTTCATTTCATATTTTTGATAACACTATATCTGCCAGAGGTAAACTCGTCCAATTACAATATCTCCATAGAATCTATTACACACCACTCTGATTATTTCAAATGTATAAAAAGGTATACACCCATTTGCCACAAATATCAAAAAGATAATGGTGGCTTATTACATATGATCTGGTTCTGTGACAACGTTAGACCTTTCTGGTCCCACATTACTGTTTTTATCCCCATCCACTTTGATATCCCTAACATTTAGAAACCCGAAGTTGTGCCTTTTAGAGTATATTTAGGACTTGGTAATTAATTCTTCAAAAAATAAATTAATTATTTAATTGATACATTTTAAAACTCTTAACTCCAAAGACATGCTGTTAGGTTAATTGGCTCCTGTTTAAATTGGCCCTAATATGTAGATGTATGAATGTGAGTTAGGGACCTTAGATTGTACGCCCCTTGAGAGACTGATGTGAATGTACACTATATATGTAAAGCGCTGTGTAAATTGACGGCACTATATAAGTACCTGAAATAAATAAAAATCAGATATTATTTCTGTTCTATGCAAGAAAAACAGTGCTTTCCCAATGGATATATACTGACCTCTTTAGCCTTAACTTACGGGGGAAAAAAAGTATTCAAAACACTTCATACAGCTTGACATATGAAGCAAGAGTTTGCAACCAAAAATGTGAAACAATTTGGAATGAATTGATAACTGGAATAACTGTGCTTTGTAGCTTCCCGGAGTCACTGAACCACTCGCACCTCTACTCACTATAAATCTGGTGGGACAGGAAAGCATACAATAGAACAGTTTATTTCATTATGACTTCCAGTAACGTGTTGCTACATGACGATTGCTATTTCTTTCTTTTCCCTTTCTTTTTTCTTCCTGCTCCTTGTTTCACAATAGTTGAATGGTAGTTACCTGTTATGAAAGTCACTAATACAACAAAAATATTCTATCTGATGAAGGTATTGACATCTGTACTATATACAGTATACATCTAAAGTAAATTATGATGACTTTGATCTATCGTCATTCCAGTATACTTGCACTGATGTACACAATTCCTTGAAATAAAAGAAGTATGAAAAAAGATTTACTGCTCAGTAGAGGGGACTAGGGATGCTTTATTTCAGAAAGCACCAGCAGCTTTTTTTTAACATTGCACAAAACAGAGTGCCAGAGTTCTCTGAGGATTACTTGAAGTGGCAGCACATGGCAATGATGATTTAAAAGTGGTAATAACTTGGTACCTACTACAGTATACAAATTAACCACTTTAATACTGCGCTATAGTTGGAAGACGGCTACAGCATGGTTCTCATTCTGTGGCTGCTGTGTCCTTTGGAGGTGGCGGGAATAAAAGCAACATCAGACCGATGCTGCATCCACCTAGGCTAACAGAGTTAACAAGAGAGATATTTGGCGCACTAAGAGGAAAAAGACCACATGTATTATGTGATGGCTAGTAAATGAACTACACAAGTAAAGTGCTTAAAGTCCAAATGTGGTTAAGAAATAATCCAACAATGCTTGACTCAATAGCAGCCGATTCAAACAGAGACTCTGTGTGGACCATGAAAAGGAGAGAAGCAGCGCCATCTAAGTGCAGCAATTAAAACAAAAAATTTATTTCCACTAAAATGGCAACTCACAATAGTAGTAGTCAAATGAGCGTTTGTCACAGTGGTGTCAACTGCTGTGCAACTCATGTCCGGTTCTGCTGCAGGCAGGTCTCCAATGCACTGTCCTTGGCTGTGCTGATGGCTCTCAGCACTTCCTGGTCGCTGTGGATGTCACTTTCAGGTACAGCAGCAGCAGGCGTGGCAAGCATTCGAAGCATGCATGCTCCTTCATCAGGCCAAAGAAGGGGCATATATTGGCAAATGATAGTGGCGGACTATAGCGCCACCACATGGGGAGGCCCAAGTGTCATCATAGGTTAGTACAAGAAACATATCAAGCCTTCCTCTCTTAACCTAATGAAACTAAGTGCTCTTAAAGTCCAATAAAATAAATAAAACACAATAAACATGTAAGTACATAGAGCACCAAAGGTATCAAGTGAGCGATCCTCCGATTACACCCACTCACTTGATCCCTCTAGTGCTTTAGCTTATACATACTTCATCCATTTTCTAATATCTCCAGTAGCTGGCCATCCTTCCACAATTCTAATAATTTTTCTATTCTTTATTTTCTCTTGCTCCACATTATTTTCAATTTCCAAAATGGCATAGATAGCATTATTATTATTATCATTATCATCATCATCTAAAATGTTTGTATACGCATTTTTAATAATATGGAATCACCGGTTTATGTATTAGCAATATTATTTTTACATATCTATTTATTTATTCATACAGGACCCTTATGGTCTGTTATAGTGCATAGTATGATACATGCCTAAGTTGCATCATTTTGCCTTAATATCCTCCTTATATGTTTATTGTATTTTATTTATTGTATTTTGCGAACAGGAGTTGCACAGCGGTTGACAGTAGTTTGACAAGCACTCATTTGACTACAACTATTGTGAGTTGCCAATTTTGTGGAAATAAATTATTTGTTTTTATTGCTGCACTTAGATGGTGCTCGCTCTCTCCTTTTTATAGTTCTAACAGAGTTAACAGGGTTCTTTCATTGTATAAACTTACCCACCTTAGCAGGAATTGGCCAAAAAAAGTTTGACAAAATATGGTCTAATCCGATTAATCCACAAGACCTAACTGTCTAATTTAGCCTGAGTCTCCCCCTATATCCTTGCCTCTCCCCCCACCCCTCCCAAGAAACTGTGTTACACAATGCTATTCTACTACTATATCACGACGATTAGTTTCACTATTGTTTAGATAAAGTACTGCATATACTCTTGACTGATTATCTATGCATGGAATGTACCCAGTGTATATATATGCCAACCTATGTACCATACTGTGACGAAACACCTGGAACCCTGCCTGGGTGCTTTAGTCAGAGAACTGTTTCCCCACCGCTGGGACACTGGAACAAGGTATTATACCTGGCATTGCACCCACAAACTGTACAACACTAGCTTAGGTGCAAACTGGAACTCCTTTTATTGAAAATTTGCCCAGAATTTATACCACATAAAATCAAATAAAAGCTTGATCACATGATCATAAACAATGCAACTTTAACCGGTAATATCATCAGTACATCTAATGAACATCTATAAACAGGTGAAAATATGCAGCGCTAGGATAGCAATGATGAGCAAAATAGATATATATATATGAAAGTAGGCAAAAGACAATAGTATTGGAACTGGCATTAAACAATGCTAGAAGATATGAAGACCAGTTAGAGGTATATTCTCACAGGAGTAAATAATGACAATAATACTCTGGTCCTTAAATATGCACATAGAAGCGAGTAAACAAAAATGCAGTAATAATCAGAAAGTGGCGTTTAACAACGCTACGAGGTAAAAAAGACCAGTCTAAGATAAATCTCATAGGTGCAAATGGTGACAATGGTGCTCTAGTCCATATAGAAGTTGAAGCTAATAACCGTGATTACTGTGGCTGTGAGAATAGGTGTATATTGCACTAACCAGATAGCACAAATGATTGTGCATTGGAGTATATAAGACCTACTCCTTGGTACTCTGGGAATGGAACCCTTCACACGGATGAGGTCATCAAGGCAGGAATCAACCACCAGGGGTCATCCATCCAGGGCAGGTTAACATATACCGTATTTTTCGCTCCATAAGACGCACTTTTTTCCCCCCAAAAAAGGGGGGTAAATGTCAGTGCGTCTTATGGAGCGAATATAAAGCGCCGGTCCGGTATTTGTGCGGCCACCATGTCAGAATACCGGGCCGGCCGCTCAGCTGTTGTCTCCTGCAGGGCCTTACCTGTTCCTCGCTCCAGCGCTGCACAGTCTTCCCGCGCTGGCTTCTGTGACAGCCGGGTGCCCACTGCGCATGTGCTGCGCTTTGTGAATGATCCGGTGTCTTCTGGGACACATGAAAGGTCCCAGAAGGCGCCGGGCCATTCACAAAGTGCAGCGCTTCTCGCACATGCGCAGTGGGCACCCGGCTGTCATAGAAGCCGGCCCGGGAAGAAGAGGGAAGGACAACTCCGCGGAAGTGGGAGCGGGTACCTGTCAAATTCAGGTACCCGCTCCCCCTCCCTCCCCAAAGGTCAGCAGTCTCTGGTCATTCCCTTCACTGTCTGCAGTCTCTGGTCATTCCCTTCACTGTCTGCAGTCTCTAGTCATTCCCTGCACTGTCTGCAGTCTCTGGTCATTCCCTGCAATGTCTGCAGTCTCTGGTCATTCCCTGCACTGTCTGCAGTCTCTGGTCATTCCCTGCACTGTCCGCAGTCTATGGTCATTGGTCATTCCCTGTACTGTCCACAGTCTCTGGTCATCTCCTGTACTATGTCCGCAGTCTCTGGTCATCTCCTGTACTATGTCCGCAGTCTCTGGTCATCTCCTGTACTGTGTCCGCAGTCTCTGGTCATCTCCTGTACTGTGTCCGCAGTCTCTGGTCATCTCCTGTACTGTGTCCGCAGTCTCTGGTCATCTCCTGTACTGTGTCCGCAGTCTCTGGTCATCTCCTGTACTGTGTCCGCAGTCTCTGGTCATCCCCTGTACTGTGTCCGCAGTCTCTGGTCATCCCCTGTACTGTGTCTGCAGTCCATTGGTTCAGAATATTTTTTTTTTCTTGTTTTTCACCTCTAAAACCTAGGTGCGTCTTATGGTCAGGTGCGTCTTATAGAGCGAAAAATACGGTATATATATTTTGCTCATCATTACTATCCTAGCGCTGCATATTTTCACCTGTTTATAGATTTTTATTGGAGGAATTTTGAGGTTTCCCTCTTTATGCTGGCAGCTCGTCACTCATACTGCAACCCAGCACTCATATAGCTCGTGTTTTATACATCTAATGAACAGCCAACATCTAACAGTGATGTAATCAAACAGTAATCTATTTAACAGCTAACAGTTATCTAATTAACAGTAAACGTTGTCTATCATTAGAGGATGATCTGCCCTCTCCATGGGATCAGAGGCTGAACTGAGCTCTTTTCCATGCTCTGACTGGGAGAAGCAGACAAAATCCCCAGTCTCCTTCATGGGCCATAATCAGTGAGTAGAAGGCTAGCCGCTAGTCCCCTCCAAAAGCCCCTGCCCAGGTTGGGCATATCATATTTTGTATGGTCATGCCATGCAAACTCAATAAACATTTGTTTTAAAAAAAAAAGTGATAATAACAGATCGGATTTCACTGGATTAGGTCATTCCAAAGAGTACAAGATGAGTGCCGATGAGTTCTTATAATTACTTCACATTGCAGTAACTGCACTGAACTTTATTAAATGAACCTGATACCTTGACTGAACACTGTTTCTGTGTCAATTAATTGATGCACATTTTTAAATTACAAAAAAGGAGAGGAAAAGATTGCTGCTTATTCAGATCCAGTACTGAAAATTCTGATTTATTGCTCATTACATTTTTCCACTACAGACATATGAAAACACTGCTATAAAGGCACATCGTTATTTTACCTTGAGACTGAGCATCTGGATTCCACTGCCGATCAATAGCGGCCTCATCTCTCAGCTGAGTTAGTAGATCATTCACTTTTTCAGTCTGGGTTCTCTTGTCGGGGGGTTGATGAAGCTAGAAAATGGTGTATATGAGATTGTAATGAAATACCTCACAAATTAGGAGAGTTACACCTCGTTCACACTGCCACTCCTGTGATTAGCTTTTCTAAATACAGACATGACAACCTTTTCTGTTTCTCGGGTTACTTTTTCCTACATTTAAATGTTCTTGCTTTAAAGCAGGTGTAGCTGTGTTTCTGCATGAGTTTAGCCAAGGTGTGGTGCAATAAGCTGCGGTAATATGCAAACATGCAGCATTTTACCGCAGTGCATAGGTAGGCACCGCATGACACTGCACAGTAGTGCAACGAATGAAAGAGCCATGAATGAAATGTCATTCATGGAAACAGGAAACTGTAAAATGTGCTGAAACACACATCACAACACCCGCTCACTGCAGCCGAAACAGGCAGATGCCCACAAGCTAAAACAGATTGTTTAGCATGCTGGCATTGTGAACAGGGCCCTAAAATTTCCAATCAGATCCAGGTCCTACATCATTTTATTTTCTTTAAACGCAGCTAAACTGACAGCACCTATATGCAAGTAAATGCTCAGTTTGAATTACATCATTAAAAAGTCATTACATGCATTTATATGCTTTTAGAAATGTCCTATAAATGCATATAAACACCAACAGTTCCAAGTGCTAACATGAATGAAGCCTTAATGTTTCTAATGTTACTGTACAATTACGTATTACATCTATGATTGCAAATGTTGTTATCTTGCAATGTCAAACACAATACTGTTTTCAGGTTTCAGGGGAGGGGGTGTTTCTAATCTGGGCACATATTTATATACACACAGGTTGGACAAAAATAGGGAAACACTACAAGATTTGCTTCCGCTGTGTGACGAGACACCTAGCTAACAGGTGGGAAGCCTCACTTTCGTCATTCACTGTGTGTGGTGCTAGTAATACGGAGTCATGTCCGAGCTTATTGAGCTTTAAAGAGGGCAAATTGTTGGTGGCGGCTTAGCTGGTGCCTCTGTAATTGAAGTTGCCAATTTATTTGCTGTGTTGCGAGGTACAGTATCAAAGGTTATGACAGCGTATACAGTTTCCGGGAAAACGCCGTACGATAACCATAAGTCAACATGATCAACTGACCGAAAGAGACAAAAGGACATTGTGCAGGATGGTGACGCAGAAGACAACTGCTGAAAAAGGGACTGCAGAGCTCAATCTCAGTCTTTCAAAGCCCGTGTCTACAAAAACTTTGCACAGGGAACTCCATAAAAAAAAAACATTCAGGAGAGCAGCAATTGCCAAACCACTGGTGACCGATATTAAAGTGGAGTTCCACTTGATTTTAAAGTTTTTCCCCATCTCTTTCTTCCTGCTGCCCCATCATAGTTTGGCACCTTTTTTTTACGGTTTCATAACTTTATTTGGGCTGAAGTGTTTTACTTCCTATGTACCTCGCTGTTGCTAGGTACGTCATATCTGTCTGCCCATTGGTTCCTGGGATATATGTGTCAATCCCAGGACTCAATGGGCAGCATGGAAGGCTGGCTTGCTTCCATTCCAGGTTGTTGGACTGATTGATCGTTGTCATAGCAATGGGACGGGAACTTTTACCGGCGCTGCCATTGCTATGGCAACCTTCGATACAAGGAAGACACCGCACCTTCTTCACACTGCACGGGCGCAAGATCGGGAGGTGCATGCCGGGTAGCCAGCAGCATCATTTCCCAGAAGAATGTCCGAGTGGGCTTTAGATGCCCACACTGAAGATGGAACCTTGCAGAATCAGAGGGTCCAGTGAGTAACTTTTTTTTTAATAGGAACACAAACGATTACAGGTACAGCTTATGCCAAACTGCAAGGCATAAGCTACCACTATCACAGGGGTGCTTTAAAAAAAGAAACAAAAACAACAACTGCAACTCCGCTTTAATGCTCAGAAGCACCCATACATTGTGGACTATTAATCAGTGGAAGGCTAGAATACGGTCTGATGAATCGAGCTTCATGTTGTTCCCAACCGCCGTACGTGTTTGTGTGGCACACACTGTCCTAAGCTTATGACCAGGACTGTCTTGTGCCACTGGTAAAGCATGGTGTCAGCACAATCATGGTTTGGGCAGCCTTATCTTGGTATTCTGCAGGACCCATCATTACCTTGAAAAGTAAAGTCATGCCCAGGGGCGGACTGACAACTCATGGGGCCCCCGGGCAATAGGGGATCATGGGGCCCCTGTGTCCTTGCCCAAACTCAAAAAAGCCTATGAAAAAAGGTACCAGGGGCATCTCATGGGGCCCCCTACTGACCCCGGGCCCTCGGGCAGTGCCCGAGTTTCCAAATGGTCAGTTCGCCCCTGGTCATGCCAGGGACTATGTACAAATTTTGGCTGACCATGTGCACCCCATGGTGCAGGCATTGCTTCCCGAAGAAAGTACCATTTACCAAGAAGACAATGCTCTGATTCACACAGCTGGTGTTGTCAAATCATGGTTTGATGAGCACGAAGACAAAGTCTCGTACCTTCCCTGGGTGCTGCAGTCACTGGACCTCAATATTATAGAGCCACTATGGTCAATTTTAGAGAACAAGGTTCGGGCTCATTTTTCGCCTCCCGCATCCATGCGAGAAGTGGAACGATTTCTGCATGAAGAGTGGCATCATATTAGGGAAGAATTTGGTTCTTTTACCTGGTGTTTCCATTCTGTCCAACCCCTTGTATATAAACACACACACACACTGTATATGAGAGTTAAAAGTTAATGTGTCAGTGGATATCTAATCTGCCATACTGTATACACACTAGAATCAAGTACTTCAGAATGGATCTAAATGATTTTGTTGCTTTAGCGTCATGAGTCTCACCGAGGCATTTTACACGTAGAGAGAAGGTAGACAGAAGACAGTAGAATTTTACAGATGCCATTTACCATCAAAGGTATAGTATGTTCAGCTACACAATGCAATTTAGTTTTTACCTAGGTTGCAGAATTAAATATAGTTACGCAGTTAAAGTGGTAGTAAACTTGTTAAAAAAAAGGTTTTCCCTGCAAGGTGATATCATAATGTGTTAGTATTTGTAAATTCTGTATAAAATTGGATTCTATTTTGCATGCTTTGCCTACGTATTGTACACACTGCACTAATAATGTTTTGATTACATTTGCATTTCTTCAAGTTCTGATTAGAAATGAGCTTGTCTATGTTACGCCCCTTGTTACCATAAAAGTACAATTGTAATATTAATGTGATACCTATGTAATCAGGTGTATAAAAAAAACTTCAAATGCGCCAAATAAATAGAACAGTGATATGGAAAGATGCCAAGTGTAACTTTTTGTGTCCGTTTCCTACTGCATTAGCTATTATTAATTTGGAACCACTAATCAATATGAGGATAGGAGTTGCCTATCTATAAAACGTTCAGTATTAATGTCCATAATAGTATGCATCGCATAATAGCACATTATGTGAAACTTACCTACAAACGAAGGCCTCCAGCGATGCTGGAGGGCTTCCATCTTCACCTGTTTTTCTTTCCAGGTTCCCGGGCTGTGGCTGTTTGAATGGCTGAGCTGCTGATGACATCCACAGCCACGGCACATAGTTCTGAAGGAATGGCACGGTTATGTCGTTCCTTCAGAGTGCATGCGCCGGTTATGTCACCGGCTACTGCTCTGTAGAATATCTCCTAAGCGGTGCATGATTCGGAGATATTCATTTTACCTACAGATAAGCTATTTTACAAGCGTACCTGTAGATAAAAAAAGAAATAAGAGATTACTACTACTTCAAGAAGTTTAAAAAAAAAAAAAGGATGTCCACCAGATTTAACCTCTCACCGTATTACCTTGAGGGTTTTTAAATTCTGCAAGACTGGTGTTTTAATTGACTGCATTAAAGGAAGCAATACAATTAATACCGGTTTGGTTGTTCTAGATGGAGTAGTCCTCCCTTGCAGTACTGCAAGCCGGTCTTCCATTTCTTGTAGAGATGGAACACGGCCTTGTGTGTCTTTCTGTAGAGCTTGCACTCTGGATTCTATTTCTGCCGTTGAGGCAACAGTTTCTGTGTTATAATACAAGAAAAAAAAAACATACAATAAGCAATTGGGTCACACAAACAAAAATACTTAATGCTCTGATTAGCCTTTCAGTCACTCCGAAAATTGCTTCAAGCTGCTTCTGAGCTGCATCTAGCTGTAGTTGGAGTTCCTTAAAGATATTTTTGAGCTATTTCAGTATTCACATTGGTTCTTAAAATGTAGCAAAGCACAAACAAAATTCCATTTACATGAGCCCATATAGAGGATGTATGCTGTATATGTAGGTATAAAGGTGGTCACAGACGGTTCAATAATAGGAAACTTTCATTGCTATTATTGGGGTGTATATGACTGTAATTAACGAGTGCTACATGCACTTGGGAGTGCTTGTTATAGCATGGGGAGATTTCCTAACTTGCCTTCAAGAAAGGATGGACAGATATCTCCCATACACTTTGTTCCCATGAAGGTATAAGCTCAGCTCTGGTTATTCTAGAGCCAATTATAAATCACCAGATGTCCCAGTAAGCACAATGGGCAATGAGATACTTGCCTATCCTACGCAGATTATGTGTTCTGCCATTTCCTGCCTCTGACTCAGCTGATGGGTGAATGCAAACATACATTATTATTATTATTATTATACAGTATTTATAAAGCGCCAATAGTTCACTCAGCGCTGTACATTACAAAGGGGGACAGAACATGTGACAGAACAATACCAATACAATGCAAAACATGAGGGGATCGAGGGCCCTGCTCTTTCGAGCTTACAATCTAGAAGGGATGGGATAGTGGTACAGGAGGAGATAACTGTGGGGGATGGAGTGGTAGGAAGAGTGGAGGAGGTCAGCAAGTTAGCAGGGGGTGAGGTAGGCTTCCCTGAAGAGATGGGTTTTCAGGGTGCGCCTAAAGGAGAGGAGAGTAGGTGATAATCTGATGGGTTGGGGAAGGGAGTTCCAGAGGATGGGCGACACCCTGGAGAAGTCCTGGAGGCGGGCATGGGAGGAGGAGACAAGGGAACTAGAGAGAAGGAGGTCTTGTGAGGAGCGGAGTATGCGTGCTGGGCGGTACTTGGATATTAGGTCAGTGATGTAGTTCGGGGCAGTATGGTGGACAGCTTTGTACGTCAGCGTTAGGATTTTAAATTTGATCCGTTGCGCAATCGGAAGCCAGTGGAGGGATTGGCAGAGGGGGGTGGCGGAAATGGAGCGGTTGGAAAGGTGAATGAGTCTGGCAGCCGTATTCAGGATCGACTGAAGCGGGGATAGCCAGCGGCGAGGCAGGCCAGTGAGGAGGGAGTTGCAGTAGTCGAGTCGTGATATGATGAGGGAGTGGATGAGCTGTTTAGTGGTTTCTGGGGTTAGGAACGTGCGGATTTTGGCGATGTTGCGGAGGTGGAGTCTGCACGAGTTTGTTAAAGATTGGACTTGGGGCTGGAAGGATAGGTTGGAGTCCAGAATGACACCAAGTACTCTGGCCTGCAGAGCGGGTTTGATATTGGCGTTGTTGGATGTGATGTAGAAGTCAATGGGGGGTGGGGTTCGGGCTGGGGGGAAGACAAGGAGCTCGGTTTTGGAGAGATTCAGTTTAAGGAAGTGGAGCGACATCCAATCTGATATGTCGCTCAGTAGGTGTGTGATTTGGGCAGAGACCGAGGGGGTGAGGTGGGGGGTTGAGAGATAGATTTGTGTGTCGTCGGCATAGAGGTGGTAGTTGAAGCCGTGAGAGTGTATGAGTTGGCCAAGGGAGGAGGTGTAGATGGAGAAGAGAAGGGGCCCAAGGACAGAGCCTTGAGGGACCCCAACAGAGAGGGGGAGTGAGGGGGAGGTGGTAGCATTATAGGTAACGCTGAAAGAGCGTTGTGACAGGTAGGATGAGAGCCAGGAGAGAGCAGAATCTCTGAGGCCGAGGGAGTGTAGTATTTTGAGGAGGAGGGGGTGGTCAACTGTGTCGAAGGCCGCAGAGAGGTCAAGGAGTAGGAGCACTGAATAGTGGCCATTAGCTTTGGCGGTTAGAAGATCGTTGGAGAGTTTGAGTAAGGCGGTTTCGGTGGAGTGTAGGGGGCGGAAGCCAGACTGTAGGGGATCGAGGAGGTTGTTGTCGTTGAGGTGAGAGCATAGGCGGGTGTAGTCGAGGCGCTCGAGGAGTTTAGATGTAAGTGGGAGCAGGGAGATGGGTCTGAGGTTGTTCGGGTCATTGGGGTCCAGGGAGGGCTTTTTAAGTATGGGGGTGATGTGTGCATGCTTCAGTGGGGAGGGGAAAGTGCCGGAGGAGAGGGAGAGATTAAAGATGTGGGTGAGGGAGCGTAGGATGGAGGGGGAGGGAGGTCGTAGGAATTGTGAGGGGATAGGGTCGAAGGGGCAGGTGGTGAGGCGGGCATCAGAGAGGATCTTGGAGACTTCCTCGATGGTAGTAAGGTCAAAGGTGTGGAGTGTTGGGGGAGCTTCAGTATGAGGAATGTAGGGTGGGGTGGGAGTGGAGGTCAGAGCAGTGGTGGGGCCGTGGGAGAGGGGTGATGAGGGGGTAGCTGAGTGAGGGGGAACGGGGTTGGAGGGAGTTTGAGCAGTGACGAAGTCCCTGCGGGTAATGTCGAGGGGGAGGGGGGATGAGGGGGTAGCTGTGTGAGAGGGGACGGGTTGAGAGGGCGTGTGAGTTGCGGCAATGTCCTTGCGAATTGTGTCAATCTTGTTTTTGAAGTGATTGGCAATCTCAAGGGCGGTGAGTGAGGTGCTGGGTGGAGGTGGGGGTGGAGAGAGTAGAGAGTTGAAGGTGGAGAAGAGTCGGCGAGGATTGGAGCAGAGGGTCTTGATGAGGGTCAGGAAGTAGGCTTGTTTGGCTGCGTGGAGGGAGGAGGTGTAGGTGCGGAAGGCAGATTTGTAGCAGGTGAAAGCTTGTTGGGATTTTGTTTTGCGCCATAGTCGCTCCAGGGCACGACTGCGTCGTTTGAGGGTTTTGGTGTGATCAGTCTGCCAGGGCTGGAGCGGTCGGAGTCTGATGTTGCGTGTGGTTAAAGGCGCTAGTGAGTCAAGGGCTGCTGACAGCGCGTTGTTGTAGGCAGTCATAGCCAAGTCGGGGCAGGACAGGGGGAGGATGCGGTCGTGGAGTTGATCAGCTGCAGAGTGGAGGGGGGCAGGGTTAAGGTTGCGGAGGTTACGGCTGGTAGTAGTGTGACATTTGGAGGGGTAGGCGTTGGAGGACGAGGAGATAGAGAAGGTGATCAGGTTGTGGTCAGAGAGAGGGAAGGGGGTGTTAGTGAGGTTGTGGGGAGCGCAGCGGTTGGAGAAGACAAGATCAAGGATATTACCGTCAGAGTGGGTGGTGGATTGTATGCACTGTGCAAGTGCAAAGGAGGAGGTTAAGTGGAGGAGACGGGCTGTGTCTGGGTTGTCAAGGTTGACAGGGATGTTGAAATCCCCAAGAATGATGGTGGGTAGCTCAGAGGAGAGGAAGAAGGGTAGCCAGGAGGAGAAGTCTTCCAGGAAGCGGGGTATGGATCCAGGAGGCCGGTATATCACAGCAATCTTCAGGGGGGTTGGGGAGAATAGTCTGACGCAGTGGGCCTCGAAGGAGGAGAAGGATAGGGAGGGGGGGTTTGGGAGGACTCGGAAGGTGCTCTGCGGTGACAGGAGCAGACCAACCCCACCACCTTTGCGACCGTTAGGTCTGGGTGAGTGGGTCCAGGTGAGACCTCCATAGGAGAGTGCAGCAGGGGAGGTAGAGTCAGTGGGCTGGATCCAGGTTTCCGTGATCGCCAGGAGGTTGAGGGAGCGGGAAACAAAGAGGTCATGGATGGCGGTAAGCTTGTTGCACACCGATCGGGCGTTCAGGAGTGCACATGAAAACGGGGGGGGAGATTTTAGGGAGCAGGGGGACAGATACTAGGTTGCGGGGGTTGCGGTAGGACATGGAGGCGGGAGGGTGTTGTGCGGGTGAGGGAGGTGGTGGAGGGCCAGGATTCGGGGAGATGTCTCCCGCGGCTAGGAGGAGGAGAAGGGTGAGAAAGGTGGCATGGGAGCGGGATGTGCAGGAGCGTGAGAAACTCCTAGTGGAGGTGTTCGGGTCAGTGAGAGAGTGGAGTAATAGGAGGAGGTGGTGGGTGCCATAGAGGGGCGAAGGAAGCAGTGAAGACACAATATACAAATGTTTAGGAGGAGCAGAGGGATATAGTGAATGGATTTTGGGAATGGAGGAGAGGAAAATGAGAAGGAGTAGAAGAGGCATTTTGGGGGGTGATGAGAGCAGTAGTAGGGAGATGATAGCAGTGAGGGGGAGATGTGCAAGTTTTGGGGTGGAGCAGAGGGGTAAAGAAATGAGATTTGGGAACAGAGGATAGTAGTATGAAGAGGAGTGTATTATATAAAGGTACACAGAGTGGGACTCAGGCATGTAGGAGATGTTTCCCAGGGTGTTTGCTTGCAGTCTGTCCAGCAGTAGAGTTTCTTGCTGTTGTTGTGTCTTTCTACTGCTTAGGTTCTCCTGCTTTAGTTCAACTGCTGTGTTTAACTGCTTCGCACTCTTTCGAAGCCGCACTCCGTCAGAAGCAGCACCCCCATCAGAGACTGTGCCCCCCATCAGAGATCTCCCCCCATGAGCTGATCTGAATTTATAGGGAGATGCTCAAATGAGCATTCAACTCCACCCCAATTAGAAGCTGATAAGGCTCACATGAATAGTGGGGGATGTCTCATAGGAACCAGGCTACAGTCGTAAACTGGGTGCAACTGGAGGTGAGGACTGCTCAACATACACACAAATATAAATACACCATTTGTTCTGAATATAACAGGAGTGAAAGCGATTTTGAGTTAGGAGTGGAGGTAGGAGAGATGCATTTACCCAAAAGGAAAACAGCAGGAGTCAATGCGTTTGAGTTAGGAGTTCATTCAATAATACACCAGCTTGCGCAGAAACTTTTTACAACGCTGGATAATCTCTACACGATACAATAAATGCTTAATGGTAACCTGAAGGAGATGAAATATGGGAGCTGCCATTGGTGAATTCCTTTAAAGCTGAACTCTAGTCTTACCTTTAGTTTCACAGTTGTACAGGTTCCTCTCCTTTACTGAAATGGATAATTCCAATTTCACTGCACAAGATGAGCTTCTCACAGGCTCTCACGCTGCACTGCGCCATTCACAGAGCACCTTGTACTTTTTTTTAAATGAATGCACAGTGTTCCCTGATAGGACCAGGTAAAGAAGAGGGGCAGTGACATCATGATGTTCACCTCGTCTAAAAGAAGAAGTCACTTGGCACATGGCTCAATGATCGTGGTGAACACTGTAGCAGCACAGCACTACAAAAGTGATTGGCAGCTTGCCTAGCGGTCAGGTGGATCCCTTTGAGAACGTGCGTGTACACGAAATGCGTGAGAAGCCTACATGCTGACGTCACGCCGCCGCATCCATGTGGTGGTCCAGCAGCCATCTTTGTAAGTGCTTTTTATCCATTGATGATTTTATGCTCCATGTGGCTGCTATCTTTTTAATAAAACATACACTATATGATACTGTCTCTGGGCTCAGTCTATGAGCTTGCCCTCCAAGAGGAATCCCTTTCCTTGGTTCACCGTGGGCTGGAGATGGAGACTTGGCTACTCTACTTTTGATTATTCAATTGGTGTATCACTGGCTTCTGGAGAGATCCCACCTGCAACCGGGTCACCGGCAGGAACACCCCTTAGTATCATTCTGCTCTGGGCTTGCTTGCTACTTACTTCTGGTGAGTGCATTATGGTGGAGGTGCAGTGCAGAAGTCACAGAAGTCACTACATTTGGCCGATTTGATCACATCACTATTTTTGGGACTATTATGATATTTAGAGGACGTATATATTTTCATTTATTTGTTATACCACCCATTTTGTTTCTTCATTGGAGTATTCACTATTCTCTATTTCTTTTTTATGATGTTTCCTTTCTCTTTTACAACCGCACTGGTCATCATTGATTATAAAACACACATTTTTATTAGCGCTACAAATTGATATTATAGTGCTTTGTTTTGGTGGAGACAGAGGGTTTGCCACGTTGTGTTAGCTACTTTACTTTTTCCTGTTTTGTCTTGCGCTCACCATTTATTCTTTGATTTTACTGTGCTCAGTATGGTCATCCTATCTCACATGTGGTACACCCCTACTCATATTTTTCTTCCAGCCAGAGTAAACTTACTTTCTGGGTAAGGCTCTCCTTTTTTGGCCTTGTGTTGTTGAAATATTTAGTGTATAAAGGATCAGCTTAAGCTGAAGCAGTAAACTCCAGGTCTTAGTGAAGTTTAAATAGTTTGTTTGCACCAAGGTGGTCCAAACAAACTATTTACTTCACTAAGAGTTGCAGGGACTGTGTGCACTGTATGCAGCATCAGCTGCATACAGTATACAGTGCTGTATCCTGGAAAACAAAATCGAGCTGAACTAGGTGCTTCTCAGCCATTCACAGACAGCTTTGTATTCTATGAATATAAACAAAGCTTCCTCTGATTGGTTGAGTCGAAGATCATGATGCTAATCGCCTGCCTCTGAGCCTCAGTCAATCAGATGAAGCTTTGTATGCATTGATAGAATATGCTGCGAATGAATCAGCAGTGCTCATCCCAACCTGATTTTATTCCAGGAGTGGGACAGGCGGTTCCTATTCCTCTACTGGAACACAGCACTGTATAAAGGGTATGTAATTAGGGCTACATATAGTTTGTACAGAGCTGACAGCCACTGCATGTGTTAAAACATGGAGATAAGCCTCGGATTCACAGCTCCTAACACTGCATGTATGATCAAAGGGTGATGAATTTGTATTTGGTTCTGTAAACTAACCTCTAAATGGCAAATAAAACTGTAGATTACATACAGCACCTTGAAAAAGTATTCATACCCCTTGAAATGTTCCACATTTTGTCATGTTACAACTAAAAACGTAAATGTATTTTATTGGGATTTTATATGATAGACCAACACAAAGTGGCACATAATTGTGAAGTGAAATGAAAATGATTTTCATAATGTTTTACAAATAAATATCTGAAAAGTGCATTTGTATTTAGCCCCCTTTACTCTGATACCCCTAACTAAAATCTAGTGGAACCAATTGCCTTAAGAGCCTTAAGAAATCACCTAATGAGTAAATAAGAGTCCACCTGTGTGTAAATTAATCTCAGTATAAATACAGTTGTTCTGTGATGACCTCAGAGGTTTGTTAGAGAACATTAGTGAGCAAATAGCATCATGAAGACCACGGAACACACCAGACAGGTCAGGGATAAAGTTGTGGAGAATTTTAAAGAAAAGTTAGGTTATAAAAAAAAATCCCAAGCTTTGAACATCTCACAGAGCATTGTTCAATCTGTCATCTGTAAATGGAAAGAGTACAGCTCAACTGAAAACCTACCAAGACATGGCCGTCCGCCTAAACTGACAGGCTGGGCAAGGAGAGCATTAATCAGAGAAGCAGCCAAGAGGCCCATGGTAACTCTGGAGGAGCTGCAGAGATCCACAGCTCAGGTGGGAGAATCTGTCCACAGGACAACTATTAGACGTGCACTCCACAAATCTGGCCAGTATGGAAGAGTGGCAAGAAAAAAGCCATTGTTGAAAGAATTAAAATAATTCCCGTTTGCTGTTTGCGAGAAGCCATGTGAGGGACACAGCAAACAATTGGAAGAAGGTGCTCTGCTCAGATAAGACCAAAACTGAACTTTTTGACCTAAAAGCAAAACACCATGTGTGGAAAAAAACTAACACTGCACATCACCCTGAACACACCATCCTCACTGTGAAACATGGTGGTGGCAGCATCATGTTGCGGGGATGCTTTTCTACAGCAGAGACAGGGAAACTGGTCAGAGGTGATGAGAAGATGGATGGAGCCAATCTTCGAAGAAAACCTGTTAGAGTCTGCAAATGACTTGAGACGGGGGCGGAGGTTCACCTTACAGCAGGAAAATGACCCTAAACATACAGCCAGAGCTACAATGGAATGGTTTTATCAAAGCATATTGATGTTTTGGAATGGCCCAGTCAAACTCCAGACCTAAATCCAATTGAGAATCTGTGACAAGACTTGAAAATTCCTGTTCACACATTCTCTCCAGCCAATCTGACAGAGCTTGAGCTACTTTGCAAAGAAAAATGGGCAAAATGTTCACTCTCTAGATGTGCAAAGCTGGAAGAGACATCCCCAAAAAGACTTGCAGCTGTAATTGCAGCGAAAGGTGATTCTACAAAGTATTGACTCCGGGGGGCTGAATACAAATGCAGGCCACACTCTTCACATATTTATTTGTAAAAACATTTGAAAACCATTTATCATTTTCCTTCCACTTCACAATTATGCGCCACTTTGTGTTGGTCTATCACATAAAATATATTTGTAAAAAATTTCAAGGGGTACAAATACTTTTTCAAGGCACTGTATAAGTAGCTTTTTTTTAGTTGCATTACTCTGAACAGAAAAATCCAAACATTTCGACTCACTAGGTTTAGTTTCTTGCTTGAGTTTATCAAGACGTTCAGCAATAGCTCTGTCTTCTGCAGACAAACCCTCATATTTTTGGTTCGTTCCTCCATGTGGCAATCCAGGCCCCATCTGCATCACTTTTTGTTGATTCTGTCTGGATTCTAAGGCGGCCACTCTCCTGAAATATAGTTTAATTCGTTTCACTGATTTTTGTTCAATATAATGATTTACTTATTCGGCTTTACATACAGTATATTCAGGAATTTTAAGCAATGTGGCTTAGGAGCTACCTACTCAGTAATTTACTTTAACCCATGTGTTCAAATCTGTAAAGAGCAACTGAAAAGATTTCAATCCAAAAACTATAAAACTTCTGCAGCATCTTAGAATAGTGGGATTGCATTAGCAGCATCATAAAAAAAAAAAAAAATATCCTAATCCAGTAGATGTGGAACAGCTTTTGATATTTATTCATAAGTTATTTCATCTGCACTGTGCTGCTACAAATGTAGTGTAAAAAAAAAAATAAAAAATCCTGATCACTCCCTCATAGTACTATGACACTATGGTCACACTGCACTGCTCTAGTTACAGTATGTAAAAAAAAAAAAAAAGTTAAAAAATATATATTATTTTTTTACAAACCACCACACTAGTTATATGATGACGCTGTACTGCTCTGGTGACAGTATGTAAAAAAAAAAATTATAATTGCAGGACATTGTGACAAAAATTCTAACTTCAAAAAAACTCACCATGCCTCTTACTAAATACTTCAGACGTTCTACTTTCCAAAAAGGGGTCATTTGGGAGGTATTTCTACTGTCCTAGCATTTTAGGGTCTCAACAAGACTGATCAATCATCAAATATATATGCTATAGTTTGTAAACCCTGTAACTTTTGCACAGACTAATTAATATACACAGATTTTTACCAAATAAATGTAGCAGAACACATTTTGGCATAAATTTTTGAAGAAAGATTATTTATTTGCAAAGTTCTATAACAGAAATGAAGAACAATGTGTTTTTTTCTAAATTGTCAGTCTATATTTCTCTTATATAAAAAAAAAAACAAGTGGTGATTAAATACCACCAAAAGAACGCACTGTCTCAAAAAATGTTAAAAGTTTCAATTGGGTACAGTGTTCCATGACTGAGTAATTGTCATTCAAAGTGTGAGAGTGCTGAAAGCTGAAAACTGTCCTGGGCAGGAAGTGGGTAAAAGTGTCTGGTATTTAAGAGGTGAAAAAAACAAACAATCCTTTACAATCACTTTAAAGCGGAGTTCCACTCATCCTGTCAAAAAATAAAAGTCAGCATCTACAAAAACTGTAGTTGCTGACTTTTAAAAAACATCCACTTACCTGTCCCTCGGTCCCGTGGTGTGTCCCCCGCAGCCCGTTTCACCTGCCATCCTGGATTCCTGGAGGTCAGCACCTTCAGTGTGGGCACCCGGCTGTGACAGCTTGTGGCTTCACAGCCGGGTACCCACTGCTCATGCGCGAGTATCGCTGCACTTCATCAATGGTCCTGTAGTCTTCTGGGACCTGTCACGTGTCCCAGAAGACTACAGGGAGGGAAGGAGGGAAGACATCTTCCGTTTTCGATCGCCTAGGCGGTCCGACAGCAATTGGGAGCCGGTACCTGTCAAATTCGGGTACCCGTTCCCCCCGCCCCCCAAAGGTGTCAATCCTTAATGGGGAGCGGGGGTGCAGTGCTTAAAGCGGAACTTCCCCTTTTGGGTGGAGCTCCGCTTTAAGAACTCACCTGTCTTCATGTGTTGCACCCTCACTGGCTGGATGAGCGAGTTGTTGCTTTCTTGCAGGCAGAAACATATCAGTTTGTAAGATGCCATCCAACCAGCAAGGACGCAAAACATGGAGTATTGTCTACCCTGTAAACTGATCCTGTCGCTGGTGAGTTTGACATTGTGACACTTCTTGGTAAGGAAGCTACTTTTCTATACTTCTGACACATTTATTACATTACTAAATAAGTCCACTTGAATGTGACTAACTACTACTAGCAATACCATGATCTGATCTCAAGAAATTTGGCTACTAAAAAGATCTTTATCCCCTTTATCAGTTTCAGATGTAAAGAGGTTTTATGTAGACTAACATACTTGGCTTTCACCATTATTTAGAATATACACCAATCAGACATAACTTTATGACCACTGACAGGTAAAGTGAATAACATTGATTATCTCATTACAATGGCATTTGAGTTAGTGGGATAGATTAGGCAACAAGTAAACATGAGGGGGAGAGTTACTGAAACTGGAGCTCTCAAAATCTGGTGCAGGTGGGCATGGTAGCCAATCAGCTTCTAACTTCAGCTTGTTTAATAAAGATTTGACAACAAAACCTGGAAGGTGATTGGTTTCTCTGCAGATCTGCCCGATATTTGCATGCTCCAGAAAACAGAAATGATGGGCATCGCAGTTTGTTGTGTATGGGGATGTGTAGCCACAGACAGGTCAAGGTGCCCATGCTGACCTGTGTCCACAGCCAAAAGTGCATACAATGGGCAAGTGAACATCAGAAATGGACCATGGAGCAATGGAAGATGGCTTGGTCTGATGAATTACATCATGTGGATGGCTGGGTGCATGTGCATCGCTTACCTGAGGAAGAGATAGCACAAGGATGTAGTATGGGAAGAAGGCAATCTGGCTGAGATAACATGATGTTTTGGGCAATGTTCTGCTGGGAAATGTTGGGTCCTGCCATTCATGTGGATGTTACTTGACATGTACCTACCTAAACAATGTTGCTAAACAAGTACACTCCTTCATAGAAACAGTATTCCCTGATGTTAGTGGTCTCTTTCAGCAAGATAATGCAACCTGCCATACTGCAAAAATGGTTTGAGGAACACAAGAATGAGTTTGAGGTATTGATTTAGCCTCCAAGTCCCTCAGATCTCAATCCAATCAAGCATCTGTGGGATGTGCTAAAAAAACAAGTCCGATTCATGGAGACCGCACCTCACAGCCTACAGGACATAAAGGATCTGCTACTGACTCCTTGGTGCCAAATACCACAGCATACCTTCAGGGGTCTATCAGAATCCATGCTTCAATGGTTCAGGTCTGTTTTGGTGGCAAAAGGGGGACCTACTCAATATGAAGTGGGTCATCATAATGTTATGGCTGATCAGTGTATCTTTCCTGTAATGTTTGCCTATCCTATATAATGGCAGCTCTCACACAGAAAGTGCAACACCTTTTTGAAACTTAATATAGGTACGTACACTGTGCTTCATAAATACGATCTTGTCCATTATAATGTGCACAACAGGTCATACAATCACTCCAAATTTAAGGGGATGACATAAAGCTGTAAATTGAATTATATAACTGTCAACTTTAAAGTCACATGATATGCATAAAATAATACTTACTTCTTATAATTCTCTGGTGGAGACCATTTAGAGCAACTGTTACTTTGATCCTTTCCACTGAAATAAATGAGAAATTCGAGAAACTGAAATACTAATAGGAATATGCCTTAGGCTCCATGTACACCACAGCTGATAAACTCATGTTTAGGAGCTTTTCTGCATTTTTTTTCAGCAGCCCCTGAACTCTCCCTAATGTTTTCCTATGTGTCCATGTACACTATGTCGTTTATGTAGTATATTGTGTGAAGACAACAGTTTACAGGCAATGGAGTTTACAGTCGGTTTTTTGGACGCACCAAACTTGCGTTCAAGAGTAGATTTTATCAGTGTCTCAAATGCCAAACGCTTGTAAACGCGGCTAAACAAGTTTATAAGCGTTTGCAGTTGGAAAATTTTTTTTACTCAAATGGAACTGGTACACCATACTTTGAGGTTTCGCATGAAAGAAAATATGTTAGACACTGCTGCAATAATTTCTGCACAGAAATGGGCTGGAACACATCCAAACACAGCTAATCTCAACAAATACTGCTCTCTCTGCTTCTGCTCTATTTCTCTCAAAATGTCTGAAATAGTTAATTTTTTACTGTTTTTCAGTGCATTCTGGGCATTTTGAAAGGTCTCCTGAGGTTATCTTTAAAAAACGCTTCTAAACACAAACGCTCATAAACGTGGTATGCAAATGTGGCTAAACAGACGTTTTTTAACCTACGTTTCCAGCAGTCAGTTTTCATCCTGCAGAAGTGTCCCGTGTACATGGAGCCTTAAAGTGTAAATCAAGGCAATAAAAAGAAAAAAACCCATATGTAACACTGTATCTCTGTAATACATGTACATGTCCCTGTGTTTTATCCCATTAATAACTGGGCAAGTACACAAAAATAAAGGTTGACGAGCCAGAAATGCACTCAGCTTTTTCATTGTGAGCTGACAACACAGTGGGGGTATTCCAAAAAGGCATTTGCGATGTGTTTCTGGAGTTGTGTTTGTATATCGAAACCCTGAGCCAAAACCCTGTGACATTTTCATTGTTCGTACTGCCCAACCAACGGATTCAAGCAGTTCTTATTTCCAACCCTTTTACTGTATGGAATTATTGTTGTGACAGTTTCATAAAGAAATACCACCATATCAATGATGGGGAGGTAAATAAAGCCTCTTCACACCCTTACAGCAAATTGTTGACTGTATTGCCTGTGTAATTTTTGTGTCGCATCTTTGAGACAATTCTGCAACAAAGTTTGTCTTTACTTTTCTCTGAAATAGGTTACTTCCCAACTGCTTCGATTCTCTTCTCTGTCTGTAAAACTCCAGCTCTTGACAGGAGAGATGCTTGCAACCGTTCTGTCTGTGTTGTGACACATTCACACACACCTCACTGATGCATACATGAATTTGCCACAAGTTCTACCATATACATTATATGGGGCTGGCATTTTACTCATTAACCCCATTTCTACTGCGGTACTCTTTAAATAGCATATCAGTGGCCCTATATTTATCCAGTGCTGTTTATAAACGGCACTGTATAAATAGCTGCTGGGCAGCAGATCCACACAGTAGTCACTGTGTACTGAGCTGTCATTTGATACTGTACAGAGACAATCCAAGAGACCTGGTACCATGTGATCACTGTGGTTGGTCATCACAGCAATCAAATGGTACTGTTCACACTCTTCATCTCTCCCCTTCCCCTTACAGCTGAGGAAGGAGAGAGACCGAGTACTTATCAGTTGGGAAAGAATGAACGGATCCGCATCTGCAGCTTCATTCATTCTGTTTCAATGACACAGGGATCGCCTTTTTAACTAATACTTTCATACCCCCGCCTCCATATATACTATCTTCATGTGACCTGTATATTAACTGTTTCACCTCACTTATCCTCCACAGCAAACATTAAAGTGGTATCATTTCAAAACCAAAACTGTAATATATTGCATCTTACCAATCCTTAGATGTGGTGGCTGCATTCGTTTTCTTTTTTGTAAGTTTTTCCTCTCTGTTTTCACCTGGTGATCTGGCCAGTAACATTCCTCCTGTATTAGTGTTGGTTCACATATGTCTGGTGCACTGAGGATGCGGATTCAGTGTGGTTTGAAACAGAGTCATGTACAATTTCTGAGCAGTGTGGTCTGGTTCAGGTGCAGATTACAGGCTATTGACTTCTATGGGAACTGTTTCTCATCCGCACATGTGTGAACAGGATAAGATCCTGAGAGCTAATCCTGTCCTGAACCTGATATAAACTGGACATTGTCTTGGAAATTCGCTTTTAACGAATTTCTCCTTACCGTGAGTACTCGCAGTTGGATGCGCAGAAATCCCCCATAAAGCTGTGCGAATCTCGCTTACCGCGACTGCAGCTAAACTCCACTATTCCTGCACCTCCAACTGGTTTAGCTCTGTAGAGATGTGGGGAAAATGGAGCTCCCGTTACCCAGGAATGATCACACGACACTCTCAGGTTGCAGTTGGAATTCACTGTGAGACTGGCTCCAACCCCAGCCTTCTGTTTTATTACAAGTACACACACGCGGGGGGGGGGGGGGGGTCAGGTCAATCCCCTCCCACAGAACAATGTGTAGGGGGTGTCTATACACAGAATGTACATCCTGATTGGAGCGTAGCCTTTCCTTTTGTCTATACTGGAAACCAGTTCTCCCCTCCCCCTTTCCCATGGTGAGCTCTCTGTGGAGAGCAAGCTTCCCATCCTTTTACATGCTATCAGCTCCTAGTAGTATGTACATTGTCTGTACAAGCATCCCTTAGATTAAACAGTGTCAGTCTGTATCTGAATGGGCCCGATACGATCTTTATTAAAACACATCCATCCGGATACAGTTCAGGTCGGTAGTGGTTTGTAAGATATACATGAGCCTACACGCAGAGTTCGCACTGCCCGGCACCTGGCTATACGAAGTCCATGTGGTACTATGCTGCTGATATGTGGATACAGGCCCACAGCCTACCACCGGCGGCATTCGCATCGAATGCCGTGGTGGTATACACGCTGGTCTATAAGCGCAGATCTGCCATCTCATCCATTACTGTAATATATACATTGTAAATGCGCATGGCCCAATTGCAGCCTTCAGAGCTTTAATTAAACCACACGAGAGACATATGAATAACACTAATATATGACACATTTAAAGTTCAACCTGTAATACAAAATTTCCATGACAACATGAACCTGTGAACAACTACTGTATCAATACGCTGTGAAATCTGAACTTCAATCCGCACCGACCATCTGTGAATCAGCTGCCTCCACTCTGGATAAATGAGCACAGGAGGCACATTTGGACAGCAGCGTTGTTAATCTGGGGGGGAGGGCAGTGTTAAATATAGTTGATTTAAATATAAGTTGAAGCCAAGCTCCAGACAACACTTTATAAGCCGTTACTGCAAAACAGTTTTTACCTTTTGGTATAAAGGTTTGACATAAATAAATACAAGCTAATCATTGTAAGCACCTCTGCAAGTGTTAGATGGTTTATCTTATCCCTGTAACTTCAAGAGAGCTTGTTCTTTTGAAAAAACAATAGACTTACTGGCTATATCACCAAATGAAAATAGAAGAAAGAAAGACTAAAAAAGAGAACCAATGCAGCCATCATATCAAAGAATTGGGAAGTTGCAATATACAGTATAATAAATGTTTGCTTTTGGGTTTAACGGTGCTTTCATCCCCATCTTGCAACTGTATGTGACCAATACATTAACCCCTTCACTGCATCCATCCTGTGTATGACCTGAACATTAACAGTATCTAGTGTACCATTCTAAAGCTCTTTATTAAACCCCTCAATGCCAGCATGTTTCATCCCTTCCAAAAAAATTGGAGCAAAAATCGAGATCACTTTGGGGTGTCTAATTTCCAGAAGGTGTTTGTACAATTCTGGCATTTGTATTTTAACAGAAAATAAGGGAAACAATTATGTAAATTTTTTTTTCCTTTTTAATTTTTGTTTTCTTTATATATAGTAAAAAAACAGTTGTTATTAAATGCCGCCAAAAGAAAGCTCTATCTGCATCAAATAAATTATATAAAATTAGTTTGGGTACAGTGTTGACTGGTGGAGTAATTACAAACTATCACAGCTCTAAGAAGTGTAAAATCGTCTAATGAAGGGGTGACAGGCTGGTACTCAAGTGGTTAAAGTAGGATTAAATAGCAACAATTTGTTTTTTTCATTTAAGTAATGCCATCATAACCTTTTCCCACCCCCAGTGTAATTTACTGAATATGTGGACACAAGCACTTACTTTTCCAACCCCACACTGCTGCCAGCTCCAAGTGGTGCAGCACTACTTCCCTGTACTTCCAGGAAAGGGGATCACATGTCCTGAGTATCTTACATGCACTGTTCAGCTGGAACAACACACTTACAGGAGGAGGGAGGAGCAGGGGCATGCCTTGCTTCGGGGATGTGTGTGTGTATAAATGGACACACACAGCATCGATTCTAGTTCCAGCTGGGAATGCACACACAAGGATGGCACCATAGATCCCTGCAAGGGATAGGAGCCACCCTGAATCTGGAAAGGAGAGAGACACTGAGGAGACCAAGTATTCATGGGAAATGGACCAGTCTAATAAAAGAAGAAGCTGCATAAGCTGTAAGTATTGATCTACACATTAGAATGTGCACAAAATAAGACTTTCATATCACTAGGTACACTAGCCAAGCTTGCAATTTACACATTCTTCTTTCAGCAACGATGCTCTCCTCATTCCCTGATAAGCAGACAAGCATTAGAGAGAATACACAGTACAAAGCCGTATACCAAGATATGAATGAGCATCATGTAAAATGTGAACATCACATCCAAAATTAAATTAGAATAAAACACAAATACCATGGTTCTCAGGTAAAGGGACAGAGATGTAGGGAAATGCAATTCTCTAAAAATTACCTAATCCCAATAATAAGCAATGCTCACACACAATAGTGACAACAAAATCTTGAAGAAAAAAGTAACTGAATTGCAGCTAATACTGATCTAATGAGGTAATGCAGCCAACCCAAACAAGAGAGCAGAAGGAGCCCTGGGCAGACTCTACTAAGACAAGACAGGAAACAGTGGCGTAAACACCAAAATATTGTCAAATTTAATAACAAAAAAACAAAATATACAATTATGCTAAAAGCAGAAAAAAAAGCCAAAAGCTTTCTGGCAAAATTATTATTATATGGGGATTAACGGGATCTAGCACCAACAGGTTGCACAGGACTTTCCAAAATAAAGGCGAGCCCTGCTCGTGAGAGCTTACAACCTAAAAGGGAAGGGTAAGTGATACAAAAGGTGCACAACTGTGAGGGATCAGCCGATAGAGAAGACAGTAGTACAATTTTAGTTGGAAAAAGGAAAGGTCTCCCTAAAGTAAGGAGTTTTCAGGGATGGCTTAAAGGCAGACAGAGTGGGAACTGGCCAACTAGAAGCCAGTGGAGGGATTGGCATTGAGAGGTAGCAGACAATGATTAGTTGTAAGGTGGATGAGTCTGGCAGCTGCTCTCAAGACTGAAGGGTATGCGTTTCGTGCACATGCACGTCTTCAGGTAAGCTACTAGATAAGCGTGCCCCTGAAGACGTGCATGTGCACGAAATGCGTTTGGTGGAGACGTGCTGACGTCACGCCGCTGTGGCCGGAGCTCGGGGCGGCGGCCATTTTGGTATGCTTTTATGCATTTAACGCTTTGCTGTATCCACGTGGATTGCTTTTAACTATTTACATCGAATACTACACCGTATTGCCATACCTTCGGCTCCTGTGGAGAGCTTCTCCCCCTAAGAGGATCCTTTGCTGGTTTTGATAGCCCTGACCCTGGAGAAGTCTGGTCCCTATTTATGGCTTCCCTTATAACGATCAGCATTAATGCTATTATACAAGTAGCGTTCTGGTGAGTGCGCATCCATATAAGGTGGTGGATTCCTATGTTGGATCATGAGCACTCTACAGCATCCCAGCTGGTATTGCTGGACCTTGTAGTTCCACAAACACCAGGCATTGGTGACCTGTAGTGCCACGAACTATGTATAATCACCATTATTGCTAAATAAGAACACATATATCACTTGGCACTTCTGTGACCTGCAATGCCACGGACTATCCACTATTTATATCCAGAATTTTAGAGCTTTTTATGATTCTATGTGATTTGAGACGTTTTATTTGATTTATTTCACTGGAATATTGTATGAACACTTCTATTCACATAAGCACTTTATGATTGCATTTGTCACTTATGCTTCAGCTATACACATGCTCACCTGGTGATAGATTCATGACATTTCTTGCAGATCTTTTGCTTGGTGTTGCCATATGCAGGGAGAACAGCAGTGAATCCTAGACATCCTGCACAGAAGGAGCGTCCGCAGGATTTACAGCCACACTGGAAAAGGGACATGTAAATATCAACACAAGTCTTGGCAGCAAACCTGCCGGCTTTGCATAATGTCAGTTAAGCAGTTGGAACTCTGGCCTTGCAGAGCTGGGGTCCTGCACTCAAGTTACAAAAGAGATTCTCAGTTCACACCATGAAGGTCTGGGTTGTGGAGTGGTGCTGGGCTGAGGCCACGTCACAAGTTAACCACACAGACTGGATTGGGTTGAATGTCAATTTTTCCAAATATGTTGCACACTACTGGATGCTGAGATTTTCAGCCAGCACCCCAATTCTGAGCACCAGCAGGACTATATACACTCTCCTTCTTTGCTTAGAGCAGCACTATAAGAATTAGCACACCGTGCAGGCTTCCTCCCTCAATTCAAAACAAACACTTTAATTGTAATTTGTTTCCAGAAAACATTTCAGTCTGTGTTAACTAACAGCTATACAGAAGCAAGATCTAGTTATTCCTGTTTATTAATTATTAGTTATTAGGTTTATGAATATAGGCATAGGAATATATTGTACAATTTACACTCACCGCCACTTCATTAGGTACACTAATTCAATTGCTTGGTAACACCAATTGCTAATCAGCCAATCACATGGCAGCAACTCAAAGCATTTAGGCATCTAGATGTGGTGAAGACGACCTGCTGAAGTTCAAACCGATCATCAGAATGGGGAAGAAAGGGGATTTAAGTGACTGAACGTGGCATGGTTGTTGGTGCCAGATGAGCTGATCTGAATATTTAAAAAAAAACTGTTAATCTACTGGGATTTTCAAGCACAACCATCTATAGGGTTTATAGAGAGTGGTCCGAAAAAGATAAAATATCCAGTGAACGGCAGTTGTGTAGACGAAAATGCCTTATTGATGACGAAGGCCAGAGGAGAATGGGCAGATTGGTAGCTGCAACATTTAGATGGTAGGGTCAGAATTTGACGTACATGAAAGTATGGATCCATCCTGCCTTGTATCAGCAGTTCAGGCTGGTGGTGGTGTAATGGTGTGGGAGATATTTTCTTGGCACTAGCAAGGTGTACCTAATAAAGTGGCCAGTGAGTGTATATAATACACTGCTCAACAAAATTAAAGGAACACTTTGAAAACACATGGTGGGATCTCAATGGGGAAAAATATCATGCTGGATATCTACTGTATACCGATATGGAATGGGTAATGTTAGGAACGTAAGGATGCCCCATCGTTTGATGGAAATGAAAATGATCAACCTACAGAGGACTGAATTCATAGACACCCCGAAAATCAAAGTGAAAAAATGATGCAGCAGGCGAGTCCATTTTGTTTAAAAAGTTCATTGCAGAAACTCAAAATGATACTCAGACGTTTGTATGGCCCCACATGCTTGTATGCATGCTTGACAAAGTCCGGGCATGCTCCTAATGGGATGACAGATGGTGTCCTGCGGTATTTCCTCCCAGATCTGGACCAGGACATCACTGAGCTCCTGGACAATCTGAGGTGCAACCTGGTGGCATTGGATGGATGGAAACATGATATCCCAGAGGTGTTCTACTGGATTTAGATCAGGTGAGCGTGGGGGCCATGCTCCAGGAACTGCCTGCAAACTCTCACCACATAAGGCCGGACATTGTTGTGCACCAGGAGGAACCCAGGACCCACTGCACCAACATAGTGTCTGACAACGGGTCCAAGGATTTTATCCTGAAACCTAATTGCAGTCAAGGGTGCCATTTTTTAGACTGTAGAGTTCTGTGCATCCCTCCATGGATATGCTTCCCCGGACCATCACTGACCCTCCACCAAAACGGTCATGCTAAACGTTGTTCTAGGCAGCATAATGTTCTCCACGGCTTCTCCAGACCCTTTCACATCTGTCACATGTGCTCAGGGTGAACCTGCTCTCATCTGTGAAAAACACAGGGCACCAGTTGTGGACCTGCCAATTCTGGTGTTCAATGGCAAATCCTGATCAAGCTCTATGGTGCTGGGCAGCGAGCATAGGGCCTACTAGAGGACGTCGGGCCCTCAGGCCACCCTCATGAAGTCTGTTTCTGATTGTTTGGTCAGAGACATTCACACCAGTGGCCTGCTGGAGGTCATTTTATAGGGCTCTGGCAGTGCTCATCCTGTTCCTCCTCGCACAAAGGAGCAGATACCGGTCCTGCTGATGGGTTAAGGACCTTCTACGGCCCTCTCCAGCTCTCCTAGAGTAACTGCCTGTCTCCTGGAATCTCCTCCATGCTCCTGAGACTGTGCTGGGAGACACAGCAAACCTTCTGGCAATGGCACGTATTGATGTGCCATCCTGGAGCAGTTGGACTGCCTGTTCAACCTCTGTAGGGTAAGTATTGCCTCATGCTACCAGTAGTGACACTGACCCTAGCCAAATGCAAAACTAGCGAAAAACAGTCAGAAACGATGAGTAGGGAAAAAAAATGTCAGTGGCCTCCACCTGTAAAACCATTCCTGTTTTGGGGGTCGTCTCACTGTTGCCCGTCTAGTGCACCTGTTGTTAATTTCATAAGCACCAAAGCAGCTGAAACTGATTAAAAAAACCCTCTGCTACTTAACTGACCAGATCAATATCCCAGGAGTGTAATTGACTTGACGCTATACTCTGATTAAAAAGTGTTCCTTTAATTTATCTGAGCAGTGTATATAGTAGACAACCCTCTTAGGCTGGGACTTTTAAGGCACGTTAGACACAATTGTAAGCATAAGGATCTTTGTATAATAAAGTTTTTTTTTCATTTTTACAAACTGAGTCTAATATGTCCCTTAAAAGAGGGTTGTCTCCTATATTCTATATATTCTGGGGATGACGGCACTGTCCAACGCCACACCAATATTTGTTATATTGTACAGTTTGGTAGCCACTAGTGTAGTGTAAGAAGAACCGTCCCCTCCAAAGGTTTATAACCAATGTGTACATTCCCGTTTCTGGAGACTCACCTCTTTTTTGAAAATAGTGAACTTGGATGCACAACAAAAACATCTCCTGTCCATGTCACCTGTGAGATATAAAATTTGGAGATATATCAGTGATCATAGAAGAAACATAAAAGAGTGATGATAAAATAAAAGGCTATGAGGTTGGACAGGACAGCCCCCCTCCCCCATGTGGTTCTTGGACAACATAGCCAGCAAGGAGACTGCTCTTTGATAATTGCCACTCTCTTGGCTCCAAGACAAGCACCAGCAAGAGAAACGCTGAATGACAAAAGGCTGACCCCTCAATTCATTTTGCTGTGAAAAGCATAGTGCCCAGAGCCAAACTGAGAAAGTGCTGGTTAACAAGCAGCCACTGTCTCCTTCCTTGCTACGTTGTTGGACAGCCGCAGGGGGTAGGGGGGGTGGAGGAGCGCCCTGTCAGACCTCATAGCTAGGTTCACAAAGCACATAGGAACATGAGACAGAGTACTACATGTACAATGTCCCCTGGGGGACAGAACACTGAAAATAAATGAAAGTGAAATGAAATGTATCCTACTCATCTGAAACAAATCCCAGTCCTCTGACTTTATCACAGAGGTCTCAACTTCCTAAATGTAAAACTACCTATACTGGCTGAGCCTGCCGCAATACATTTTATAGATAGAGCTCGACGCTCCTGCAATGGAAGTGATCTGTGTCCCCTGACTCTTCCTAATTCCTCACTCCTCTATGTGTCTTCTTCCTCTTCCCTGTATAGAGGATAAGGAGGGGGAGAGCAGATTTGACTGATGTGAGTGTGTGATCATTGTTCTGTTACTTCGGTTCTGTGTGACCCCCACTGTTTCATGTGATCAGTGACACTGGGCTTGCTGTCCTAACGGTTAATCAAAAACCCAAAAATAAACGACTTCCAATAAAAAAGTGGACTGATCATTATAATTCAAACTTCAAACAGAACAATAGGCTGTGCCAAAATCACAAAAATATGCCAAAAAAAAAACAAAATCTCTCATGCCTACAATTGAAATGAAGGGAGTTATTTACTAAAACTGTACGGTGAAAAACCTGGTGCAGCTCTGCATAGAAACCAATCAGATTCCAGGTTTTATAGTCAAAGCTTAACAGAAAAAAAAACTGATTGGCTACCATGCACAGCTGCACCAGATTCTGAGTGCTCCAATTTTAGTAAATCCCCCCTATGGGTCAGCACATACGTTACAATCTGATTGTACAATCTGCTTTACATCAACAAATATGTAGTTCAAGGGTTTCTCTGACTGGCTACTTTAGGTAGGTCCTAATATTACATAGGTTTTGTAAATCTAATGTTGATTGTACAGAGATTGTATCATTAGATTGTAATGTGCATGGTGAGTCTTAAAGGGCTGATTTATTTTCTGATTGATCTCTGTCAAAAGGAATAATTAACCTTCAGTCGACAACCCATTTGATTGATACACCACACATAAGAAAGTGGATTTTGACCTCATTAATACACTACAATCACTTCAAGCATGATGATTTGTAGTTAAAGAATAACTAAATATTTCAAGAAAGTATAAGCGAGCGCATACACATAGGACGGGGCGGACTGACAACTCATGGGGCCCCTGTGTCCTTGCCCAAACTCAAAAAAGCCTATGAAAAAGGTACCAGGGGCATCTCATGGGGCCCCCTACTGGCCCCGGGCCCTCGGGCAGTGCCCGAGTTTCCAAATGGTCAGTCCGCCCCTGCACATAGGATATTTAGAGAGTAACAGTTATACCAGATAGCCACTAGCACTAAAAGGGTATGGGCAACAATCCCTAGTAACGTAAGCACAAAACTGGAAAGTGCAGCGCTTTCTCAAATGATATACTTATCTATCTATATATATATATATATAGATTGTGCACAATAAGTATAAGGTGCGGTACTTGTCTGTTAATTCACCGGATTTATTTATATATATACAAATATATATATATATAAATAAATATATATATTTTATGTTTTATTTAAATATATATATAAAAAAAAAAAAAATATATATATATATATATATATTTATATATATTTAAATAAAACATATAAAATATATATATTTATATATATATATATTTGTATATATATAAATAAATCCGGTGCATTAACAGACAAGTACCTAAAGTGCTATACGTGCAAAGCTGTGCAATATGCAGATAATAAATAAATAACAATAATCTCCGTATGATGTCAATTAATCAGTATATGGTAATAAATATTGCATGTATAATTCAATATTAAAGTGCTATTGTGCAATTTGTGCAATTTGTGCAATAAGTGAAGATAAAAAGTCTATCATTATCATATGTACTCCAAAAGAGTATAAATAAATGAACGGGCATTTCAACAGGAATTGTCCATTCAAACGATAAATCCTGAGCCAAAGTGCAATGGTGCATGTGCCTTTAAAAATATCTACCACTTCTTATGACCCAGCATAACAGGGGGCTCTGGACTGTGGTTGAGCAACTCTTCACCAGATTTAAAGAGGCACGCACCACTGGTACTGAGAGGATGCTGGATTAACCCCTAAGCTGTCCTACTATCCCTGTACCCAGATGTGATAGAATTGTAACCAATGCCTGTATACATCAGAGTTCTGGTGAGTGCGCACCCATAAGAAGTGGTGGATATTTTTAAAGTGCACCATTGCACTTTGGCACAGGATTTATCATTTGAATGGACAATTCCTGTTGAAATTCCCGTTCAAAATATTGCATTCAAAATATATCATGTTTGGGGGTTCTAAGAAAGCTTCTAGTAAAAAAATACTGATTTTAACATGTAACCAAAAGGTGCCAGAAATGGCCTGGAGCTGAAGTGGTTAATTTGCTGGGATTTCCTCTCACTTCCTGTTTGGCTATGGGACAGGAAATGAAGGGAAATCTCAGCAATGGGACACGGATGGTGAAAACAGATCTGACAGGGGTTATAAACCTCCCTTACTTTATGAAAAAAAAAGCTTTGTCTTTAGTTCTACGTTAAGATACTGATGGTAACAGATGAAGGAAAATCCGGGTAACAGATGAAGGTAAATCCAGGTACACATCGAAATTCGGCTGTTCAGTAGGAAGAATCTTGATCTGTGTGTGTGGTCCTCCATAGTCTACAGAAGACCATCATTAGATCAGCTTCAGTGGAATGGTCCTGCTGGAAAACCTTCCTCCATCCGCAGTCTGCGGCCAATAGCTGCACAGTTGATCAGTGTACTCTGACGGTGGAGGAGTCCTGCTGTCAGCATCCAATAGCCCAGAGGGGAGGATTCCTCCATCCACCTCTCTCCTGTGGATGTTACGTTTTTTCTCCATTCAGGCGCCCGGTTGTATGGCAGGAAGGCAATAGTGTGTACCCAGCTTTAGTTATTGATCGTGTATCTGTCTCCACCATGAAATCTGATTGTATTCATGAACAGTGTATCCCTGCTGCTAAACAATCGATCATTACCGCCCTGCCTAATCAATTGTTTGCAGATTCCATCGTTTTGAATGAACCACACATTGATCAGATAATGACATGGAAGTGTGTATGATCAGCATAACAGCAATCATTAGGCACACTTGTATGTGAAGAAATAGAATGGGGGAGCCAGCTATGAGGGACCCCCCACCACTCAATCATCATACACACATGGGAAGTTATTAAACAGACAGACGTTCTCCTTTAATTACCTTATGACACCCAACTCTGTCCAGTCCCTGTCCTGGTCACCACACAGATCTCCAACTACTTTCAGGAAATGGATTTGTTGTGGCCGAACGGCATGCTGGGAATTGTAGTCCAATGACCTAATATCCTCTGTACTGTCCGCGCTATAGGACTACACTTCCCGGCGTGCCTAGCACCATAGACGGCAGAACTCTGCGACCGTGGAAAAACTACATTTCCCGACATTCCCGGCGGCCGCCCATTGGATGGTCATAAGGTGAGAGCCGAGAGGAGTTCGTGTTCCTGGAGAAGGCAGAACACTTCGAGAATGGCGGCGGGGAAGGTTCCGGGTTCCAAGGAGCTCATGCAGATGGATCTGTACGGACTGCTGGGTATAGAAGCTGATGCCGGCCAGAGAGAGGTGAGAGAGGACACCGGGGGAAGGGAATAATCTCTGCAGCTGGAAGAGGGAGGAAGTCTTTGCAGCTGGAGGAGTGGGAGGGAGGAAGTCTCTGCAGCTGGAGGAGTGGGAGGGAGGAAGTCTCTGCAGGTGGAGGAGTGGGGGGAGGGAGTCTCTGCAGATGGAGGAGGTTGGGGAGGGAGTCTCTGCAGGTGGAGCAGGAGTGGGGCGGGAATCTCTGCAAATGGGGGGAGGGGTGCCTGGAGGTGGAAGAGTGGGGGTAAGGCATCTCTAGAGGTGGGGGGAGTTTCTGTAGGTGGAGAGGTAGGAAGTATCTGGAGGTGCAAGTGATGTGGGGGGAGGGAGGGGGTGTCTGCAGGTAGAGGAGTGGGGGGGAGGGAGTCTATGCAGGTAGTGGAGTGGGGGAAGAGGAAATCTCTGCAGGTGGGGGGGGGGGGGGGGGGGGTGGCGGCTTACTGTACAGTTTAAAGAGTGGAGTGGGGGGCGTGCAGGTGGAGGGAGGGAGTCTCTGCAGGTGGAGAAGGAGGAAGGGGGTGTCTGCAGGTAGAAGAGTGGGGGAGTAGGAATTCCCTGCTGCTGCTGGGGATTGAATCTCTGCAGGTGGAGGAGTGTGTGTTTGTTGCATACTGTACAGTTGGAGGAGTGGGGGGGGGAGGGGCGGTGCACTGTGCAGGGGGAGGGAGGGAATCTCTGCAGGTGGAGGAATGGGGGGTGGGTGCACTGTGCAAGCAGGTTTGCGCATGGGATGATGGATATGTCCAGCCCAATCTTTTTGTACTGGATAGAGTGGGGAAGGATTAGAGCCCTTGCCGAGTTTTTGCTGCTAGCCAAGGTTCTATTCGAGAGATTTCCCCCCCATTCCTGTCCAGCTGACAATGTTCTCAGACAGGAAGTGAGAGCAACTCGCTGAAAGCAACACATGAAATCCAACTAGTAATGCTCGGTTTTATCAGTAGAGGGGAAGGTTAGATCTGAGGGCAGATTGATATTCTGTGTCTCTGTTGCAGATTTGCCCTCACTTCCTGTCTGGTAAAACCTTTGTCAGCAGGATAGAAAGGAAGAGTAAATCTCCCTAATAGAGACCCATTGTTCTAAGCCTTCCCCGCTCCGTCCAAAACAAACATTTTCATACAAAACTGCCAAAACTTGTCACCTTTTTGTGTTGAAAACCTAATAGTGGGCTGTGAGTTGTACTTCATACAAACATTTCTTCTCTGTATGTTCAGCAGACTAAAGACACTTCAAATCTTCTATTTCCTCAGATTAAAAAGGCGTACAGACAGAAAGCCCTCACCTGTCATCCAGACAAAAATCCAGATAATCCTCGAGCTGGTAAGAACTCTGCACTTGTTCTATTACCTGTGATCGCAAATTCAGTGGGACTTCCTTCTTAGTTTTCGCTTTGACAATAAAACTATTGAAACTGGAAATGTAATTAAATATTTTTACATATTTTGCACAAAATCTCCACCTTTAGTGCGTGTGTATGTACACATGGAGGCATAGAGATGGCCATACATAATTAGATTTTCATCCAAATGTTCATGCAGAAAACTGTAGATTTTTTCGTCTAACTCGTATCTAACTCCCCAAAAAAAAAAAAAAAGATGCTTACCAGTCCCGTGATGTATTGCCCGACTTGGCGGTCCAGTGATGTATTGCCCGACTTGGCGGTCCTGTGATGTATTGCCCGGCTTGGCGGTCCTGTGATGTATTGCCCGGCTTGGCGGTCCTGTGATGTATTGCCCGGCTTGGCGGTCCTGTGATGTATTGCCCGGCTTGGCGGTCCTGTGATGTATTGCCCGGCTTGGCGGTCCTGTGATGTATTGCCCAGCTTGGCGGTCCTGTGATGTATTGCCCGGCTTGGCGGTCCTGTGATGTATTGCCCGCCTTGGCGGTCCTGTGATGTATTGCCCGGCTTGGCGGTCCTGTGATGTATTGCCCGGCTTGGCGGTCCTGTGATGTATTGCCCGGCTTGGCGGTCCAGTGATGTATTGCCCGGCTTGGCGGTCCAGTGATGTAATGCCCGGCTTGGCGGTCCAGTGATGTAATGCCCGGCTTGGCGGTCCAGTGATGTAATGCCCGGCTTGGCGGTCCAGTGATGTAATGCCCGGCTTGGCGGTCCAGTGATGTAATGCCCGGCTTGGCGGTCCAGTGATGTAATGCCCGGCTTGGCGGTCCAGTGATGTAATGCCCGGCTTGGCGGTCCAGTGATGTAATGCCCGGCTTGGCGGTCCAGTGATGTAATGCCCGGCTTGGCGGTCCTCCCATGTAATGCCCGGCTTGGCGGTCCTCCCATGTAATGCCCGGCTTGGCGGTCCTCCCATGTAATGCCCGGCTTGACGGTCCTCCCATGTAATGCCCAGCTGATTGGCAAATTGCAAATGACATATTTCCTGTTTAATGTTGGCCTCACATGTTTAAGAATGCCTCCAAGCCTTGGTTAAAGGGCTGGACAAGGACAAGGTCTGATTACCTTAAATAACAAAGGAATGTGACTATTTGGCCAAACCAGACCAGACCACTGCTCTCCTTTCAGGAATGTGCTATCTTCCGTAGAAGGTCATCATGTTGTTTGCATGGGGTTGGATTGCCTTTGCTTACACTACACACAAGTCCAGCATATAACATACAGCTAGACTGGAAATATTTTGTCAGAGCTGCAATATGCATGTGTCTGTGGTCACCTGTGTGCCATGCCATATAATGGAGGGACCAAAGGCAGAAATAGCATCTTTAGTTATGTATTCTTGGTATATTTTCTTTAACTTTATCTGTATCTGTTTTTACATGTAATAAATGTTATACTTAAGTATTTGTGTGATCTCTCTTTGCACATATTGAAAAAAACATAACAAAACACCAGCTGGCCAGTCCTTCCATGTATTGCCCAGCTGGCCAGTCCTCCAATGTGGCGGCTGCATTTTTCTTTCTTTTTTCTTTCTTTCCTTTTCCTTTCTTTCCTTTCATTTTTTTTCTTACCTTTTTCTTTTTCTATTTCTTTTCCTTTCCTTTTTTGTATTTCTTTTCCTTCGTGTCTACTCTCACTTCTCCACTGTAGCTATAGAGACAGCCATGGTTGTTGCACAGCATGGACTTGAAATATGTCTGCCTTTGTTTATGTTCATTACATGATTGATGGGATTAGTAGTTTACAAAGGAAAATAAGATTGTTTTTACTGACTTTTGAGCTCCCCAGAAGTGACAAGGACATAATTTCTGGCAAGATCAACATTTTAGTTTTTTTAGACTAAAAGAAAACTAATGCAGCCACCAACGAAGGACTGGTCACTGCAATATATTAAACCTTTGGGGGTTTACATCCGCTGTGATTGATGTTGCTGGTGGTTTTTTAAAGGTTGGCTAAGCAAACTATTTACCGTTAATCTAAAGCCTCCTTCCCACTGGCACTGGAGCACCTGCATTTTATATGCATTTAGAGTAAATTTCTAGACACCTGCAATGATTTTGCAGTGATGCCATTCACACTGTGCGTCTACCTACATTTATGTGTGGTCAGTTTAGCTGCATTTATAGAAAATAGAGGTCTGTGTCTCCAGAAGCTTATTGCAGACCGGAAATGCTACTAAAAGTGGCTAACATGTTTCAGACCAGGAACATCTAAACACAGGGAGAAGTGATCTGGGAGGCATAAAAGTTCATACTTCTCAGAGGACTTCTGTGTTTAGAAAAGCTAACATAGGAGTGCCAATGTGAATGAGACCATACCCCTTGCACATGGGGTCATCTAGCTGTAGTACATCCTTCCCAGATTGTGTGTGTGCCTGTGAGGGATGGGTGCTGCTTCCAGTCACACTGCCTACAGCCTATGGCAGGTTGTGTCTGGATGGGGCTGAACACTGTACCAAGTGGTATATGTGTTCGGGGGGGGGGGCGAGGCAAATATCTAGAACACCGAAGACCTGGCTTCTGGACATTCAAGAGAGGCCGTGAGATTTTTATTTCTGTTCACTTCTCTGCTGCAAATTTTTCTTGTGTCAATAGTATTCCTGATACTGGTACAAATTCTTGCCTGAATTAAGCACAGGTAGGTCTAAAGGGAACTACCACCAAATAACCGTCCTAAATGCTTTCTGGAATTCATCCCAAGGCGTCACTGTAGGATCTTTTACTGAACTGACCTCAATAGTTTCATAGCTCCCTAATTTGTGTTTCTTCATTTGTGCCATTTCAGCCGAGTTATTTCACCAGCTATCTCAGGCCTTGGAAATACTGACTGATGGAGCAGCAAGGGTAAGTGGATTGTTAACATAGGATCTCAGTTGTTTACAGATTAGGTTCACTACCATCTTTGCCATACAGAGTCAGGGGTATGTATGTCAGGGAGGTAACTTTCTGCCATGTTGTAGGCCCTCTAATCTTGGGGCCTGATGCACACGGAACGTGTTGAAAACCCTTTTCCTTTTGGTAGAAAAAATGCCTGATGTTTTTAAAAGTGTCTGCTTTTCCAAGCATTTAGGTGCATTTACAGGCATCAAGCGCTCGGCATTCATTCATCTCATTGGCCAGAATAAGTGTTTATTCTGGCCATTGAAACGATTGCTAAACACACATTAAGATGCGTCAAGTATTTTGTCTGCCATAATGCTGCTGCTGCTCCTCCGGGACGCGCTGACAGTGTTTGTTTCCTGTCTCTAGACTCTCCTTCCACTAAACGCTGCTAAACGTCTGTGTTCATGGACACATAGCCTAACATGGAGGGGCGTTTGGAAGCAGGAAGAAAATACACCCGACACCCCTAAAAGGGGCTGTAAAAATGTGCAGTGTGCTTAGGATTCATGTGTGGTGCCCATTGCATGTTCCTGATCTTTGCATCATATGATTCCTAGGGCATAATGAGAATATTCAGCCAAATCTTCCAGCACATACCAATGCACAAGGAACACAAAGTGTGAGATTGCCACAGCAGATAGTAAATAGAGGCTGTGTTTCAGCCAGCCCATTCAATTTTACATCAGGAATCTAATGCTTGCATACTCGAATGCTCACTGCAGTCCTGCCCTGCTCTTCTCTCCTACCCTTATCAGGTCATGGCACTCCAGAAAATGACACCTCAAATGCTAATTTTCTGACTCACTGGAGCTGTGCCATCTGCAAGGCTGTAGCACACGCGTGTGATCCAGCATGGGGAGACAGCAGTGCAGCACTGGATGAGTGGACAGGTACTGTATGTAACTACAGTCAGAGGGATCATGACTACTGCTACACCCTGAGACTGACAACCGCTTGACCCAGGAAGTGATCAGGACTAAAGCCAGAAGGTTAGTTGATGACCACCACATAGCTACAGTGGGGATCGAAAGTTTGGGCACCCCAGCTAAACATTTGTATTAATGTGCATAAAGAAGCCAAGGAAAGATGGAAAAATCTCCAAAAGGCATCAAATTACAGTTTAGACATTCTTATAATATGTCAACAAAAGTTAGATTTTATTTCCATCATTTACACTTTCAAAATAACAGAAAACAAAAAAATGGCGTCTGCAAAAGTTTGGGCACCCTGCAGAATTTATAGCATGCACTGCCCCCTTTGCAAAGCTGAGACCTGCCAGTGTCATGGATTGTTCTCAATCATCGTCTGGGAAGACCAGGTGATGTCAATCTCAAAGGTTTTAAATGCCCAGACTCATCTGACCTTGCCCCAACAATCAGCACCATGGGTTCTTCTAAGCAGTTGTCTAGAAAACTGAAACTGAAAATAGTTGACGCTCACAAAGCTGGAGAAGGCTATAAGAAGATAGCAAAGCGTTTTCAGATGTCAATATCCTCTGTTCGGAATGTAATTAAGAAATGGCAGTCATCAGGAACAGTGGAAGGTAAAGCAAGATCTGGAAGACCAAGAAAAATATCAGACAGAACAGCTCGCAGGATTGTGAGAAACAATTCAAAACCCACGTTTGACTGCACGATCCCTCCAGAAAGATCTGGCAGACACTGGAGTTGTGGTACACTATTCCACTATAAAGAGATACTTGTACAAATATGGTCTTCATGGAAGAGTCATCAGAAGAAAACCTCTTCTACGTCCTCACCACAAAAATCATCGTTTGAACTTTGCAAATGAACATATAGACAAGCCTGATGCATTTTGGAAACAGGTTCTGTGGACCGATTAGGTTAAAATTAAACTTTTTGGCCGGAATGAGCAAAGGTACGTTTGGAGAAGAAGGGGCACAGAATTTAATGAAAAGAACCTCTGTCCAACTGTTAAGCATGGGGTTGGATCAATCATGCTTTGGGGTTGTGTTGCAGCCAGTGGCACAGGGAACATCTCACGAGTAGAAGGAAAAATGGATTCAATAAAATTTCAGCAAATTTTGGATGGTAACTTGATGCCATCTGTGAAAAAGCTGAAGTTAAAGAGAGGATGGCTTCTACAAATGGATAATGATCCTAAACACACCTCGAAATCCACGGGGGATTACATCAAGAGGCGTAAACTGAAGGTTTTGCCATGGCCTTCACAATCTCCTGATCTCAACATAACTGAAAATCTATGGATAGACCTTAAAAGAGCAATGTGTGACAGACAGCCCAGAAATCTCAAAGAACTGGAAGACTTTTGTAAGGAAGAATGGGCAAAGATACCTCAAACAAGAATTGAAAGACTCTTGGCTGGCTACAAAAAGCGTTTACAAGCTGTGATACTTGCCAAAGGGGGCAGTACAAGATATTAACTCTGCAGGGTGCCCAAACTTTTGCAGATGCCATTTTTTGTTTTCTGTTATTTTGAAAGTGTAAATGATGGAAATAAAATCTGACTTTTGTTGACATATTATAAGAATGTCTAATCTGTAATTTGATGCCTTTTGGAGATTTTTCCATCTTTCCTTGGCTTCTTTATGCACATTTAATACAAATTTTTAGCTGGGGTGCCCAAACTTTCAATCCCCACTGTATAGTTAGAGACCTTCATGTTAAAAACACTGCAGCTAAAGCATGAACCCTACGTGAACACTATGCAGCCAGGAGAATGACCACCACTATAATTACTACTAGACTCCTACAGTGACCAACATGATATTGCCACTAGAACTAAGAAATGTTTTTTTTTTTGGGGGGGGGTAAGGTGCATATGATGTTCATGGTTTGTAGCTTTTTGGAGCTGGCTCCTAGATTTGGAATATATGTGACCAGTGTGATCATGATGCTTTGCCAAGTTAAATGGGAGGTGGGTTGCAGCATGGGTTACATAACAGATATCTAATCCCTTTGATTACAGTCACGGTATATATTAAAGAACGTAATGTGTTGTAAATGCACCTAAAGTGTCACTAAAGGCAATTTTTTGGAAGAGTGGAGAGGAATCAGTACACCTGTTAGGTTTTATTGCTGTCTGTGCCCTTGCTAGGGGAAGGCTCATTCTCTGTCTGTCCTGCTTGCTGTTGCTAACTTACCATTGAAAAAAAGTAAAAAAAATCCCAGATTTTGGGTTGACACTAGAACAGGTATAGAGGGGAAATCTTCCAATGGGGACACTAATTCTGGTGATCCTGATGACACCCCAGGATTCCCTTACATTGGAGGGATTTCCTCTCACTTCCTGTTTTGGCTATGGGACAAGAAGTGAAGGCAAATTTTCCCAATGGGACACAGAAGACAAAAAACTAACAGGAGTTATAATCCTCTTTGCTGTTAGTGACTAATTATGTGTGTTTTACGTGCTTTACCAGCCTTATTTTCTAGTGTATACTGCATTTGTGATTGGCTTCAAAAGGATTTTTTTTTCTCTACTTGACCATTTTATACTGTCTTTAATTCAACTCTTAAACAAATGGCATTTGCTTTGTTGGTCTAATTTTCCTTTATAGGCTGCATATGATAAACTCCGAAAAGCCAAGGAGGCTGCTGCCAAGAGGACACAGCAGCTTGATGACAAAAGGAAGAAAGTCAAACTTGGTAAGAATTTCTAGCTGGAATATAAAAGTGTTCTCCATAAATCTGCACCAACTTTGCCCCACACCACTGGTTTTTGTAGGGTGTAGTGCTTCCTGGTACTGCAGCCGCTTCCTCCCCCACCACAGCCAAGTGCTCCAGTGAGTACTGGAGTGGCAGAGCAGAGTGGTAACTCTGCTCAGAGCAGGAGGGAAAACCTGAGTGATCATTGGTGTCTGATTGCTCAGTTCTCACCCTCAGAGCCAGTGAGAGACAAATGCAGCATCCACCTAGGTAACTATGGTTAAAAAAAAAAATATAAAACATACTTCTCTTTTAAAGCCTAGATATCCAGACTGAATTTAGCAGTTTCAATAGATAATAAATACCGTTTTGATTTTTTTTTTTATTATTATTATTATTCTGATAAATACACAAGTTTGAAAAATACATTTGTGATTACAATTATTTTACACTTAGTGTTACTAAACCCATAACAGTAAAATCAGTCTGTATATTCAGTAAAGCATGCTTTTTTTTATACTCACTGTGGATCCTAAGGGGTTAATCCACATTGTGTAAAAAGGCTGTTTGATCCTGTCATCTCTGATCTTCCCCTTTTTTTTTCTACTGTCCCCAATTCATCTGTTTGTACAGAGCTCTAGGAGTCACTCTGCACATGCTCAGTTTTGTGTGTATGGCTAGAGCGGGGTTTTTGTTTTCTTTGGGAGAGTGCATGTGATCAGCACAGGGCCAATCAGCATTGTCCAGACAGCGGGTCATGCTGCCTCCTAGGACAGTCAGAGCAGAATGAAAACGCTTACAAGATTAACCAGTGCTCAGCTGGATACTGATAGACGTCACATGACTGCTATATACTGCTGATGAGAAAAGGTATTTTGCAGTTTATATTTACTAAAATGATTGCATTCCCATGTATTGTGTACTGAGGAAGACTGGATATAGTGAATGCAGGGTCCTGGGTTTAGTAACACTTTAATGATGTTTTGTTAACCTCTGATTATTTATAATGTATGTCTTTCCTGTACATAGAAAGCAAGGTAAAGTGCCATCTGCAAGCTAGGAAGATTGTGATAAATCACCATCATGATCAGGAGCCATGTTGATTGGTTCCCATTGATAATCTAAAGGTGGGCACACATGGTTTTGTTTTTTCATTCAGCCGGAAAAAAAATTGTACCAATTTTCCCCCATGCGGGAGTCCTTCCCGCTGTGTAAAATGAGACTCCCTCACTGTCAGAATACACTGATCAGTGCTGTAGCCATTAGCTGCATGTGCTGATCGAGCAAAAATATTCAGCAGGACCGCTTATAAAAAGTAGATCAATAGAACAGGAATGACCACACGTGGATCGAAATTCATCCAGGTCCTGCTGAACCAGCAGAATTTTGATCCATGTATGGCCAGCTTAAAGTGGAACTGCACTGCATCTGAGCACCACAATCCAAAAATATTATAGAATTCACTTTTAACATTAAAAACAAACTCTTGTATCCATCCATGTCTCCATGCTTTATTTTTCTGAGAAATCCATTAAAAAAAAAAGCTTTCTAGCAGTGGCCATCTTGAGTAAGGACAGATGGTTCATGTAGCAGTTACTTCCTGGAATCAATCTGTCCTTGGCTCAGGCATTGGCTGAGCTGAGAACCCTCCCTCCCCTCCTTAAGACCCCTGGTATGTATGATCTCATTTGCCTAGGTATGGAAACAACTAAGTAAATGTAGAAATGCAAAAAAAGTTAAAACAAAATATGATATGCTTTCCTATCTATTCACTAATGCTAGCAGCATGAGGATTAGAAATAGTACATGTTGATTGAGAGAGTGAAGTTCCACTTTAAGACTTGTGGCTGTTAGAGTGCTGCTAGTTCAGACTGGTGTGTGCGCGCTGCTAGTTTAGACTGGTGCAGCAGCGCGCACACACACCAGTCTGAACTAGCAGCGCGCGCACACACCAGTCTGAACTAGCAGCGCGCGCGCACACACCAGTCTGAACTAGCAGCGCGCGCGCACACACCAGTCTGAACTAGCAGCGCGCGCGCACACACCAGTCTGAACTAGCAGCGCGCGCGCACACACCAGTCTGAACTAGCAGCGCGCGCGCACACACCAGTCTGAACTAGCAGCGCGCGCGCACACACCAGTCTGAACTAGCAGCGCGCGCGCACACACCAGTCTGAACTAGCAGCGCGCGCGCACACACCAGTCTGAACTAGCAGCGCGCGCGCACACACCAGTCTGAACTAGCAGCGCGCGCGCGCACACACCAGTCTGAACTAGCAGCGCGCGCGCGCACACACCAGTCTGAACTAGCAGCGCGCGCACACACCAGTCTGAACTAGCAGCGCGCGCGCACACACCAGTCTGAACTAGCAGCGCTCAAACAGCCACAAGTCTTACAGTGGAACTTCACTCTCTCAATCAATATGTACTATTTCTGAACTAGCAGCGCGCGCACACACACAGACTGGTGTGTGCGCGCGCTGCTAGTTCAGACTGGTGTGTGCGCGCGCTGCTAGTTCAGACTGGTGTGTGCGCGCGCTGCTAGTTCAGACTGGTGTGTGTGCGCGCGCTGCTAGTTCAGACTGGTGTGTTTGTGCACGCGCTGCTAGTTCAGATTGGTGTGTGTGCGCGCGCTGCTAGTTCAGATTGGTGTGTGTGCGCGCGATGCTAGTTCAGACTGGCGTGTGTGTGCGCGCGATGCTAGTTCAGACTGGCGTGCGTGCGTGTGTGTATGTGTTTTGCTAGTTCATACTGGTGGAATATAGATTAAATGTACTTTCAACACAGGGAACTTGTGACTGTCAAGTGGGTTTAAGAACTCCAGCATGTTTGAGGATCTTTGGATTAGGTTGACGTTGTCTGCAATCTACAACTAGCCGGCTGCCACAAAAATCTCCTTAGACAGAGCTGGACAAATCTAGGCCAGGACCAGGTCAGCTTGGTTACTAAAATCTCCTGGGAACCAACACATTTAGTCCAGGGAAGCCAGTTTCCAAAAAAAAACAAAACGTAATGTGGGTCACAGCTTAAGTGCCACAAAAAGCAATCTGGCTGTAGCCAGCCTGTGCCCAGTGGGTCCTCCTAATTATTGCAGCCCACTCCACATACAGGTCTGCACTTGTCCTAACAGCTGGAATATTAGCAGAGCAAACTGCATCTCAATCTTTTAGTATCTTTGGTTGTATAAGTAATTTCCTTTTTGTAGTGTTTGTTTAGTATTTACTCTACTATGTGCTTTACATAGCAGACCTGATGGAAAATTCTGTTTTCTTTGTTTAAGATCTGGAGGCACGAGAAAGAGAGGCACAAGCGAGAGTAACAGAGGAGGAAGAAGTACTTGTTGCTCAAACATTGGAACAAGAGGTAAACCTTGTCTGGAATGCAAAGCTCATACATATGGGGATTGTTTGCAGTAGGTACCCTAGCCTTGGGAAGTGACATTGGTTTTTACACTCAAGTACAACAACTTTCTTAAAGCTACTCTTATGCCTCTTCAGTTACCCCACCCCCATCCTGAGCAACATGTTCTCACCTTTCCTCAATCCACGTCCAGGTTATTGTGAGCATGACTTCTCCCCCTCCCAAGTAACAGTGCTGGGGCATTGACATGAGGATGAAGAAGGTGTCCATAGTCTTGTGTAAGGTCCATGAAGCTCACACAGTTTATTCTTTTCTGACATCCTAGTGGTAATTCATGGTGCAATTTCTGGATCATTTTTATTATGTTAAAGACTAACAAAATACATTTCTTAGTAAGTTAAATAATTCATGCCCTCATTTACAGGCAGCAGATGGTGTTGCAAGATCCCCTACACATGTTTACCTATTGAAAGCTGCCTGGAGTTATCTTATATAAAGAAAAAAGGTTTAACCCATGTTTGCTTAACTTCTACATAGCAAGGAAAATGCTGAAATGGCACTGGCAATATGTTTGCAGTATCTGCTCGGTGACCTCTTTCTATCTTCAGATAATACGTCTTCGTGAAGAAGGATCTAGACAGCTGGAGGAGCAGAAGAGGTTGATACTTGAACAGATTACGACGGAAAGGGAACAAAAGATGCAAGGTATTAAACATCAGGCACTGGTACAGTAGAAAGTAAGTAACCCCCCAAAATAAAAGTGCATAAGTCCTTCCTTGCCTTCTCTGATGGCTGTAGCCACCTGCTCTGTCTGTAGTCTGGCTGCCCTTGCCAGTGCACTAATACCCTAGACTTGAGTGGGATGTGTTGGCAGGAGCAATTGTGGGATGTTGGTGCATGGGAAGCCTGGCACTAGATTTTCTCTAGCTTCAGATAGCGTGGGAGTACCTAAGGAAAGACCTGCAAGGAGTTCCACAGTTTCACTGTATTGTATTTCACTGTGGCAGGGAGGTGGGTTTGGTGGAAATTTTTAACAATTTGAACTCACCCTTTTAATTGGAAAAAAAAAAAATTTTTTCCTTTTAGGTAGCAGGGGAGGAAACACAGAGTGGGAAAAAGGACCTGCAAAAATAAAGGTAACTAAATCCTTTTCTTTCCTACTAATGTGTTTGTTTAAAAAAGTATATTTTGGGACCATTTTATACTGGGGGGGGGGGGGGGGGAATTGCAAAGCTAAAACATGTTTCCAAAGCATGTTTTACATAAAGTAAATGGTAATTTAGTTTAGTTACCTATAAGGGCCCTTTCACACAGGTGGACTTATTTGGGTCTGCCTGTCCGTTATTCAGGTGGACCTGATCGGACCATGCATTGTCGTCTATTGGGAGGCAGATGTAAATGGACATATGTCCATTTACACCCACCTGCATCTGATCTGCTGAAAAAATGGACAGATGGGGATCCATGATCTATTTACATCCAACCTCCTAATAGAGAACAGTGGGCTGTGTCCGTGTCCACTCTGCACAAGTGGAGCAGACACAGACCAGTCATCCGCCTGCTCAGCTGGGATCAGAGGACAGATCCCCCACTGAGCGGGCAGACTCTGCCAAGTGTGTGAAATAGCCCCAAGAGGGGGGGCTCAAGGCATACATGCAAAGAGCTGTGGTCCACTCTAATTGTATTTTTAAAAGACTCAAAATATTTAAATATACCACTAGTATAGCTTACTGATTTTATGTATACCCTCCCTGAAATCTCGTAAAACAGCAGAAATCCGTAGTGGGAAGCCAAGCACTGGGAACCAACTAGGGTCAGTCTTTAAGATTACACATTTTAGTGTGGGAGGGAATGGGGGGCATGCAGATTACAGGAGGAGAGCATAGGGAGAACCTTTAGCAATGTGTGATTTTATAGTTCAGAGGCAGGTAAGTGATATACAATAAGTATTGTGGAGCTCCAACAATTGAACAATGGTGTCATCCTGGCTGTGCAGCTTGGTGAAGATTTGTCTGAACAGAGCTGCAAATATTTGAACAGTTCGAACCATTCACATACACAGTCCAATATACTGTATATTTCAACTGGTATATATCACTATTTTACATGGAGTTAAACGTGTCTGACAGTCATAGGCTAGCTAGAGCTTAGCTTTTCCATCCTACCATGATAGCCTAATATACAGAAACACAAAATATATATAATGTGTTAATGTGCATTTCCACCATAGGGGGCATGTGCGCACTGGCGGCGGCTCACTTCTGCTGTGAACACTCACAGGAGAAGCCAATCTGCAAGTCCCAGTGAACGAATTTTTGCCAGCACCCACCAATCGTCAGGCAGGAGAAGAACAGTGCTCTTCCTACGTAAACAAGGCAGAGCTCTGTCCTGACAGGGGGAGGGGGAGTGAAGGATTGTGTATCCCTGCAAAGCTGGAAACACTATCCTTCACTTCCCCTAGTATAAGCACCACCTAGTGTACACCAAGTACATAGCTAGGCCCACATTTAACCCTTTGATTGCCCTAGATGTTAACCCCTTTTCAACCAGTGTCATTAGTACAGTGATCAGTGCATAATTTTAGCTTTGATTACTGTATTGGTGTGACTGGTTCCCATAAAGTTAGGCACAGGTCCCTGTGCCATGAGAACGTTCTGAATATTTCAGCTGATAACTAGCAATCTGAACCTGTGCATGCTCTAGTTCTCAGACGCTGTCAATACCCAACAACTAGAACCAGTCAGCATGGTTCCCAATCATGTGATCACCGTGACAGTAAATCATAATTACTGAAAGTTTGTTTGCGAATATGCTTCTCTTCCAGAAGATGTCACTGTGCTCTCTCCTCTCTGCTAGCGCATGGTTACACAAGATTATGGTGGAATTGTGTTACACATACTTTGGTACACTTTGTCTTCTCTTGAGGGCAGCCAGTCAACTTTTAAGTATTTATTATCTAAGATGTGTGAAAAGATAGATAAAAGATGGCAGATTTGTTGCTCTGGGCACCAGTTGAGTTAGAACTTTTTTAAGACTCTTTTTGTAACTCTTTAATTTCCTCCAATGTGTTATAGGCATCTATTCATAAAATTTGCTGTAAAGATGTCTCAAATATTCGCACACAAAGAAATGAGCCCTTACATTGGCGGCCAGTGTAGAAGAGGGCTCCCCCTTTCATTGGCAGCAGGTGAAGAAGGGCTCCCTTGCTTTTATTAAAGAAGGGGCCTTGGTGGCCCTTGCATGTGGTGGCCAGTGGTGTAGAAAGGTTCCTCTATAGTGTTTTTACAGAAAATAGACAATATTTGTACCATAATATAGTACAATAGCTCCAATAACAGCTGTTTAATTTAGAAAGAAAGGTGAAGAGTACTTTTATTTACAGTCTGTCAATAGCCTTGCATAACAGAATTTTTTTTTTCTTTTTTTAAAGCTTAGATGACGAGACCAAGTGTGGCAATATCATTATGCGTCAAATAACTTGACAATCATGTTATAAGTTCTTCTGTTAGGCAGCAGGTCTGAAAAGGAGGAACACACACAGAAATCTCATGAACATTGAAAACTGTAATGCTGGTCAACAGAGTATAGTAGAAACACCTACTGTGACTTGATCTTCCAAAGAAACGCTAAATGATTGTATAGAAAACCTTTTCTTTCTTTCTCCCATTGCCGCCTGCCAGCTCCTCCACTGCCAGAAGTCTAAATTGTGGGTGTTTCTACTGCTGGACTCGGGCAGAGCTCAAGTATCTAATGCCCCCTGTAGACTGCATTTGTTTTAGGAAACCAGTTGAGTGCTGACCCGTCCTCTTCCTGCATTACTGTTGACAGTGTAACTTGCTTTTGCCCCCCTTGCTGTGGGCTTTCCTGTGGGTGTTTTCCAGGTAGTCTCTCTGACATCCTTTTGCTTGTGTTCTGACAGCACTGGTCTTGGACAAATCACCTAGTGCAGGGACAAGTGCTGTCTATCAGCACTAATTAGTTATTTACCACTTTGTAAGCAGCTTGGTCAGACAACAGTGTGGGGGGGGGGGGTAGGTGCACTGTCAACTCTAGCTATGAATACACCACGCCTATAAAAATTAAACAAAGCATTTATCACCTTGGCAAATAGGATGAGCAAACCATTTTTATGGTGAAGCTTCTTTATGTAAAATTCTCATGCCAAGGAGCATTTTACATTTGGACTTAAAAAGCCATATTTTGGTCACAAAGTGTTTGCACTGCACTTACCACATGGTGTTAAAATAAATTACCACTTTACAAAAGAAATTGGTTACTTAAGCCATGTTTTTTTTCTTTTATCATCAACAGTTAAAGTGGAAATGTAAAAAAGAAGATGAGACAAAAGGGGGATATTCAGAAGATGTTCTGATAAGGCTTCTAGAGAAGGTTTGCTCACTCATGTATACTATTGTATTCTTGGTCTTCCTGCAAAGTGTGTGTGTTTTAATGTATTTTTTTGATACTTCATTTATTATGGTCAGGGCTTCAGATATACAGTAACTTTTGAACCACAATGTCTAGTTTTTTTTGGTCCCTCCATCTTCCCCCATAGGTGTGTGTGTGTGTGTGTGTGTGTATGTATATATATATATATATATGTATGTATATATATATATATATCTCTGCATATCTGCTCCAACAGTTTCAGAACCTACAATGTCTACAGCGCAGCTGTAATGCCATTCTTCTGCCTGCACCTGTGCACTGACATAATATAGATTTGCAATAGCAACCTTTGCATTTCATTACACAGAGGAGGAATGCAGGGTCTTTTAAATCCTGGATGTCCTCTATGCGATGGGGGGGGGGGGAAGTTAAATAGTACATTTTTACACCCAAGCACATAAAATCCCCCCCCCCCATTGCCCCAAAAGATCTTGAGGTCCCCCCACATAAGTTTGTACAAACACAACGCACATGTCGGGGGGGCCTATATATGAAAATGTTGATTGCAACACATGTTACAGATTGCCATGCACGTCAGACTGAGAGCAATAATTTTAGCACCAGACCACCTCCACAGCGCTAAACTCATGACCTATAGAGGAACTTTTAAACTGTTGCCCAAAAAAAAATAGGGTACTGAAAATGTTCGCCATTGCACAGGCACACACGTTTAAGATTTGACATGTTTGGTATCTATTTACTCGGTACATTCTCATCTTTTATATTTCACCAGAAAATTGGGTAAAGGGTAATATTGCATTTGTGTGCCTTAATTTAACTTGTGTGGTTTGTTGTTGTTTTTTTTTTTTTTTTTATTCGCACGATAAGGCCTGCAAGTTTCAGGGGGCACGCAGGACCAATTTTTTGGGTGAGGCATGTGGGGGGGTTCTGCACATCTGTGAAGCAACCTTGAACAGTTTGTGATTTAAAGCAGAACTATAGGAAAGCTAAAATTGTGTACAGGTTCTTTATTGCAGAAAAGACATGTTATGCAATAAAATGAACCTACATTGCCTGTTCGCAGTCTTCTTTAGAATGTACACTGAATTGTGCCTGCGCAGCTAAGGGTACATTCTGGACATGGTGCCTTGGTACCAGGGTGATTGAACTCCTGCACACGTATAGCATATCAAGTTAACTGAAGACCTGCCACCTGGAAGAAGCCGGCAAGGGACCTTGCAGAAATGGCATTCTAGAAGGGGAATTGTTTGTGGACATTAGTTCCACTTTTATACAATAAAAAGTACATTTATTTAACTTTAAAATTTGAGTGAATGTGGCATCAAACACCTTCACTGTGAATGGCAAATGCTGGTTTTATCAAGTATACAATGCACTGTGTGTCTCATCCTACCACAGGTATGCACATATACATGCATGTAAGTGTTTTTTTTTTTTTTTTTTGTGATGTGGAAATGCAAAGTGAATAAAGGATTAGATGTATGCTTCATTATCAATATAGGATCCATCTGTAAAAACGTGAGCCTTCATATAGCATCTCAATGTAGAGTTGCTTAATATAATAGAAATGTATTTTCATCTATTCTTGTTTTAAACTCTTCTATTTTATTTTGTAGTATGGACAAGTATTACATATTGTGGTATCCAGCAAGAGCAAGGGATCTGCAGTAGCTGAATTTGCTACATTTAAAGCAGCTGTAAGTTGGGTTTTTTTTTTTTTTTTTTGTGAAAGTCTTTTCACATTTTTAGAATTTTTCAATGTATTTTGTTGCAGATGATTGGCTATCCTATATTGAAAATTAAAGTGTTACTCCAGCCAAACATTGAGAGTGTCTTGTGCAAGGTTCCCCTAAACTTCATTCTTTAACAATATCTTCTATTTTCATATCCTTAGATCAGGGATTCATTATTCACTTTTGACCTTGCTGTTGCCCCAAGTCCATAACACATGCCCCACCCCAACCCACAACAACCGTTGTTTGTATCCAGAAGCTTTGCCTCCTTTAGTATGAGTATCATCTTTTGACATCAGACCCTTCTCACTGCACATAGACGGTAGGCTGGAGGCTTCTCTTACTGCACATACGCTATATTGTCACTAAGGAGACTGCTCTTAGAGCTTAGGCACAAATACAGCACATGTGCAGTCAGGGGAAGCCTGTCCTCTATCCCATGTAAATAAAAATATACTTTCATTCGCAGTTTTTTTAAAAAATGGAGATGGGAGAATGTTAACGATATACCGGTTTATCAGCAGCACTTGAGCTGTTTGGTAGTAAATGCCTTTCCATTTACTTTAATCTTCAGACCTACTAAAGATACACATTAAAGAGTAGAAATTGCTCTGGCTATATGCAACTATAGTTACATTTATTTGCCAATTCTCTATAGAGTTCTCTAGAATTGTTACATTGTATCTCTTGTTACAAAGAGGTATGTATTAGCTATGCTCCTCAGCTCAATTTAGTGTCCAGGATGCAGTGGAACCTGTGAACAGGCCTATGGATGGGGCAAAGATTAACTGGAATGTCACCAGATCAGGAATGATTCCAGATCAACTGGAATGTCACCTCTGGGCTCTGCATGTGGCACTCCCCACACAAGTACTTCTAAAAAAATTTTTGTACATGCTTAGGTGCATGTTTGTATGTTCTGTGCGAATACCAGCCAAACCGAATGTTACTAGGTGAATTTCATGAAAGTGAACATAAATGTGTTTTCCTGGTCCTACCTTGAGTGTATCCCAGTCTGATACTTTACATGTATATGTACATTGCTCAGCATAAATGAGTACACTCTTTTTTTTTTTTTTTTTTTTTTTTTTTTGAAAAGTAAGATTTTAATCAATATCTAAATGAACACAAGAACAATTTCTACATTTTTGACAAAACTGAGTTTTAGAGAACATTTGTTTAGCTCAGTACATGAAAGTAAGGTTCATAAAATAAGTTGGATTACAAAATCTTCAGTTTTTACTCAAATTAGTTGATGCAAAAATGAATACACACCACAACAAAAACTACTACATCTAGTAAATGAAAAGAGGGGTAAGTGAGCGCAAACCACAGAGCGAGCAGCTAGCATACAAGGCAATCCTCAACACCTAAAGTAAAAAAATATATATATTGGTAGGGTATGCAGTGCTATAGGACGATATGGCAAATAATCTTATGATGCATAGACCAACTACATATCACGAGATCAACATATTATAGTCCCTATGATGAGACTCCAATAACCAGTCAATCACCAAATATAGTGATAAATTCATAAGGTGATGCAACTGATATATATGAGAAAATATATAAATACACAAAGTGATAACAGAAGCAATTGATGCTCGGTGAGTTCCAAATCCAGTTTACGTTTTCGAAAAATCTAGTGTAATTATGCGCTTACCACAGGAACATACAAACTGAGCGTTGTATGTATGTCATTAGGTGCATCATCGGTGGACATCAGGGCTCTGTCAGCAGTTTAGGCAGCATCCGGTCACCATTGTAGATATTCGGGGATGTTGAATCTCACTCGGGGGTCACCTCAGTCTCCCTGGTAGGTCCAGTGAAGTTCGAACTCCTAGTGTTACTCTTCCTGAAAAGCTTCACCTTACAAGGCTCGTAAATAACGAGCCAGGGGGCAAAATAGCATTGATAGTGAAATACGTCTTTATTCCAATAAGATCCAAAGTAAACAGTAAAAAAAACTCACATATGGGCACAAAACCGCCTCCAGGCCTAATTCATAGGTTCCCTGGTGGTTAGTGGCTCCTTATAGGTAAGTGGTGTCGATTGGGTGGATCCCCTAACATGTTTCGAGCAACACGCTTGTTGATAACAGTACACTCCTATGTTTGTGATCTTATGTCCACTCTAGTTGACTGTACCTAGTAAATCTGATTTTGTGTCTTCTACTTTCAAAAATACTTTTCAGTGCCCTAATTTTTATGAAATTTTCTGTGAGGGTTGAGAGAGCCCTATATTTTCATGGCCTCCTTCTGATCATGTGAAGGCTTTTTTTTTTTTTTTTTTTTTTTCTCCCTGGATAGTGATTTCATGTTTACTTTAGGGACTTTACTGATGCCGAGTTAGATTCCCTATCTGGTTCCCAGTTTTAATCTACTTCAGTGACTCTTCGGCCTCTTCTGGTAACGACATTACTTTATGAAACCATGATCCAATGCATCACTGCCTTTTAAAAAGGATTCTTCCACCACTGTAGACTACCCTCAAATTTTACAACTCATTTCTAAGCTGCAGGATGCCATTTAATTCATCTGTGCTGTCCTCTTGGAGGCATCTAACTTCGTGTTTTTATATGGAAGTCTTGTCTGCACATATGTGCAGGGCAATTTGTATTTGCCAAGGACAGGGGGTGATCAACCTTTTGAAGAGTGAAGGCCACTTAAGTGATTTGGTAACTTGTTGCGGGCCACAATGAAATGAAATGGTTCAGAATTAAATTTTTTTTATTTTGAATAGCATAATGAACATTTTCCTCCTGTAGCCACTGAATTCTGGCAGGAGGGAGAGGAGAAGCCAGCGTTCAGCAGTTGCAGGAGGAAAATGGAGAGGCTCGGTTCCTGTATATGCTTCCTCCACCACCCCTCCTGTCCAAGTGTAATACAGAATGTGACTGGGAGGCCGCATGGGCCCCCTGGAACATAGAGCTGAGCTGGGGCACCATTGCAACTCCTGATGATGGTGGTGGTTGTGGGGGGGTTCTAAAAACACGTCTCAACTGTGGGGTTACCACTCCCCCAAACTACAAATGAAAGTGAGCTATCACTGTCCTGAGCCCCCTATAAGGCTGATTTCACACTTATGCCCTGTAGTTTACCAGCACTGAGTGGTTCAGTGCAGTGCACCTGTGGCTTTTCTGCGGGTTATCTGCTGTTTGCCATAGATTTCTGTTATATCTTAGCGGTTTTGGTGCATTTTCTGAAAGCGTACCTTAACTTTTGCATTCTGGAGTTCCCAGAAAGCGCACCAAACCAACCGGATGTATTTGAAGTCTATGGCTCAGCACAGCTAACCCTCAGGAAGGCTGCAGGTATATACCCATTGCAAAAGTGTATGTGTTTGTAGTCTTTCCTCTTCCAGTTTCTCTGGGCATTGCTCTCCAAGATGCTAGAAATGTCCCAGGCAAAGTGCACTTATCACTCTGCATGTGACAGGAGCTGGCATTACAGAGGAAGCATTGGCTTTTGCGGCTCCTGCTCCTTCTACAGCCGCCTGCTTTATCCACTGCCGACTCGATGCACTCTGTTGCTCTGGGGTGGCTGATCAGCAAACCCATATCATGATCAACAGGTTGCCGACTCCAGGTATGCGCTTCCCTGGTTTAAGACGAGGGGTTGAGCATCCCTGGCCTAGAACATAGGAGATCTGCTGTGTTTAAAACAGTGGGTGGCTGTCCTTCAACGAAATTCACTTTGTTCATCTGAAACACTGACTACTCCAGCTGACAATGCCTTCATCTTGCTTTCCCTCCTGAAGGCCGGAACTGATCATGTTCATGCATTATTCAGGATCTGCTTCTGAATCCTGGACTATTTCTGGATCCAGGACAATACTTTGTTAGTAGCCTTTGTCTCATCTGTGTGAATTCATGTTTCAGACAGAATGCACCCCTGTTCCCTTTTAGCTTGTGATGTGCATCCTGAATGAGTGATCATTGGGTGAGGAGAGACTAAAGAAATCATCCTACTGTACTGCTTTTTCTTCTTTTTTTTTGATGATTAGAAGTTTAGGGTTTCATTAAAGTGGTTGTCTTCTCTGTGCAGCAGCCTCCTAATACTCATTTAAGGCCCCCTCTCAATCCAGCGATGTGCACTGGAGTTCTGGCTATCCTGGGACTCCCTCTCCTCAACGGTTGAGACAGCAGTGGGAGCCAATCACAGCCAGTGAGCCAATGAGAAGAGAGGGTGCAGGGTCGAGCCATGGCTCCGTGTGTGAATGGACACATGGAGAAGCAGCTGGGGAGTACGCATGCTCGGGTGCATCATAGCAAGCTTCTTGCTGTGGGGGCACCCGACAGGAGGGAGGGGTCAGGTGTGCCAGTGGGGGACCCAAGAAACGGACAATCTGGGCTTCTCTGTGCACAACCACTGCACACAGCAGGTAGGTATAGGCATATGTGGATTTTTTTTGTTTGTTTAAAGCAATGCCTTCTTTTTGGAAAATAAAAAACATGTTATACGTACCTGCTCTGTGCAGTGGTTTTGCACAGAGCAGCCTGGATCCTCCTCTTCTTGGGTCCCCTGCAGGCCCTCCTGGCCCCTCCTTCCTGTCGGGTGAGCTATAGCAAGCAGCTTGCTATGGGGGCACCGCTGCTCCGTGTGTCCATTCACACACAAAGTTGCTGCTTGGCCCTGCCCCCCCTCCTCTTCAGCTGACTGGCCGTGATTGACAGCAGTGGGAGCCAATGGCTCCCGCTTGCTATCTCAGTCAAGAGACCGGGACAGACGAGGCTCTCATGCGCATCGCTGGATCGCAGTGAGGCTCGGATAAGTATTTAGGGGGCTGGGGGCACTGCAGCACACAAGATGATTTTTTACCTTCATGAATAGAATGCATGAAGGTAAAAAACCTTCAACCTTTACAACCACTTTAAACCTTTAGAATCACTTTAATTATACTGTTGATGTGTAGTATATTATGACATGCTGAGGATTTATTCACGCAGACATTTTACAGATGCATATAAATCTCCTTGTTTGAAAAAGCCTTTGAGAGCTGCTTGCTGAGTGTTGTTGTTTTTGTTATCTACTTCTGTTTTTGTAATGTTGACATCTTATCAGTCAATTCTTGTGTTATGTCTCATAGGACCTTGCAGTGAGGAATGAGATTGGCTTATTGAATAACCCTCTCAAAATTTCTTGGCTCAGCACACCACCTCCTTCTGCAGTGTCCGATAATCAGAGCAAGACCTCCTCAGGTTCTACCACTCATTCATCACAGGTAACCTGGACACGTTTCGTTATCTGAGGATTTTCTTACTAAAGCCTAGACCAGGAGTATTGAATTCAAATTTATGGAGGTCCAAATCACACCGCACTGCCTCCCTTCAGATAAAACCCTCAAGAGTTAACTTTCCATACTGAACAAAAAGCGATTGGTTGCTAGGACACAGGGTGGCCCTAGCAACCAATCACTTGCTGGCTAATATGAAAAGTTAACCGCCAACAGCTCCTGCTCCCGGCCTCCATGCAATGCTGGGCTGTGTTTCCCACACTCAGTTCATTACTATCCTTTCTCCAGTTCTTTGCGCTAAGAATGACAGAGGCTGGGGGATAGAAGCGGCTCCTAAATGGTGCGACTGAACGGGACAGTGACTCAGTCCGGATCCGGACTGTGGTCCACCATTTAGTGATGTCTGGCTTAGACTGAAACATTTCATGTTTTAATCTTTTATGGTGAAAACCAAAGTTTGGCTACTTTCAGCCGTAATTAGTCAAGACTTCATAGTATGAGGTAAGTAAATAATTTTTGATCACAGAAGGAAGAGAAACCATGTGAAGCTAAAGCAGAGCTGCTGTGTTCTGAAGAAAAAGGGACCAGTTTTTGTGCTTTCAACTAAGCTTAGTTTCACACATATATTCGGTGCGGGAATTGCAGCGATCCCTGCATTGCAGTCTCACTATATTTACTGTCTGCTGCGGGTGTCAATGCAAAGTTAAAGGAGAAGTTCACCTTTGGAACATGTTACATGTTCCACCCATTTTTAGAGTGGATCATGTAACATGTTCCCATAGCCACAGCTGTGCCAATCTATGAATGAGTGCCTACAACTCCCAACAGCCTTAACAGCTGTGGGCTTGTAGTTTTCAATGAACTACCACAGTGCTGTGGAGCTCTCTGGTAGTTCATTGACGCTTCCTCTCCATATACCTGCTTGCTCGTACATCCTGTACGGCAAGCAAATATTCTGACAGGTCTGCAGGAGACCTGCATGGCATCAGCGAACTGCTGATCGCTAGTGTAATGCTTTCCAGGCTCCTTTTGGACAAAAATAATTTTACCTGCAAAAAAAATGTGCATTTATTATTTTTGTCCAAAGGGTAAACTTATCCTTTAACACCCAAAAGCATCACAATCGCAGTGCGGTTTGCTTGCACCAGATTGCATGGTGCAAAACGACCATACGATGTGGTTGCAGTGCAGCTCCAAGAAAAGGTGCCTGCACTTCTTTGATGCCATGCAGTGCAATTTTGAATGGGCTCAAAACGCACCAAACAAAATCGAATGTGAACTGCACAGGAATGCTGTGTGGTTCCTATGTGGTTGACATGCAAGATATCCTGTGAACTGGGGCTTAAAGGTTAACCGCGTCTACCTCCTGCTAGACCGATACATTTGCAGTGTCTAGCTTACAGTTACTGGCCATATGGGAGGAGTTTTTTTTTTTTTTTTTTTAATCTTTCAACCCAGTGGGCTGAACAGAAAAAAAAAACGGAAGAGCTCACAAGGAGTTCTCTGTACTATGCAATGTTAGTACAGCGATCTCCCCACTGTGCTATTGTGCTCTGACACCCTTCCCACCGAAACCCCCTGGGCCGTATGTACGAGGCTTTAGGCTGGCCATACACAGGCTATGCAGCACAGCTGATTGAATGTCCTGCTGTGCCTGCCTATTTTGATTTTTGACAGCCATCCCAGTCAGCTGTCAAAATAGCCAAACAGTAGCTGATTGGATAACTGCTATTTGGCCAACAATTTTCTGCCCAGCTCTTTGGTAGTTTTTGTCTTTTTAACAGGGCCACCTAATCAGGAGATAGCTGAAATTTGCATTTGTATGGCCAGTTTAACTGAACTTTTTTTTTTTTTTTTTTTTTTTTTTTCAATCACAAGGTTTAACAAGGTGAATATAAGCAGCACTCATTACCTTTTTACAGAGCAGAGAGTGTTCCACTAAAATGACTTTATTGAGGCCGAAAGAGTACCGTAAATTACAAGTATATAGTAATCGAAGATGAGTCTGTTGAAGTTTTTGGAGGATGATGGCACACATTCAATCTGTACGGGCATACCTCAGAGAGCATGCACCAGTTTCCTGTTATCTGTGCTGCTTGGTTCATTTTCCCTTTTGCGTATGATCTGTTATAAAAATTACTCTGTTCCTATATGATATCTTTTCATGCTACCTTCTCTCCACTGGTTCCCCCCCCCCCCAAGTTTTACTTACCACACTCACCACCCAACCAACAACCCCCCCCCCCACCCCCCCCCCCCTTCCCCCTTGGCTTTCATTTCTGATTTCTCCACAAATTCTGCTGCCTAGCTCTGTAACAAGAGTCCATTGTCCATTTTCTTTGTAAAGTGGACAAGCTTATCTTTTTTTTTTTTTAGTAGATCTACACATTTGGGAACTGGAAGAGAATAATTATGCAGAAAATGTGACATTCTAAAAGAAAGGGGAGAGAGACTGAAAAAGTGGTGGGCCTGAAGAGGATGGTAGGGAAAATGGTTATAGAAAGAGACTCCCCTCCTCCCTGCTTGCAAATCTATAGGGGGACTGTCATTAACCACTGGACCTATGTAAGACATCCAAGTGGATCACAGTTTAATATATGTATCAATTGTATCTTGAATGACTGTCGTTATTTCATTTATCTCGGTACCAGTTCTTACCGCATTAAGATAATTTAATGTCCTAGTTTTCCAAGCATTTACAATAGTCTGCTTTATTGAACAAAACATAAGTGACTCATTTCTTTTCATTCTTGGTAAGAGAGGAATAGCCTTTTAGAGTACGTCCCAGCTTTTTTTTTTTTTTTTTTTTTCGGGTTAAGTTCTATAAATTCCTAATTGGATGACAGATGTGATGCCAAAGTAATTTTTTTTGTCAGTGCAAAAGCACAAAATGTGGTGCATTATGCGGTTAATTTACTAAAACTGGAGTTTGCTAAAACCAGTGCAGCTGTGCATGGTAGCCAATCAGCTTCTAGCTTTACCTTGTTCAATTAAGGTTTGACAAGAAAACCTGGAAGCTGATTGGTTTCTATGCAGTGCTGCACCACATTTTGCACTGTTCAGGTTTAGTAAATCAACCCCTGTGTGTGTCTCTCTATACACTCACAAAACTACATTGAATTATATGTAACACTTTAGAAAGTGGAGGTGCTGCCCAAAGTAACCCGTTGTATTCTAGTTACCATTTTTAGGGTTAACTGAACATGAAAGTAAGCAGCTGGTAGGTTGCCATGGAAACATCCTCCACTTGACTTTTATTTGATGCATTTTTTGCCAGTGATTTAGTTTTTATGAGAACATATGCCATTTTATTGAATAATTTAATTTCTTTTCAGAATTCTGTACGATCAGAGAGAGACTTTGAAAGTTTAGTGTTAATGAAGATGAGACAGGCAGCAGAACGTCAGCGTCTGATAGAGCAACTGCAGCGTGAGGATGAAGAGGCTGACGCCTAAGTTGTTAAAAAAAATATTATCTTCTCTTTTTTGTACAGTTTTAAATTAAAATGTTGTTTTTTATCTGGTTTTCAAATGGTATTTGAGTAAACATTGTGTGACTGCTAAACCTAAAACTGTGCAATTCTAACCTATTGTAAGAAAACTGCTTCCAGTGAGAATCTGCGCTTTTCAGCCACTTGCTGGCTGCGTGATGCATATAGCGGGCCTTCACACTACTACACATGTGTCTATGGCAACCTGAAGATGTGTGCTAAGAGTGCACTTACTGGGTGATCTCTGCACACTGAGCTGTCATCAACAGCACTGTCATGGTTTCTGATCGGGATCCAGAAGGATGGGTTCTTGGCCATGTGACCACTATGAGAGCAAGTTGCAGTGGGCACATGATGGAGAAGCCCACATAACCTACCTGGCCATTAAAGGCCACTTAACCATTTGCCTACCGTGCACTTATACCCCTTTCGTGCCCAGGACAATTTTCAGCTTTCAGTGCTGTTGCACTTTGAATGACAATTGCGCAGTCATGCAACACTGTACCCATATGAAATTTTTATAATTTTTTTTTTCACACAAATAGAACTTTTTTTGGTGCCCTTTAATTGCCACTGGGTTTTTTATTTTTTTGCACTATAAACAAAAAAAAGCAAAAAATTGGAAAACATTTTTCTTTGTGTTTTTTTATTATAAAATTTTGCAGAACTGTAATTTTTCTCCTTCACTGATGTGCGTTGATGAGGCTGCACTGGTGAGCATTGATGAGGAGGCACTGATGTGCAGCAATGATGGGTGGCTGACTGGCAGCACTGACTGAGGGCACTGATCATCAGTGTCATGAATCGGTGCCGATCCGCTCTGTGACAGCTGCTGGTTATCGGCAGTACTTTCCTCATGCTGAAAGTGCTGCCGGTAACCAGCAACTGTATTTACTCCGTGATCTGCTGGGTCATTGGACACAGCTGATCACTTGGTAAAAGGCTGCTGTGATTGGCCTTTTTACCTCATCATGTGATCAGCTGTATCCGTAGGACACAGATTGCTGGGTGCACGCCGCTGGGGCGTGTGGGAGGCCGCATTCTGGGAGGATGTCATATAACGCCCTACCAGAACTGGATAACCGCACTGTAGCCATCATTTGGCTATAGCGTGGTTAGCAAGTAGTTAAAGGGTTGCTGGGAGGGGGCATATTTTTCTGATATACAAGAAAATTATTACGCATATGTAAGACTATTTAAAATTCCAAATCCAGGCATAAATACAGCACTATGCTAGCTGTTATCAGTTAACAATTTCAGCATGTTTGCTGGAGGAGAGCAGAGGGATGGCCTTATGTGTCTTCAACTCATTCATTATCCAGCCACAGGCTAGGGGCAGGTTGGTGGCTGAGCAGTCAGGGAAGGGCAAAAATTATATTAAAAAAAATTGTGTAGCTCTACACTATATGCATATTTCATTATATTTAATCCTTTAACCTCCTCGGCGGTATGATTCTTTCAGATTTTTTTTTTTGTGCTGAAAGTGGTACCATTTTTTGCATGGAAATATGTAGTTTTTTATTGTAGGCTGTAATTTTTAGGAATAACTCACTGAAATCCGTACAAGCAAGAGTCTAGTAAACATTCCGGATATGATAAAACTTGAAACCCGAAATCATAGATTATAATTTAATAAACAATCCTAAAAAATAATATAATAAATTTAATTCAATAATATAATCAAACCAAAAACACTGAAATTTGAAATACAGAGGCAAATTCGCACATTGCTGAGCAAAGTCACAAAATCGTTTTCAGTGTCTGACGAATTTCCCCCACGAATTATTATCACTCAATTCTGCAAGTGGTTCTGATTTACTATCGCTGTTTTCTAGCTGGTCTAAAACCGCTTTTGACCTAAAGGGACACTTTTTGGATGCCATGGACTTTTCTCAGTTTCCAGGCAGAAAGGACAGTAAAAATGCAGGCAGGGCACAGGACAAAGCACTCGGGACAAAATGTATGTGAAATGGTTTGATACAGTAATGGAATACTATGTGATTTTAGTGAATGTCACTTTTACAATTTTCAAATTTCCCGCCAGTTCCGTCCCCATACGTCCCAGGGAACGGAACCCGGAAGACATTGCCGGGGACACTGCAGGAGGGACATTGCGGGAGCACAGGACAAGGTAAGTGAAGAACAGATCCTGGAGCAACGTTGCAAGGTATTCCCGAGTGTAGCTCGGGGTTACCGCTTGTGCTGAAACGTTACCCCGAGCTACACTCGGGAATACCTCCAGGTAGGTTAATGTGTTCGCAGTGAGGAAAGGCTTCCATCTAGCCACTCTACCATAAAGCCCAGATCAGTGGAGGGCTGCAGTTTTAGCTGTCATTCTGGGAACTGTCTCATCTCCACACAGGATCTCGAGTGACTATTGGATTCTTGGCCACTTGCTCAATTTAGCTGGTGTCCACCTATTGGAAGAGTCCTGGCTGTGCCAGATTCCTCTATTTGAGGATTATGGAGGCCACTGTGCTCTTGGGAACCTGCAGTGCAGAATTCTGGGAACTGTCTCATCTCCACACAGGATCTCGAGTGACTATTGGATTCTTGGCCACTTGCTCAATTTGGCTGGTGTCCACCTCTTGGAAGAGTCCTGGCTGTGCCAGATTCCTCTATTTGAGGATTATGGAGGCCACTGTGCTCTTGGGAACCTGCAGTGCAGAGCTCTGAAGGAAATTTACCACAGGTGGACTCTAATCAAGATGTAGAAACCTCTTGGCAATGAACAAGATAAATGGAAGGCTCCGGGGCTACATTTCAAGTGTTGTTGCAAAGGCTCTGAATACTTACGCCAATGTGATATTTCAGTTTTTCCTTTTTTCATACATTTGCAAACATTTTTAAAATTCTGTTTTTTCACTTTGTCATGGGATACTGAGTGTAGATTAATGAGGAAAAAAAAAATAATTTAAACTGTACCATCAGGCTGCAACATAACACAATTGAAAAAAAGCGAAGGGGGTCTGAATACTTTATGAATGCACTGCACCTTACTTTGGAGAAATAATCTCTCACTTTCTTAAGTGTCTCAACACAACAAATAAAATCTTACCAATGGGACACTGACAGCAAACAAAAAAAAAAGTGGTCAGAGGTTTTATCCAATACTTTGGGCTCATTCCCACGAACAGCATATGTATGCAACAGCATAGCGAAACAAGTGTGACGTGAGATTGGTGTGTGTATAGAATACATTTTCTGCAGAATAAACACTTGAACTGAAGCTGTTGGTTTAAGCTGTTGGTTCACACCATAGAAACGCAGTCCGGATTCATTTCTTTATGCACTCTGTATTCTCTTGATACGTTCCGGTTTATGTTTTCTCTTCTTTTTCTTCAACTTAAATAAGGACATGTGTGTTCTAGTACATTTTGTTATGTGTTTTACTGCATTCCAGTACAGTTCAGTGTAGAAAAATACAGCATGTTCTAGTTTTTTTTTTTTTCTGGAACACACTGTAACTGACCACACTAGTGTGAACTATGCCACTGGAAATCCTGTAACCTACTATTAATGCATTTTTGATGCAAAAAAAAACAAAAAACGCACTGAACTGCTTGTGGTGTGAACTGGCCCTAAGCTATTCACAAAATCGGTTGCTTTTAGAGTACATAAACAAAGTGGAATTTAAACCCGAAAGCAAACATTTATTATATTGCAGCTTACCAATTCTTAGACGTGATTGCAGCATAAGTTTTCTTTTTTAGGCTTTCTTCTATTTTGATATGGTGATCCAACAGAACAATCTCTTGCCATTAAAGGGATGAGACAAACCATTTACCACTGACAGGTCCTTACAATGATCAGCTTTTTTTAAATTAATTTACGTAAACCTCTATCCCAAAAGGAAAAAAACTGTTTGCACAGTAAATAAAGTGTTAGCTGGAGTTTGGTTTCAATTTTGTTAATGTATTTAAATCTGTTAGTACATCTAACACTCCCCTCCCCCCAGACAAACAGTGCTACTGTCCAAAGGTGTCTCCTGTGCTCCTTCATCCAGAGTGGGGGCACTCTAATACAGGAGGTGTGTTACTGGCCAGACTGCCAGGTGATAACAGAGGAGAAAAAGCCTAAGAAAAGAAAACCAATACAGCCCCCACATCTAATGATCGGTAAGCTGCAGTATATTATGATAAAAATGGTGAAGTGCTAGCAATATAATACAGATAAAAAGTACATATAAACAGCAAAAGATGTATAAATGATGCAAAAAAAAAGAAGTGAACATACAAAGTGCTGATCCAATCGGATCTAATGAGGTGCTGTAAAAAGTGGAACTGCATGGATCCTCAGATGGAGCCCAGCCTGGCGTCCAACCAGAAGTGCGTCACCGGAACTGACTTCCGGTTGGACGCCAGGCTGGGCTCCATCTGAGGATCCATGCAGTACACCCATACTAAGTGGTGGCAATGCCATTTTTTTTTTCTACTTTTATATGTGAGTGGGCATTTTACTTTTACTATTTGCTGTTTAATAAACGTGTTACACTATGGAGAATGTTCTGTGCTTATGTCTTTGACGGTGTGGCCCTGTGGGGAGTGTGACCTGAAATTACTAGTGAGCAAGTATCCTGTGCAACATCTTGGTCTGGACGTGGCCTCATGGTGGGAGTCATAAGGCGAGCTGTCCTTGTGGTTGCTTCTTGGAGGTGAGGGGGCATTTCTGCCATTAAGGATTCCTATCACCAAGTTTGGAGATCACCTATCACGAGCACCTACGTGTTTGCTTGCAGTCTCTTCTGCGTTTTGGGACTTTATATTCTATATGTGCACCTGTGCGTTGACATATAGTGCTTCTAGACATTTAGGTTTTTGCATGTGCATTTATTATGATCTACGGGAGAGATTACACTATTTAATATTGTATTGGTCACAGTTGTTGTGTCTTTACCCCGAGGGGTCACTTATATATTTACTATCAGTCCCCTATGTGGACAGGGGGAGGTTGGTTTGCTTATGGTTTTCCATTTGGAAAAGGGTCCACGTTTATAGCTACAGGTTCTACCTGTTCCACTTTTTACAGCACCTCATTAGATCCGATTGGATCAGCACTTTGTATGTTCACTTCACTTTTATGCATCATTTATACATCTTTTGCTGTTTATATGTACTTTTTATCTGTATTATATTGCTAGCGCTTCACCATTTTTATCATTGTTTTTTACCTAGTGAAGTCAGGTCAGGTGACAGCAGCTTCCTTGTAGCTCTCTCCATTTAAAGCACAGGAGGTCTTACTCACTTAAGCTGCAGTATATTACGTTTTGGGTTTATTATCACGTGATGGATAAAAATACACAGAAGTGGAGGTCAAAAACACTTTTGTCACAACTACATTTTTTTTAAGCATATAAGTACCAGTGGTTTTAGGTTCAAATTGGTGCACTGAAAAGTTACCATTGTTCACACAGGGTTCACTGATCATTTAGTGCATGCCTGTTACTGGTCACAATCGCCTCCAACTTTGTCCTGTTTCACTTTAAGAACATTGTCAATTGATTTTAACAGATAACTTTGAGGTCTGTGCTTTATAACAATAAAACAAAATAAAGTGCAGCGCTAAAGGTGTGAGGATATAACCTGAATAAATAAGCGACAATAAAACTAATTACAGTTTGTTCAGATATAGAGCGTCCACTCAAGATGTGATAAATATATGGCACAGATGGATGTAAAAATAAATATATATAGAATTTTTAAGATTTCTACCCTTGGGGTTCTTCACTTATCTGTTCCACTGATGCCACATATTGTATCGATGAGGATTTATATCCTGCATCTTCATTTTATCATTTCCATGACTGCAAACACCTGTTACTGCTATGTAACATTTCCCTGGGGACAGTGTCACTGTTTGCATGGTGGCTTACGGCACTTTTTACACTGTTCTATTGAATACATCTGACTACATTATCGATCCACGGCAAAAAAATGGCGTTTCAGAAAGCGTGCATACGTAGTTTGGAGTTCTCTGCAAAAATGGCGGTGCACTTATGCGAACGCGCCATTCTCGCTATTTAATGCACTAGACGTCAGTCACACGGCTGTTAGCTTTCCCCTCTGAGGATGTGCCTTAGCACGAAAAGCCTCAGGAGGAGCTGACGGCGTGTGACATCCCCCGCTGTGACCATGAGAAGGTGCGGCGGCCATTTTACTCTAGGGTCAGTGCTGCAGTACTCTGTATTTCATATTCATTCTGTACTGCACCTTCACCCTAATTTACTTTGTTTACTTATGAGTCAATAAATACCTTAAATACTACACTATTGGCACCCCCTCTTCTTTTGGCTCCTTGTGGAGGAGCTGATTGAATCCACAGAATCACCTTCACATCTACGTCCAGAGGAGGGAGCCCTGCATCCATGCTGTCAACCCAGTCATCCTAAAGGCGACCTCTGGATCTGGCAAACCAGTTCAACATCCTAAACCTGATGACCTGTTGGCTTAAAGCGAAATGCACCATCTGCATGCTGCATATCCCCGTCATGTGGTGTTTTATATGCGCATTTCCTATGCGTAGCTGGTGTGTGCGCTTTTCTGCCATATGTTATCTGTCACAGGCCCTGGAAGGATCTGCTGGTGTGGAAGATATATATATTTATTTTTACATCCATCTGTGCCATATATTTATCACATCTTGATGAGTGGACGATCTATATCTGAACGAACTTTAATTATTTTTATTGTCGATTATTTATTCATGTTACATCATCACACCTTTAGAGCTGCACTTTATTTTGTTTTATTGAATTTTTAAGGTTTGTGTGATTTCCTTTAGTGTACTAGCTGCTATCCACCTATTGAGTGCTCGCTGTATTATTATACGCCTGTGCTTTAGAACATCTTATTAACTCACCAACACTTTCACATCCTAAAGCAGGGGTTCTCAAACTATGGCCCGCGGGCCACGTGCGGCCCACCGAGGACATTTATCTGGCCCACCGGGCAGGGGCGTATCTGCCGCGAGGCAAGGGACTAGGGTTTGGCAGGTCGCAACCTAAAATCATCGGGAGGGCAGCCACCGAGCAGAGGTGTGCAGTGTCCTGTCTCTCCGCCCTCTCCTCTCTGAGCTGCGGAAGTTTCATGTGTGTGTATGGGGAGAGCGCCACTCCTTTGTGTGCGATGATCGGATCAGGTAGGATGGGGATGGCCGGGGATTTACAGCAGGATTTACACCTGGGGTGACACGTTGTCTGCCAGCCTGGGAGGGGGGAGGTGAGGAGGGGACAAGTTAGTCTGGAGAGCGGCACTTCTCACACATCTGGGACCCAGGGCTGTCACCAGGATATGAAGGTGACTCCGGACTACACATCCAGGGAGGGGGCATTCCATAGGAGGACTGACACACTCCTCATATATGGAGTCCATCCTCGTTATCAGTATGTACCCAAAACTCTCTGTGCTCTGCTTCATACATGGGGGGGGTCAGTGTATATAGAATAGATGGGGGAGTCAGTGTATATAGAACAGATGGGGTCATGGGGGGTCAGTGTATATAGAATAGATGGGGGGGGGGGGAGAGGGGTCAGTGTATATACTACATACACTGACCCCCCATGATCCCATCTATTCTATATACACTGACCCCTCCCCCCATCTATTCTATATACACTGACCCCCCATGATCCCATCTATTCTATATACACTGACCCCCCATGAATGAAGCAGAGCACAGAGAGTTTTGGGTAAATACTGATAACAAGGATGGACACCATATATGAGGAGTGTGTCGGTTCTCCTGTGGAATGCCCCCTCCCTGGATGTGTAGTCCAGAGTCACCTTCATAACCTGGTGACAGCCCGGGGTCCCAGATGTGTGTGAAGAGTACACAGATCTGACCCAACAAGGTGTCCTGCATTTACTGTATATTTCGCTCCATAAGACACACTTGGGGGGGAAATGTCTGTACGTCTTATGGAGCGGCCGGCCCAGTATTAATACTTAAATATCACAACACTTAAAACTAAAATAACCCAGAAAAGTGGTATACCTTCACCCTTGAAGGCCAGTGAAACCATATATGTGTAACTTTTCTATAAACAAATAAAACAAATCAAACCAAAATATAAAAAATAATGTCCAAAAGTCCCACCGTGTCCAAAAAACAAAAATACAAATAAAAATACAAATAAAAATAAAACAAAAAAAGTCCCACAAAAAAATAATCCTCACAAGTGTAAACTCAAAACACTTAAACTTTTTCTTCTTCTTGCATCACCACAAACCTTCTTAATACCCGCAGATCCTGATATTCATGCACCTCAAAAAGAAAAAGAACTCGACATAGTGTAATACCTTAAATAATGTAAACACACGTGCCACTATATGTGCCGCATGCAAAATCAATGTGTATACTCCAACCAAGTGTCAGAACACATAAGAGTGAAAACACATTCCCATAGAATATGTCATATAATGTGTGAGAAACCACTTCACAAATAAACTGCCAGTGTATAACACTACACCCTATGTATATATAAAGTGGAAACCAACGCCCAAAACACCACTCTCCAACTCTAATAAAGATGGGTAATTACCCTATAGAAGAATCAGCAGGGCAGATTAACCACTCTCCTCTCATTGATTTTCTCCAACGGTTAGGGTCACCTCCTCCACTTTCCTCCAGAAAACCAGTCAAAATAAAAAGGTATTCTTCTTTATTAATAACTCACATAACATTCTGTGGTAACAGCTCCTCACATAATATTCCGTGGTAACAGCTCCTCCTCACAAGCAGTGTGTACATGGACAGGTTCAGGGGAACATAAACCGCATGTTCCCACTTCCAAGATGGCCGCGATCGCACTTCCGGTCAACGTTGATGCGTATGACGTCACGTGTTCTGACGCGTTTCGTCACTTCCTTTGACTTTTTCAGAAGGGCCCAGTATTCCCACCGCCGCCATTGTATGTTCGCTGTCTCTGGTCATCTCCTGTACTGTGTCTGCTGTCTCTGGTCATCTCCTGTACTGTGTCTGTATTTGTTCATAGTTTTTTTTTTTTTTAAACTATAGTCCGGCCCTCCAACGGTCTGAGGGACAGTGAACTGGCCCCGTTTAAAAAGTTTGAGGACCCCTGTCCTAAAGTAATATCTGAATACTTAATTTTGTGCAACAGCCCAATATAAATGTGTAAGTACTATGAAAAACACAAATATATTTCCAAGCTCCCTGAATCAAAATGTGAAATAAAATCTGAAATAGTGCAAAATCAAGTCTGTGCAGTATGTGAAAAGCCCAAAATATCCAGAACTCTGTAATGCAGGCCGTAGACGGTTTATCGGATGACATTTCGCCAGCATGAAAAATCAGCCGATATTCATGCCGTTAGTGGGGCCAGCTCGTCGGCCGTTTTTCGTGGATCTTCTCATTTATTTTTATCGGTCATGTTAGAAAATCCACAAAAACCGGCTGTGTCACAGCTGCCCCCCTCAGCCCCTTGCTCTGTCCCTGCTCTCTCTGCTGTCTCTCATCCGTGCCCCTCCCTCCTGCAAAGATCAAAGGCATTCTTAAAGGTGAGCTGGAGCCACGCTACCTCCGCCCCGCCCCCCCTGGTTGCCTAGGTGACTAGGGGGGTCCGACCAGTTTTAAGAAGTTGATGTCAGGTTCCCGAGGTATTCATTGCTGTGTAGCTGACGGAAGGAGCCTGGGCTGCGGCCGGGACCTTTTCGTGGCCAGGCTTGGCAGAGACCCAAGGCTGCCTAGGACCCCCCCCTTCTCCCAGAGCTGGGAAAGATTGTCTGCTAGACTCCAGAGATCCGTGAGTACATGCTCTCTGCCTGCTTCACTTGAACTGTTCTTGTGCTGACCTCACACCAACCCCCGTTGGATTACTTGCTACAGAGACTCTCCCTTGGCTCTCGGTATGTTGGTCCTTCCGTGTCACCCTGGACTGGCGTATTCACCCTCCCTGCGATCTCCCCTATTCAATGACTCATCTGTTTGCTTCAATAAAGCTTTATGCGTTTGCTATCTACTCTGTGTGTTCTGTCCTGTCTACGCTCCGTCACAGGCTGTTTTTCATGGACATTGGTGGCAGCATCGGCCGATAAACGGCCCGTCTATGGCCTGCCTTAGTCTAGGTTCACACCTATGTGTTTTGCAGAAATGCACAGCAGTCCATGTATCATGATTTACTATGGGACAGGTTCACAGCTCTGCGTTTTCAGCAGGTGCATTTTTTGGAAAGGGTCAGGGACTTTTTTAAATGCAAAACGTTGCATTTTTGGTTCTATAGACTTCAATGGAGATGCTGCAGAAAAGCATGCAGTGTGTTTTTGATGCGTTTTAATATGCCCACCAACAAGTTGGGAAAAAAATGCAATAAAAATGCATGTGCAAAAACACATAACACCGCAAAAAAGCACTGCAGAAACTAATCTAACGCAAACTGCACAGGTGTGAACCTAGCCTTAGGGTGCACTCCAGGTGATTCCACAAAAAAAAAGAAAAAAAAAAAGGATTGCTGAGAATAAAGCATCAGTGTAACATGGTCCAAACAGTGAAAGACTGTTCACCTGGCATAAGAAGGAATCCAGATTATTGCTTTTATTAGGCTCTGTTCACTGAAGTAATACACTGCTGGCTGTCAAAATAGCAACAGTGGGATATTCATAATCCAAATTAAGGGTTTTCCTTTTTTTTTTTTGTTCCGCCCACAGCCCGAATGAAAATAATATTTCCTGCTCTTCTCCATAGACATCAGTTATTGCCACCTTGAAATTAATGTTATTTAACCACTTGCCTACCAGGCACTTTTACCCCCTTCCTTCCCAGGCCAATTTTCAGCTTTCAGTGCTGTCGCCCTTTGACAATTGCGCAGTAATGCAACACTGTACCCATATGAAATTTTTTTCTTTTTTTCACACAAATAGAGCTTTCTTTTGGTGGTATTTATTCACCACTGTGTGTTTTATTTTTTGCTAAACAAACAAAAAAAGACTGAAAATTTTGAAAAAAAAAGTTTTTTAGTTTCTATATAATTTTACAAACAGGTAATTTTTCTCCTTCACTGAAGTGTGTTGATGAGGCTGCACTGATAGGCTGCACTCATGAGGTGGCACTGGGCATTGGTGAGAAGACACTGATGAGGCTGCACTGACTGGCAGCACTGATGGGCAATTTTGGGGCTGCACCAATAATCAGTGTAGATGTCTACTTTCAGACTGTGTGACAGCGTGAGGAAACTTCTGCCGCTAAACCGCAAGTATGTTTACATGGTGATCAGCTGTGATTGGACACAGCTGATCACGTAGTAAAAGGCCGCTGTGATTGGCCCTTTACAGTATTATGTGATCAGCTGTGTTCAAAGGATGCAGCGATCACAGAGAATACCAGGTGTGCTTTTCTGGAAGGAAGTCAGAACTGGACAACCGCACTGTAGCCATCATTTGACTATAGCACGGTCAACAAGTATTTAAAGGAGTGGTAATTGTTGTGAAATAAGTTTAGTTTGGTTTTTAATCATGAGGACTAATAAAAGAACACTGACAATGTGATAACAGCACCAGTAGAAGTAAAATATTTTGTCAATTAAGCCCATTGTGTGGTATTTGTATATACGTGTAGGAGTTTTATAGGTCATTTGGCAAGTTTTGTGGTAAAAACACAGCTGTGGCATTTAATGTACTTTCACCTCAAACCCTGTATAATTTATATGTAGGAAGACAAGCAGGAAAGCATAAAAGTACAACATGGATCATTTCCAACCAACATTTTTGGATTGTACATAGAAGAAAAAAAAAAAAAATCACTCAATAAAAGTTCATGTTTTAACCCCTTGACACCGACATCACACAAATATGCGGCCTCACAGAACTGTGCTTTTTTCTGTGGGGCCACATATTTGCATACCTGTCTTTGTGCTGGGAGCGCACCGCACAGCGAGCTCCCAGCACAAAGACCGGGGCGCCCCTGAGAGCCCCGGGTCCCATTCTAATGATCGGGACCCAGGACTCCCGATTCTGGGTCGTCACATGATCTCTGATAGCCTCTGATTGGCTATCACGGTGATCAATCTGCCCCCCTTGTTTTTTTTCCTCTCAATGGAGGAGAGAGATACATTGTATCTCTCTCTCTCATTGCAGAGAGAAAAAAAACAACTGTTTGTAAAAAAGAAGATAAAGTAAATAAATATTAAAAAATAAAATAAAGAAAAAACACCTAGGTCAAGGTTTGATCTAGTTCAGTGCCAGGATTAGTGTTTGGGTCAAGGTTGGGGTCAATGGTCAGGTTTTTTTTTTTTTTTTTAATTGGTATCAGTGTCAATTAATGTCAGTGTGTTTTAGGTAAAAAAAAAACAAAATGCACACTATTATTTCTGGGCTGGAGTACAGGTACAAATAACATACACATATATGGTATCACTGTGATCGTCGAGAGCTGGAAAATTTATTTTGGGTTGTTATTTGGTGGTAGGTTATGGTAGTAACAAGAAACACACAGCTAAATAAAAAATAAATTCTTTTACTATTTTGGGCCAGTTTTCCTTTGATAATATAATTCACCTGGATGTCCAAAGTAGTTGTGATGACATGTATGGTTTCACTAACACATGTCAAAGTTGCAAAATTGTACTTGGGCGTTAAGATTTGTTTTACCCTTAGGCGTGAAGGGGTTAAACAATGTTCTGCCTTCAGGTAAATGATGGAATAACCTCTGTACTGACATAAAAACTGTCAGTACATACTGTTCAGTCATTATGGGATAGTTTTCTGTATTCTGCAAAATAGCAGGTTGATCGTTCTGTTTACTGTCCCTCCCTCGGCTGCAGCCTGAGATTGTGTAGACCAGCCATTGCTGAGCATGCTCCAGTCTTAGCTCCCTTCTAAGCTGTCCATTTCCACCTCTTTCTTATCTGTGCAGAACACAGAACAATAGAGTCACACATATGAGTGTATACACTGCAGCCAGCCCACAGTTCTCTATGCGCACTAAACAGTTTGTACACTATAGGGGTGGAATATTACATGTTGATTGATGGAGACATCACCTCCCTGTAAATCTAAGCACATACAAACACAGGCTGGAGGGGCATGGACTGAGCTGCGATTGGCAAAAACTCCCCTTAGATAACCTACACCATGTTTTTTCACAAAAATAATAACGATTTGAGTTCAAATACATATTTGTATGATTATTTAACCACTTGAGCTCTGGAAGGATTTACCCCCTTTATGACCAGGGCATTTTTACTATTCAGCACTGTGCTACTTTGACTGGTATTTGCGCGGTCATGCAACGCTGTACCCAAATTACATTTTTATCCTTTTTTTTTTAACACACATAGCTTTCTTTTTGTGGTATTTCATCACCACCAGGAATATATAAACAAAAAAAGACAGAACATTTTGAAAAAAAATATTTTTTTAATTTTGGTTTAAAAAACTTATTTAAAAAAAAAAATCTAAATTTTTCATAAATTTAGGTTAAAATGTGTTCTGCTACATGTCTTTGGTAGAAAAAAATCCCAAGCAGTGTATATTTATTAGTTTGTGTTAAAGTTATAGTGTCTGCAAACTATGGTATATACAGTGAAGGAAGTATTTGATCCCCTGCTGATTTTGAATGTTTGCCCACTCACAAAGAAATGATCAGTCTAAAAATCGAATGGTAGGTGTATTGTAACACTGAGAGACAGAATAGCAACAAAAATTCAAAAGAAATGCATGTCTAACAAATTATGCACTGATTTGCATGTTCATGAGGGAAATAAGTATTTGATTCCCTTCACAGAACATGACTTAGAACTTGTTGGCAAATCCCTTGTTAGCAATCAGAGGTCAGATGTTTCCTGTAGTTGGCCACCAGGTTTGCACACATCTCAGGAGGGATTTTGGCCCACTCCTCTTGACAGATCCTCTCCAAGTCATTAAGGTTGGGTGGCTGACATTTGACAACTCAAACTTTCAGCTCCCTCCACAGATTTTCAATCGGATTAAGGTCTGGAGACTGGCTCTGCCACTCCAGGACCTTAATGTGCTTCTTCTTGAACCACTCCTTTGTTGCCTTGGCCGTGTGTTTTGGGTCATTGTCATACTGGAACACACATCCACGACCCATTTTCAATGCCCTGGCTGAGGGAAGAAGGTTCTCACCCAAGATTTGACAGTACATTGCCCTGTCCATCGTCCCTTAGATGCGGTGCAGTTGTCATGTCCCCTTAGCAGATAAACACCCCCAAAGCAGAATGTTTCCACCACGTTTGACAGTTGGGATGGTGTTCTTGGGGTCATAGGCAGCATTCCTCCTCCTCCAAACATGGCGAGTTGAGCTGATGCCAAAGAGCTCGATTTTGGTCTCATCTGACCACAACACTTTCAACCAGTCCTCCTCTTCATCATTCAGATGTTCAGTAGCAAACTTCAGACGGGCCTGGACATGTGCTTTCTTGAGCAGAGGGACCTTGCGGGCACTACAGGATTTCAATCATTGTCGGCTTAGTGTGTTACCAATTGCTTTCTTGGTGACTGTGGTCCCAGCTGACTGGAGATCATTGACAAGATCCTCATGTGTAGTTCTAGGATGATTCCTCACTGTTCTCATGATCATTGACACTCCACGAGGTGAGATCTTGCATAGTGCACTAGATCCACCCATGGAGACTGACAGTTGTTTTGTGTTTCTTCCATTTTGGAATGATTGCACCAACTGTTGTCACCTTCTCACCAAGCTGCTTGGCGATAGTTTGGTAGCCCAGTGCAGCCCTGTGTAGGTCTACAATCTTGTCCCTGACATCCTTGGAAGCTCTTTGGTCTTTGCCAGGGTAGAGAGTTTGAAGTCTGATTGTTTGATTGCTCCTGTGGACAGGTGCCTTTTATACAGGTAACAAAATTAGATTAGCAGCACTCCCTTTAAGATTAGACTGCTTCTAATATCAGCATGTTACTTGTATGAAAAGACACCTGGTAGCCAGAAATCCTGCTGAATGATAGGGGATCAAATACTTATTTCCCTCATGAACATGCAAATCAGTGCATAATTTGTTAGACATGCATTTCTTTTGAATTTTTTGTTGTTATTCTGTCTCTTAAGTGTTACAATACACCTAGCATTCGCATTTTAGACTGATCATTTCAGTGGGCAAACATTCAAAATCAGCAGGAGATCAAATACTTATTTCCTTCACTGTATACTGAAATGTCACCGATATGATGCTATATTCGTAATGGCGGTAATCAGCTACTTATAATGGGACTGTGATAGTGCGGCAGGCAACCTGTCGCTGGGTGGGAGGTAGACTAATTGACATGACAAGTGATCATACTATACACTGTCACTGTAGTAACGACACTTGCTAGGAAGGAGTTAACATCTTGGGGTAATCATGGGGTTAAGTGATAAAGTGTGTAATATGTGTTGCTTTTTACAAAAAATCTGTTCCTTCTCCCTGTGTGTCTGTACAGATCCCTGTGTGTTTGTTCACACAGGGCTCCGGGCTGTGATGGGGCACAGCCGATCAGCAGGTCACAGCCATGAATCATTGGCTGTGACCTGCTGAAACTTACTGACAAAATCCTGCTGTGTCTAGTGGGAGTCAGCGGAGGGGAACGGGCGTGTGCACGTGCCCTGAACCTGGAAGCAGGTGCTGATGTACAGGGATCTTCAGGACGGGCACACATACCCCCCCCCCCCCCCAAATCCCCTGTGATTGGACAAGTGGTTAAAGTTTTTCTTGTTAATTCTGTATTTTTCCATTTCATTCTGAAAGCCCTACGGCTGTTGTAGAACTACAAGTCCCATGATGCATTGCAAAACTGACAGTTACAAGCATGACTCCCAAAGGCAGAGGCATGATGGGACTTGTAGTTCACCAACAGCTGAAGGGCCACAGTTGCCCACCCCTGCCTTAGGTATTCCTTGACATGTACAGTTATTTCTAACTGTGTAAACATTCTTTCAGACAACACCTCAAATAACTCACTTTTAGTTTACGTATGCTTAAGATATTTTTTGACAAAACATGATGGATCTACACTGGACTCAAACAAAACCCCCAGGGTACATGTACTGCTTTGTGAAGAGATGTTGAACTGCAGTCTTTTACACACAACAGTCCAAGTCTGGAAAGCCACTGTTGACCTCAAAACGTAATTACTTTGTAAGTTCTTAAACATAAAAGTTGGAAATTCCCTGTTAAAGGAAGCAAATATGGAAGCTGTCATTGATGGGACCTAAATATTAGCTCCCTGGCTGTCATCTTGCACCGATGGCTTCAGTATTTTCCAAGTCGCTGATTAACAACAGGTATTCAAATGAGAAGCTGTCTTGTCTGACCTGAAGGTCAAATTTCTGATATCAGAGACATCTGCATTTCCAAGAGGTCAGCCATGACAGCCTACATATTTCACAAACTACATGGTTCCTATAAATTACATTGTGAAAACAAATATGCATTCCTAAACAGTGAAGCTTATATAAAAATGTACACCCTTTTTTCATACAGCAGCCTTTGATCTTCACATTGATATTCAGCGATGCATAGTGGCTTGGCAGAAATGTGCTTTCATTATCCTGACAACACTAAACTACTCAAAGGTAGGCTGCCATGTTCTATTTTATCTCATTGCTCATTGGACTGACCCTTTAAAGTATTAAAGGGTGATTTCTTATAATTAAAGAAAAAATTTTGATTTAAAAAGAAATACAAAATGTGTTTGCCATGGGACACTAATTAACACTGGCAGTATATTAATATTGTCATGGTAAATCCACCATTGCAACATGGAAGCAAGGTCCAGGCTTGTGTATGTGGATTAAGCTTAATGTTAAACTCGGCAACCCCATCCTGTACTGATGGGTGGGAAGAGTTCATCAGGAACATCACAGGATGCAGTTCACATGGGCATCTGAAGCAGTCTTTGACTGGTCCCAGTGAAGCACAGCATATCTACTCCTTATGTAGGCACCATACGAGAGTCTGTCCAACTCCTGTCATGCTAACGACACGATATCCTAAACTCTCCAGCTTGTTCAGTGTAACACGTGGGGGCTCATTTATAAAATATTCTGCACTAGAACAGAAAAAAAAAATGCATTAAACACATTTTTCTGCACAAAGCTCTGAAATATGTACATTATATTTATTTAAAACATCATCACATGTCTTGCAAACATGGCACTTCTATTTTATTTATAAAACTATGGTCTCAAGTCTGTCCTCCAGACACACCCAGATACACTTACAAATTATTCCCAAGTACAGTTCTTCTGGTGGCTCCAAGCTTCTCCATCAACTCTGGATCAGAACTTTCATCTCCAACTATTGTAGGTCCGATCTCCTGTGTGAAACACATCCTTATTACTCTACTGTGCACTGCATATACCTAAAGCTAGCAATCATCTTTCATTGACATCTTAATAAAAAACCTATTACTATTATACGGGATTTATATGGTTCCAACAGTTTGTGTAGCACTTTACAAAATGGAGAGAGATAGACTTTTAGTTTGGAAGCTCTACTATCACATACTAAGTAATTCAACCTAAGCCTAAGGTGGAAATCTCTTGATGGAACAATGGGAAGTTGTCACAATTTAAAACTGTCCTGTCATTGTTGACACAACTGGAAATAGGGATTCCGTTTTTCAGACATAGCAGCAAGAGCAGACACATGAGATATTTGGGTCTGTACTCTACTCATGCAAATTATTGATTATTATACAGGACTTATATAGAGCCGACAGTTTGTGTAGCACTTTACTATCTAAAAAGGGAGACAGTACAGGTAAAATACAATAAAATAAACTACATAGGATTAAGAGGGCCATGCTCATAAGAGCTTACAATCTAATAGGGTGGGGAAATTGGTACAAAAGGTTATAACTGTGGGTGATGAGCTGATGGAAGAGATACAAGTTCAGTTATTTGGAGGCATGACAGGTTTCCCTGAAGAGAAGAGTTTTAAGGGATCGCCTAAAGGCAGATAGTGGGAGATTGCTGGACAGATGTAGAGACTTCCAGAGGATAGGAGAGGCTCTGGAGACAGCATGAGAGGAGAAGATTAGAGAGCAGGAGTTCTTGAGATAAGCAGAGAGGATGGTTTGGGTGATATTTGGAGACGAGATTGGTGATGTAGCTTGGGCCAGATTTGAGGATCGCTTTGTAGGTTGTTGTAAGTATTTTGAATTTAATTCACTGGGCAAACCTAAAAAAAAGGGGAAGGATCGGCAGAGAGTGGTATCAGACACGAGCTGCTGACACGGTGGATGAGTCTGGCAGCAGCATTCATGATAAACTGAAGGGGGATAGTCTATGGAGATGTCGGCCTATGAGAAGAGTTGCAATAGTCAAGGCGAGAGATAACAAGGGAGTGAATGATAGCTTGGTGGTTTCATTACTTAAAGGGGTACGTTTTAGAGATGTTACTGAGGTGAAGTATACAAACTCTTGACAGCATTTGGATTTGGGGCCTAGAGGACAGGTCAGAGTCTAGGATTACACCTAGTACCCTGTGGGGAAGGACTGATAGTTATATTATTGATCTTGATGGAAGAGTCGTAGAGGGGGGGGGGGCAGGACGGTTAATATTATCAGTTCAGTTTTAGAGAGATTTAGTTAAAGGAAGTGATGCGACATCCATTTTGATATATCAGTAATGTGTGAGGAGACTGAAGGAGTGAGATGAGGAATATAGAGATAGATTTGGGTGTCACTGGCGTAGAGATGGTATTGCAAGCCACGAGAGGTTATCAAGTGGCCAAGACAGAAAATGCAGATAGAGAAGAGAAGGGGTCCAAGAACAGAGCCTTGGGGAACCCATACAGAAAGAGGAAGTAGAGAGGAGGAGACAGTTCTAGGTAACACTGCAGAAGCACTGATGTTTCAAACACACATCCCCACACAGTCATTACATCCTTCTGGAGGACAACCAAGGAACAGATTAGTCATGTGTACTCATAATTAATAAAACTTACTTCAATGTGCACAAAACCATGGCAAAGCAAATGTATAATACATGTGATGTTGTGTCAGGGAACTCCAACAAGGAAATCCAACTAAACGCAAAACCACTATTTAGGTTTTGTGTGGTCAATGGCAACTTCATACAGACAGATTCTATAGGTCTCCATTTGCAAAATATTCTTACCAGAGTTTTATGTTCCCCCTGAAGGATGTGGCCATGGAAAAGCCAAGTGATGGTCTCACCTTCTCCTGATGAATTTCCAACATTGTGTATACACAGCTTGAAATTTCAGTTGTAACATAGTAACATGTTTGTTGTGGTCTTCAAGAGCATGGTGTGGAGATCTAAACTACTGCTAGTAAAACTCAACAAGCAGTCTAATTTGACATATCAAAATAGAATTCGCCTTGCTTTGAAATATCAGGGCGGAGTTGGTCTTCACTGAATGTACAGAAGTGTTATTCTAGTATATTTTTTAAAATTCTAAAGTGAATACTTTCTCACTAAGATGCCATGTGGGAGTACTGGTGTCTGAGCGCCCATATGTCAATTATCAATACAGTCACATGGAAGGATGGGGAGTCACATGATCCACAAGTTTTGGAAATACCTGGTATTTCTCTTTGCTCCTATTCAGGAATAGATTGGAAAAAGAGGGACGCAAGGGAAGTAAGGTGAGTATATGTAGGAGAGGGCTAGGTGCATGCACAGAGGGTGCTGCTGCATGCACAGAGCATAGGTTCACACTTAAATCCAACTTCACCTTTCAGACCATGTTTCATATTACACCTATATCTGGGATGTAACATGAAACATGGTCAGAGTCTACAGCCCTCCATGAAACCACTTACAGAATACAGGGATTCTACTTTCCACCAAAAAAAAAACAAAACAAAACAAAAAAAAAGGCGCAACCCTACAGAGCTTGACGAAGGAGTGCGCTAGGACTGCTATCTCACAGCGCATGCTCAGGAAATGCGTCGCTACGACGCCCGGTGACATCACTGTGCACACGCTGCGCTCCACTGTGCGTTCCAAGCCTTGGTGCCAGACCTCCTCCATCTTGCCGGCGATAATGCCTGATACTGACAGATGACAGATCATCATCCAGGATTGCACACAATGCTGCTCCCCAAGGCGGATTCCCTTTGATGGATATTGAAGTGCCTTTTTTTAATCTACCCTCCTGTAAATTGCTGTCTTTTATGTGCAATAAACCAAGTTTACAGTTTACACTTAGAGGCACCTTTCTCCTCTCTTACAGTTGTGACCAAAATTATTCAACCCCCAATGCTGTAAAGGGGTTTAGGGACTATAGTGTACATTTGGAATTGTATTCAGAATCAAATCCTACAAGGACGTTGTAACTACCCAAATGCAACTAAAATGACATCAATTGTTTATGTAATACAGTAGTAAATGGTTCTTATGTGGTTTCTTCATTGCCACAATTATTCAACCCCTTAAAGACTACCACTCTGAAGAACAGAGGTTCATACAGGTGCTTTCCATCAGGTATTGAAAACACCTGTGGATGTCACCGAGCAGCAATCAAGCATAATAAGCACCAATTAGGCAGCTTTAAAATGACTGTGATACTCAGCTCCTTCTAGACATTTACTGGTGTGGTTACAAACATGGTGAAGGCAAGAGAATGGTCCAGGAAGACAAGAGAAGAGGTGATTTCTCTTCACAGGAAGGGCAATGGCTATAAGAAGATTGCAAAGATGTTAAACATACCAAGAGACACCTTAGGAAGCATCATTCGCAAATTCAAGGCAAAGGGCACTGTTGAAACGCTACCTGGTCGTGGCAGAAAGAAGATGCTGACTTCGACTGCTGTGCGCTACCTGAAGCGTAGAGTGGAGAGAAGTCCCCGTGTGACTGCTGAGGAACTGAGAAAAGATTTGTCAGATGTGGGTACAGAAGTTTCAGCCCAGACAATAAGACGCACACTGCGTAATGAAGGCCTCCGTGCCAGAACTCCCAGGCGTACCCCCTTGCTGTCTCCAAAGAATAAGAAGAGTCGACTGCAGTATGCCAAAAGCCATGTGGACAAACCACAAAAGTTGTGGGATAGTGTTCTGTGGACTGATGAAACAAAATTAGAACTGTTTGGGCCCATGGATCAACGCTATGTTTGGAGGAGGAAGAACAAGGCCTATGATGAAAAGAACACCTTGCCTACTGTGAAGCATGGTGGAGGGTCAATCATGCTTTGGGGCTGTTTTGCTTCTGCAGGTACAGGGAAGCTTCAGCGTGTGCAAGGTACCATGAATTCTCTTCAGTACCAGGAGATATTGGATGGAAACGTGATGCAGTCCGTCACACACCTGAGGCTTGGGAGACGTTGGACCTTTCAACAGGACAATGATCCCAAGCATACCTCCAAGTCCACTAGAGCATGGTTGCAGAGGAAAGGCTGGAACATTTTGGAGTGGCCATCGCAGTCACCAGACTTAAATCCGATTGAGAACCTCTGGTGGGACTTAAAGAAAGCAGTTGCAGTGCGCAAGCCTAAGAATGTGACTGAACTGGAGGCCTTTGCCCATGAAGAATGGGCGAAGATACCCGTAGATCGCTGCAAGACACTTGTGTCAAGCTATGCTTCACGTTTAAAAGCTGTTATAACTGTAAAAGGATGCTGTACTAAGTACTAAGATTGAATGTCACTTGGGGGTTGAATAAAACTGATAATGCTGTGAGCACAGAAAAGACATTTGTGGTTATTTCATTATAACTGTTATGTTATATTTGTCTGACCTACAAGTGCCTCTTTAATGTAAATGTAAGCAAGATGACTGAATGATCAAAAGCAATGTCAAACTGGCCAAAACACTCAATTTCAGTGGGGGTTGAATAATTTTGGTCACAACTGTATTCTACTTTCCACCCACTCCTGTCAAATTTCTGTTGAGAGGTGACAGTGAAAAAATCTACAAGTCCCATCTGTCACCACCACAGAGGGACTCATAGTTCTCAAAGACATCACCAAACTTGTAGTCCATTTATTCTTCTTCCTGCAACGTAGCTGAAGGTCCAGGAAGGAAGAATTTGCAGGAGCCAAAGCACTGCACTCACAAACCACTTAAAGCTGAACTCCAGCCTTATCTTCAGTTTTGCACAGTTGCACGGGATCCTCTCAGTTTTGCACAGCTGCACGGGATCCTCTCAGTTTTGCACAGCTGCACGGGATCCTCTCAGTTTTGCACAGCTGCACAGGCTCCTCTCCTGTACTGAAATTGCTTACTCCGATCTCACTGTACAATGAGAGCTTCTCACGATGTTCATTAGAAGCTGCCGCAAGTCAGATAGAGCTCACCTCATTTCCTGGTTAGTGATTGTCCACCATGATCTAATGCTTTTCTCCCTGGCCTGACTATTACTGGCCTGTCTTTTTTATTCATTGTATTTCAGTTCTTTCACTCATTCAGATGCAGTCCCCCTAGGAGCATTCCACCAGTCTGACATCCATCCATCAAGCATACTTTCAGTACCAATTGTCCCAGAATGGCCAGGACGGTCATGCTTTTTATTTTTATTCAGCTGTCCCTCGAAGGTTATGTTGTGCCCACACTCCACTCAAATGCAATCCCAATCATCAGTCAGTCTGCCCCCAGTGTAATCCTTCCCCCCTCCCCCCAAGTTAGTCTGTCCCCCTGTACAATTCTCCCCAAGTCAATCTGTCCCACAGTTTAATCCCCTCCAAGGTCAGTCTGTCCCCCAGAACATTACCCCCCTTTTCCCAGGTTAGTCTGACCTACAGTGCCTTGAAAAAGTATTCATACCCCTTGAAATTTTCCACATTTTGTCATGTTAGAACCAAAAAGGTAAATGTGGCAACACAACACAAAGTGGCACATAATTGTTAAGTGGAAGGAAAGTGATAAATGGTTTTCAAAATTTTTTTACAAATAAGTATCTGAAAAGTAAGGCGTGCATTTGTATTCAGCCCCCCCGAGTCAATACTTTGTAGAACCACCTTTAGCTGCAATTACACCTGCAAGTCTTTTTGCACATTTAGAGAGTGGAATTTTTGCACATTCTATTTGCAATATAGCTCAAGCTCTGTCAGACTGGGTAGCGTCTGTGAACAGCAATTTTCAAGTGTTGCCACAGATTCTCAATTGGATATACAGTGAGGAACAGAAGTATTTGAACACCCTGCGATTTTGCAAGTTCTCCCACTTAGAAATCATGGAGGGGTCTGAAATTCACATTGTAGGTGCATTCCCACTCTGAGAGACAGAATTTAAAAACAAATTCAGGAAATCACATTATATGATTTTTAAAGAATTTATTTGTCTTGCACTGCTGAACATAAGTATTTGAACACCTAACAAACAGCAAGAATTCTGGCACTCAAAGACCTGTTACTGTGCCTTTAAAGAGTCCACCTCTACTCCACTGATTAATCTAACTTAGTAGCACCTGTCTGACTGACTGTGGGGTGGACAGGTGTCTTTAAAGAGCTCAGACGCCAACTACTACCATGGGCAAGACCAAAGAGCTGTCAAAAGACACCAGAGACAAAATTGTGGTCCTCTACAAGGCTGGAAAGGGCTACGGGGCAATTGCCAAGCAGCTTGGTGAAAATAGATCAACTGTTTTAAGCAATTGTTAGAAAATGGAAGAGGCTAAAGATGACTGTCAGTCTCCGTCGGACTGGGGCTCCAAGCAAGATCTCACCTCGTGGGGTATCACAGATGATAAGAAAGGTGAGGAATCAGCCCAGAACTACAAGGGAGGAGCTGGTCAATGACATGAAGAGAGCTGGGACCACAGTTTCAAGGGTCATTGTCGGTAGAACACTACGCCGTCATGGTTTCAAATCATGCATGGCACGGAAGGTTCCCCTGCTCAAGTCATCACATATCCAGGCCCGTCTGAAGTTTGCCAATGACCATCTGGATGATCCAGAGGAGGCATGGGAGAAAGTCATGTGGTCAGGTGAAACCAAAGTAGAATTTTTTGGTCTAAACTTCACTCGTCGTGTTTGGAGGAAAAAGAAGGATGAGTTGCATCCCAAGAACACCATCCCTACTGTGAAGCATGGGGGTGGTAACATCATGCTTTGGGGGTGCTTTTCTGTGATACAATAGAAATCAAGGGTATGGTAACAACCTTCATGCCCACTGGGTCCTCCCCTGGCTGTCCGGGAAGTGGAACTCACCGCAGTAAGTTTCAAGTAAAAATACAAAGGACCATAGAGTTGCATTGCTAAAAACATTAATTTATTTCATGCAAATATACTCACAAGCATCTCAGGGTAACAAAAGCTCAAAACCACCATCCCGCAGTACACCAGAGGGTGTGATGATGATATTTTGTCCCCTGAGGATGTCCTTGCATAGACAAAATGTGTAGAATGGCGCTAGTGGCCTATGACGTCATCACACATGCAGTGGTGTATTTAGGTTTTGTGCTGCCCTAGGTAACACAAAAATCGGATGTCCCCCCTCCCCGGTGGCGAGAGCCTGACAATGACCAACAACACCCCTGCCCCATCCCCACCCCCACCCGAAAGAGCCTTCCACTAATACCCCCCCCCCACCGGTGACAGAGAGAGAGAAACTCACCTTCACAGCTCTGGACATCCCCAGGAATGACAGTCGGGCTCTGCATCCACCATCAAGCAGCCCAAAGCCTCTCTCAGATCCCACCTGGTCCCCATGCCGCATATGTCCTGTCTTTCGGGGGGCAGTGCTGCCACCCTAAAAAATGCCGCCCTAGGCAAATGCCTTGTGGTAAATGCTCCCCTGCACACACGTTTAATTGTAATGAATATGGTTTCATTAGATTGGTGATCTTATTCATTGATGTTGCTTTTATTTATATCATTTTACCGTTTGATTTCATTGTGGTTTTTACAGTCACAGTTTTTGCGCAATCCCCATAATAGTTGATTTTTTAAACCCCGCAAAAGTTGCAAAAATGTTTATCAAATCACTGCTGTCACTGAAAATAAACTACAATCATTGTTAGCACACAAAAAACACAGAACATAATTCCTATTAAATTCCTAGTAAGGCCTTGTTTAAATGGGGCATACTACAGTGCACACCCATGTGAGGGCCGTGTTTATGCCCATGGGGGATGCACAGGTGTTCCATGCAATCCTGTGCAAGCATTCTATTCCGTTGCTCACCTTCCACTACAGCGTTTGCACGTTGCGCACCATGTGTGCCTTCTGCTAGTTGCTCTGCTCCAGACTTTGCTCACCTTCCTTCTGCTCCATGGTGCACACCAGAGGTGACGTCGGCACCAGACACTTCTGGAATATATACACATGAATCGGAAGTGACTGCTGGTGACGTCTTTCCAGTTCGCTTGTTGGTTTCTCAGTGCATCCTGGGATATCTCACACCTGCAATACTCCCAAAACAAAGCAAAGCTAACTCTGAATAAAAGCCCCAAAAAAGCTACAGGTGCTCTTAGCGAGCTTTGTCATAGACTTCTAAGGAGGCTTTGGAGATGCTTTGAAGCACCAGAAAAGCAATATGGGGTATCACTTTTGAACTAAAGCAAACACAACAGTGTGAACAGGATGGTAAGCTTACCATTTTATTTCATGACAGGTGCTATGACTGGTGTTCAGAGCGCTTTCAAATGTCACATAGTTGCATAGTTAGTCTGGCTGAAAAAAAAGACAAAAGTCCATCCACTTCAACCAAAAAAAAAAAGTTATGATCCTACACCCACCCCATTATAAATAAGTAAGTAAGTCATTTGTTTAATAACAAGGGCTGTAAAAACGCCCAAAGTACATTGTGGGTAGTTGTAAAGAAAAGGAAAAAAAAAACATTTTTTTGAAAAGCACATTTGACCTCTTTTGTATATAACTACTAATAATGACATGATTTGTAAATATAAATTGATGATATGTGCTATATGAAAGTAGCAGTTTTAAAATAAAAAATATTTCCAGAGGAAGGAAAAAAACCCAGCAAAGCATGATCCAATTTGCTCCTGCAGGGAAACAAATTCCTTCCTGATCTCCCGAGAGGCAATCAGATATTCCCTGGATCAACTTTACCTATAAATGTTAATAACCAGTTATATTCTGTGTATCTAAGAAAGAATCCAGGACTTTTTTAAAGCAATCCACTGAGCTGGCCAGAACCAACTCTTAAAGGAAGTCTATTCCACATTTTCACAGCTCTCACTGTGAAGAAACCTTTCCGTGTTTGGAGATTAAATTTCTTTTCCTCCAGACGTAAAGAGTGCCCCCTTGTCCTCTGTGATGACCTCAGGGTGAATAACTCTACACCGAGTTCACTATATGAACCACTGATGTATTTATACATGTTGATCATATCCCCCCTTACTCTCCTCTTCTCAAGAGAGAATAAATTCTGTTCCTCTAATCTTTCCTTATAGCTGAGCTCCTCCATGCCTCGTATCAGTTTGGTTGCCCTTCTCTGTATTCTCTCCAGTTCCCCAATGTTCTTTTTGTGAATTGGTGCCCAAAACTGAGCTGCATATTCCAGATGAGGTATAACTAATGATTTGCACAGGGGTAATATGATATCTCTCTCTCTGGAGTCTATACCTCTTTTAATACAAGAGAGGATTTTGCTCGCTTTAGAAACCGCAGCTTGGCATTGCATGCCATTATTAAGCTTGTGATCTATCAGAACCCCCAGATCCTTCTCCACCATTGATTCCCCCAGTTGTACCCCCCCCCCCGTAGTATGTATGATGCATGCATATTCTTAGCCCCCAAGTGCAGAACCTTACATTTATCAACATTAAATCTCATTTGCCACATAGTTGCCCAATTACACAGTGCATTGAGGTCAGCTTGTAAGTTATTCACATTTTGAATGAAGTGTAAATGAGTCCTTGCACTGCTAAATCTCAATTGCTAGTGATGGGAGGGACATCCTGCTGCCTCAGCTGCATAGAGAGCAATTCCATAGGGACAAAACAGGCAGACTCTTAGTGATCCTGCTGCCATTATTTTTTGACAATTTGTCAGCATCAGGATCGCTAGCAGCAGTTGCCTGGGAGTCATCAACCATACAGTTTGATTTGCAGAGAAAGGTCTGATAATGTTCTTCAAGATGCAGGGATCTGTCAATGATATGTCACATAACTGCTTACTCTGTTCTATATGCCATGTATGCAGCATTTACACACAATCTGCTATGCAGAGCAATACAAAGCAGCGTGCTGGAGCTGACAGGTGAGAGATCTGTATTGTTTACATACAGACCTCTCCTCCGTCAGTGATACTCAGTGATCGCCGGGTGCCAGCGGGGAGTCACGTGCCGGGACCCAATGATCAACAGCTAAATCCGCCAATGGTGGCGTGGGTAGGGCACGCACACGCCCCCTACACGGAAATGCAAAATCATGTGTGTGTGTATGTGTGTATATATATATATATATATATATATATATATATACACATACATACATACATACATACATACACACACGATTTTGAGCAGCCCTGTAGCAGTATTTCTACTATAGGGCAGCAGGCAAACATAATATTAGTCTAGTAGGGACGGACATTTGTAACACACGACTGACTATAAATATGAATTTTTGTGTCACTACTTGAAGTGTAAACCTCTCCTAATTGCTCCCTTTTGATCTGTTTTTTTTTTTAATAAAAATATATTACTAACACGCTCTCCCTGTCCTAGGGTGACAAAGCTGCTCAGTACGGTTGTCATCCTAGGATAGCAAGTGAGATAAAGTGACACTAAACAATATCCTTATTCCCCAAAAACAATCCATACACTTTCACTACTTAAAGTGTTACTAAACCCCCAACAGTAAAATCAGTCTGTATATGCAGGAAAGCATGCTTGTTATACTCACTGTGGAACCTAAGAGGTTAATCCTCTGCATTGTGTAAAAATGCTGTTTGATCCTGACTTTTCTGATCCTCCCCTTCTTCCAGTATCCCCCTCTTATCTCCTGATAAGACATATCGTGTGGAGTCACTCTGCACATGTTCAGTTTGGTGTGTATTGCTAGATAGGTTTTTTTCTTTCCTTGGGAGAGTGCATGTGATCAGCACAGGGCCAATCAGCACTGTCCATACAGAGGTCAGGGGTTCTGCATCCTCCTAGAGCAAAATGAAAACTCCTCCTACAAGCGTTAAAGTGTTACTAAACCCCAGACCCTGCATTCACTATATCTGGTCTCATACAGTACACAGAACATGGAAATGCAATTATTTTAGTAAATATAAACTGCTAAATACCTTTTCTCATCTCAGTAAGAGCGGTCTTGTGACTTCTATCAGTGTCCAGCAGAGCACTCGGTAAAGCTTGTAGGAGTTTTCTTTCTGCTCTAAGAGGATGCAAAGCCCCTGACCTCTGTATGGGCAGTGCTGATTGGCCCTGTGCTGATCACATGCATTTTCCAAAAAAAAAATCTCTCTAGCGATACTCACGAAACTGAGCATGTGGCTAGGGGTTCAGTCTGTCTTATCAGGTGGATATTTGAACAAGAGGAGGGACAGAGAAGACAGGATCAAACAGCCTTTTTACACAATGCAGAGCATTACCCCCTAGGCAGCACATTTTTGTCAGGGTCAGGAAAAAAGTGTGAACAAAGAAAACTAACGCAGTCACCACATCAAAGGCGCTGAAGCTGCAATCCCAGCGATCTCTGTCCCGGGGCTCACATACATTGTATCGGCTGATGATTGTACTGGACGATGGGGAGTCAGGAATAGACAACTTGAAGGTAAGTGATCCAGGAACATCAATGTACCGACACACTGCAACAACCCATCCGCCCAGCCTCACAAATCCAGGACACTAATCAGCCTTACACAGAATTACGAATCGCCCGAATGTCTCCCTTTAGTTGGCTCGGGCAGTATGTAGAAATGCAGACTCCATGTGCTGTGCACTCACCATGCGGATCTGAGTGCTGATCAGTATGTACGGCATAGTGATGGTGATGATGATCGCTCCTCTCCTCTCCGCTGTCACTCCACCAGCTCAGAGCCGTCTGCAGATGTGACCTTCGGCATTCCTGACACGCCTCCACTCGCTAGCCAATCACTATATTCAGAGCTGCATGCCGTCAAGGGGGCGTTTCCGGAAGTATCCAAGCTGTGCTTTTGTAACACGTGTGTGCTCCGAGAGAGAAGCCGGGAGGAGGGCGCTGAGCTGACGGTGAATGTGGAGTGAATGTCGGCTACTGACATTGTACAGCTCAGCCTGTTCTGTATGTTCATTTCTATCACAAGTCCATGATGGAAGGGACAAAGGTCCGATTTCTGCTGCTTCACCTGATTTCACTGAGCCCGTATTATGAAATAGAAACAAAGCAAACCTTCTATAATGTGCACTTTAGGGTTGTCACCTCATCCCTTTAAAACCCGAACTCATATTAATGACACAGCCTGTGGCTGGTAACCCCCTCGCCCTCCAGAGGATTAACCTCCCCTCCTGACCAGCCCATTTTTATGCGATATGGTGCTGCATTACGTTGACAGTTGCGCAGTCATGCAACGCTGCACCCAGATGAAGTGTATGTCCTTTTTTCTGCACAAATAGAGCTTTCTTTCGGTGGTATTTGATTGCCTCTGCATTTTTTTTTATTTTTTGCTCTATAAACAAAACTATTTAAAAAAAAATATTTTTGACTTTTGCTATAAAACATCCAGTAAAAAAAATGTAAAAAATCAAATTTCATTATAAATTTCAGCCAAAATGTATTCTATTACATGTCTTTGTTAAAAAAAAATCCCAATACGTGTAAATTAAGTGGTTTATGTGAAAGTTATAGCGTTTACAAATGGCGGTATACAGAGGATATAAAAAGTCTACACACCCCTGTTAAAATGTCAGGCTTGTGATGTAAAAAAATGAGACGAAGATAAATAATTTTAGAACTTTTTCCACCTTTAATGTGACCTATAAACTACAACTCAGTTGAACAACAAACTGAAATCTTTTAGGTGGAGGGAAGTAAAAATAAAAAACTAAAAATATGGTTGCATAAGTGTGCACACCCTTAAACTAATACTTTGTTGAAGCACCTTTTGATTTGATTCCAGCACTGAGTCTTTTTGGGTATGAGTCTATCAGCATGGCACATCTTGGCAATATTTGCCCACTCTTCCTTGCAAAAACACTCCAAATCTGTCAGATTGTGAGGGCATCTCCTGTGCACAGTCCTCTTCAGATCACCCCACAGATTTTTGATCGGACTCAGGTCTGGGCTCCGGCTGGGCCATTCCAAAACGTTCATCTTCTTCTGGTGAAGCCATTCCTTGGTTGATTTGGATGTATGCTTTGGGTCGTTGTCATGCTGAAAGATGAAGTTCCTCTTCATGTTCAGCTTTCTAGCAGAAGCCTGAAGGCTTTGTGCCAATATTGACTGGTATTTGGAACTGTTCATAATTCCCTCTACCTTGACTAAGGCCCAAGTTCCAGCTGAAGAAAAACAGCCCCAAAGCATGATGCTGCCACCACCATGCTTCACTGTGGGTATGGCGTTCTTTTGGTGATGTGATGTGTTGTTTTTGCGCCAAACATATCTTTTGGAATTATGGCCAAAAAGTTCAGCCTTGGTTTCATAAGACCATAACACAGTTTCCCTCATGCTTTTGGGAAACTTCAGATGTGTTTTTGCAAAATTTTAGCCAGGCTTGCATGTTTTTCTTCATAAGAAAAGGCTTCTGTCTTGCCACTATGCCCCATAGCCCAGACATATGAAGAATATAGGAGATTGTTGTCACATGTACTACACAGCCAGCACTTGCCAGATATTCCTGAAGCTCCTTTAATGTTGCTGTAGGACTCTTGGCAGCCTCCCAGGCCAGTTTTCGTTTCGCCTTTTCATCAATTTTGGAGGGACATCCAGTTCTTGGTAATGTTGCGCCATATTATCTCCACTTGATGATGACTGTGTTCCATGGTATATCTAATGCCTTGGAAATTCTTTTGTACCCTTCACCTGACTGATACCTTTTAACAATGAGATCCCTCTGATGCTTTGGAAGCTCTCTGGCTTTTGCTGTAGGATGTGACTACGAAAATGTCAGGAAAGACCTACTAGAACAGGTGAACTTTGGGGTTAATCAGAGGCAATTTAAATGATGGCAGGTGTGTACTGACTCCTATTTACCATGATTTTGAATGTGATTGCTTAATTCTTAACATAGCTACATCCTCAGTTATAAGAGGGTGTGCACACTTATGCAACCACATTATTTTAGTTTTTTTATGTTTACTTCCCCACCTCCTAAAAGATTTCAGTTTATTTTTCAGTTGAATTGTACAGTTTATAGGTCACATTAAAAGTGGATAAAGTTCTGAAATTATTTATCTTTGCCTCATTTTTTTACATCACAGAAACATGACATTTTAACAGGAGCGTGTAGACTTTTTCTATCCACTGTATATACTTGAATTTGTTTTTTTCATACTGGTAATGGCAGCGATCAGCGACTTATAGCGGAACTGGGGGACTGCGGTGGGCATTCTGACACTGGGGGCGGACTGTGATTGACATCCCCAGTGACACTAATACAGTGATCAGTGCTAATAAAAAGCACTGACACTGTACTAATGACACTGGGCAGGAAGGGGTTAACATCTAGGGTGATCAAAGGGTTAACTGTGCTGTGTGTGTTTTACTGTGTAAGCATGCTGCTTTGTATTGCTCTGCTATGTACAGCAATACAAAGCAGCATGGTGGTGCTGACAGGGGAGAGGTCTGTATTGATACAGACCTTCGGCGATCGCCGGATGCGGGCGGGGAATCTCCGGCCTGGACCCAGCAATGACAGCTGTAGCCGCCAATGCTGCACCCAGAAATGCAAAATCACGTATATATAGTATAGTAGTTCTGCTATAGGGTGATCGGGAAGCGGTTAAAGTGGTAATTAAATTAGCCTCAGAACTTTTGTAAATAATGTGTTCAGTTTTAAAGGGATGTGGTTGCAACCATAGTGTACTTGTTGCAGTTCAGAGCACTAAGTGACATTTCTGTCTGCTGCTTCCTTCCTTCCTCTGTTATCAGTGTTTGTCGCTTCTGAGATGTTTTCCTGACACCAGGAGAAAAATGGGGACAGGGGAGAGCAAAGCCTGTGATTGACAGCCTCAGCTCTGTTCCTGCATTAAAGGGGGTGTGCGCGCAGCCTATTGCTTTAGGGTGTGCACACCAAAGCTCAAACACACACGTGTGTACATACTGCTCAAATAATTAAAGGAACACTTTGAAAACACATCAGATCTCAATGGGGAAAAATATCATGCTGGATATCTATACTGATATACTGATATGGACTGGGCAATTTGTTTGGAACGTAAGGATGCCCCATCGTTTGATGGAAATTAAAATTGTCAACCTACAGAGGACTGAATTCAAAGACACCCTGAAAATCAAAGTGAAAAAATTATGCAGCAGGCTAGTCTATTTTGCTGATATTTCATTGCAACAACTCAAAATGATACTCCGTAGTTTGTAATGCCCCCACGTACTTGTATACATGCCTGGCAACGTCGGGGCATGCTCCTAATGTGACGACCAGGGCATCACTGAGCTCCTGGAAAATCTAAGGTGCTACCTGGTGGCGTTGGATTGACTGAAACATTATATCCCAGAGGTGTTCTATTGGATTTAGGTCAGGCAAGCATGGGGGCTATTCAATGGTATCAATTCCTTCATCCTCCAGGAACTGCCTGCATACCCTCACCACATGAAGCTGGGCATTGTCGTGCACCAGGTGGAACCCAGGACCCACTGCACCGGCGTACAGTCTGACAATGGGTCCAAGGATTTCATCCCGATACCTAATGGCAGTCAGGGTACCATTTTCTAGCCTGTAGAGCTCTGTGTGTCCCTCCATGGATATGCCTCCCCAGACCATCACTGACCCACCACCAAAACAGTCACACTGAACGATGTTACAGGCAGCATAACGTTCTCCACGGCTTCTCCAGACACTTTCACTTCTTGTCACGTGTGCTCAGGGTGAACCTACTCTAATCTGTGAAAAGCTCCGGGTGCCAGTGGCGGACCTGTCAATTCTGGTGTTCAATGGCAAATGCCAGTCGAGTTCTATGGTGCCGGGCAGTGAGCACAGAGCCCACTAGAGGATGTTGGGCCCTCAGACCACCCTCATGAAGTCTGTTTCTGATTGTTTGGTCAGAGACATTCACACCAGTGGCCTGCTAGAGGTCATTTTGTAGGGCTCTGGCAGTGCTGATCCTGTTCCTCCTTGCACAAAGGAGGAGATATCGGTCCTGCTGATGGGTTAAGGACCTTCTACAGCCCTGTCCAGCTCTCCTAGAGTAACTGCCTATCTCCTGGAATCTCCTCCATGCTCTTCAGATTCTGCTGGGAGACACCGCAAACCTTCTGGCAATGGCACGTATTGATGTGGCATCTTGGAGGAGTTGGACTGCCTGTGAAACCTCTGTAGGGTCCAGGTATGGCCTCATGCTACCAGTAGTGACACTGACCCTAGCCAAATGCAAAACAGTCATAAAAGTAGGGAAAAGAAATGTATCATAGTTTGTAGATGCTATAACTTGAACACAAACCAATTAATACACTTACTAGGATTTTTTTCTTACCAAAGACATGTAGCAGAATACATTTTGGCATAAATTTATGACATTCTTTGATTGAATATGTTTTCTATCAGAAAATATTGTTCTTCAAAATTTTCAGTCATATAATAAAAAATAAAAAAACTCAATGGTTATAAATATCACCAAAAGAAAACTATTTGTGTTAAAAAATGATACAAATTTAATTTGCATATAGTGTTGCATGACCAAGCAATTCCAGTTAAATAATGCAGTGCTGAATAGCAAAAAAAAATATGTCCTGGTCATGAAGGGGGTAAAAGCTTCCTGATTTACTAAGAATAGTTAACAGCAGTTGCTGAACATTCAGCCAGACTCAATTCAATCAGTTAAGACCTTTCTGTGTTCAGAAAAGCGTCTAGCAAGCCAATTTAAAAACTTCTATCTCATAGACACCATTCTTTTCGTAAATACGGAAGCAGCTTATGCAGGCCATAGACGGGTCGTTTATCGGCCGAATTTTCATCCGCACAAAAAATCAGCCGATATTCACGCCGTTAGTGGGGCAATGCCGTCAGCCATTTTTCGCGGATCTTCTCGTTTATTTTTATTGGTCATGCTGGAAAATCCACGAAAACGGCCGTTTTTTTGTAGACGTTGGTGGCAGCATTGGCAACGGCAATGACCGATTTTTCATTTATCGGCCAACAATTCGGCCAATAAACGGCCCATCTATGGCCTGCATTAGGCACATTTCTAGGAGCAATTCCGGATATGGTACGGACTTTGTCCCGTTCGTATTTATTTGTGTGCCAGATCAGAATACTTGCAGGTGCGTTTTTTTATAATGGCTTTTTATTTTAAATTCTATTAATTTTTTATTTAATTATTTTTTTGTTGCTGCTATTATTGTTGCCTCTATTCATTTTCTTGCCTTTTTTTTTTCTCCAAAAATGATCGGTCAACTAATGCATTTCCTAATGTTACAAAGTCATACATCCTATTTTCAAATGTCAAACATTTTCAAACTTATATCTCAAATAATTTGAATGTCTAGTTCTAATTTCCCAATATAATTATATCTTCATTCTCTTTAATCATGTAACTATTCTACATTCCAGCTCAAACTCTGTTACAGTGGCTTAGTGGTTAGCACTCAGGGCTTGCAGCACTTGGGTCATGGGTTCTAATCCCAGTCATGGTCGCACCTGTCTGGAGTTTTGTATGCTTTCTCTGCACAGGTGTGTTTCTGCCAACACTCCAAAGACATGCTGTTAGGTTAATTGGGCCTAGTATATGTCTGAGTTTCTGGCCTTAGATTGTAAGCTCCTTGACATTTGTGAATGCCCAAAATATGGAGATCAATTTCCAGGGTTCTGTCAGTGTCAGGTATATTGATCAATCAATTAAGATTTTGGCTACTGAATAGAAAGTGGAGAGGGAGTAGCAGCTCAGTGTTGTGAATCTTACCTGTGTCCTGTTCGGACAAGTTTTTAACTTAAAATTTTTCTTCTGTTTATATTTGATTGCAACTCTGTTTCTCTCCTCTTAATGCAGGCCATAGATGGGTCGAAAATCGGCCGATTTTCAGATCGTTAGTGGACTATTTGTTCGGCCGTTTTTCGGTATTTTGGCAGATTTTTTTTATCGGTAAAGTTGGGAGAAAAAAAAAAAAAAAAAACGGCCGATTTTCGCGGCAACGATGGGCAAATCGGCTGATTTTTTTTACCGATAAAAAATCTGCGCATGAGCAGTGACCTGCAAGAGGAAGGAGAAGGAGGAAGGAGAAGGAGGAAGGAGAAGGAGGAAGGAGAAGGAGGAAGGAGGAAGGAGAAGGAGGAAGGAGAAGGAGGAAGGAGAAGGAGGAAGGAGAATGAGGAAGGAGAATGAGGAAGGAGAATGAGGAAGGAGAATGAGGAAGGAGGAGGATTGAAAAATAAGAGGAATTCCAGTACGGCAAAAAGTGTCCCTGCAGAGAGCTCCGCTATTTCTTTGACAGTTCCTTGACATTTACAGCAGTTGCAACATTGTATCTATTTGTTTCCAGATAAAAACATCTGTATCCTAAATGGATACAAATAGATACATTGTTGCAACCGCTGTAAATGTCAAAGAAATAGCAGAGCTCTCTGCAGGGACACTTTTTGCCGGCTGTAGACGGGATGAAAATCGGCCGATTTTTTTTTTTTTTACCCTTGCTGGTAACGTCGGCCGCTTGAACGACCGATTTTTCGTTTTTTAAAAGAAAAATCGTCCGTTTTTCTCCCCGTCTATGGCCTGCATAAACCTCTCTTGACCCCTCCCCCCGTCATCACCTGTTCCATCTGCCAATCTATGTATCACTGCCCCACTCTTTTTATTTAGCTATTTATTTACTGATCTAGTTAACGTCTCTCATTTCCTATCACCTACATCTCAGATCTCCCATTATTATAAGATTCCTAATTGTATTTCACCACTAGTCTGACTGAATTCACAATTCCTGGTTAGTCCCGTTCCCTTACCTATAACAACCTTTAGGGTCAGTTCACACTACATGTGTTTCAGTTGCTTTTTTCTGCATCCAAAATGCACAGAAAGAAGGTTATATGGTTGTCCATAACATTGTGCACATCAGTGCTTGCAGTTCAGTGTGTTGAAGGTGCAGCAAAAAAAGTCGAACAGGCTGCATTGTTTATGCATAGAACTGTACTAGAAACACCCTGGAATGCACTAAAACACACATGTCCCTAGTTGAATTGAACAAAAAAGGGGGGGAAATTAACTGGAAGGCATAAAAAAAAAATGCACTGGAACATGTCAAAAAAGCATCCAAAATGCACTGGAACACGCTAAACATGCATAAAAAAAAAGTGCATGCAAACATGCATCTGGAACATATCTAGATTGCGTTTCCATAATGTGAACTAGCCCTTAGGACTTGTTCACACCATTTGTGGTGCAGAAACGCATGCAAGAGCACGCATTTTCCTGCACAGCAAAGAAATGCAATGCCCATTGCAGATGTGCGCAGGTACCATGATGCAAACTTAATTACACCTCCAGTAAACACAGATGCATTCACAGCCACCAAAATGCATGGCACCTCACTACTGTGTGGTTAGGTGCAACACCCTTTTAAAATATACCTGCAACATTTTTGCATGTTCCCACACATTAGGCAGCCCATTGAAATTAATGGGCTAAGGAAAAAAAAAAGTAAAAAAATGCCACATTCACACAGGTCCTCTGGCCTGTACAGCATGAATGAGGGGGTTGTTTATGTGGCCGGACCCATCTGTTACACTATGGGGACACAGCAGCTGTATGAACACAGGTTTTAATCTGACAGGTGTGCAGGCACGGGGAAGTGGCCCTGAATACTCACTGTCTGTGTTCAGGGCTGTACACCTGCACCCATATGTCAAATTAGGACCTGCAGTGTTTCCATAGTATAACAGAGGTTGCCTGCAAATGGCGACAGCCACAAAAATAAACTACTGATTCACACTCTACAGGCCACAATACCCATGTGAATGAGCCCTAAGACCTCAATTACACACACAGCTTTATTTATTAACTCATTACAGTTTTATCATATAGATTTCACAGGAATTTGGTTGGGATTATGTCCATTAATAATGTTTTTAGTGTATTTTTACCATTAATATAATTTGGATATTTTCTGTGGCGGTGGGGGGCTGTCAGGTATGCTGTACAGGGCCCCATGATATCTAACAGTGGCCCTGGGTGTATGCTTGTGTCTGTGCCACCTGTATAGTTAGGAAGAACAATAAATTCTTCTATGGAATACCTTGAACCTCTGCTATGTACCTCAATGGATCTAGTAATCGGACACGTTTTCTACTGAAAATACAACAATTATTAGTAATGTTTCCCCTAAAGCAAGCATGAACTAACCCCTTAGTGTTATAAAGCAAATTCTCATTTTCCAGAATGTACCCAATTATACATAGGCCAGATCTGTGTGCCCAGATAGGATTTATGCCTGATCTATGCTGAGCTGCATTAGTCAATACGTTGCAATGGCCAGAAATATTTGGACCCAAACCACATGAGCTCAGGTATCCAAACGTGAATGTTCCTTCATAGCAAATCTTCATGATGTACTATATGGGCCTGGCCCACTCTAGGTCCTCCTATTGCAGACGTTTGCTACATGTTGAGGAAATTGCACTGACTTTTCATCAATCAGATTGCATACTATCTGGCCATTTTAAATCTAGGAAATAGAATCAAGAGGATATGATACTGTTTTAAGGAACAAAAAAATAGTCTTTATTCGAGAAAACAAAAAAAATGGCAAATACATGGCCTGATGTAAAGACATGGCTGCCAGCTCCCAATTTTTGGGCAAACCAAAAACAGGCTTTGCTCTTTGACAGCACACAGCTCAAACATATCGTGAAAATATGGGGACTCGATATCCGTTGCATGTTCGTTCAGGGGCGAGAAGCAATTTTGCACCCCCAAAAGCAGCATAGAGGAAAGAGATGGTCAAGTTGCTGTGCTGCTTCCAAACCACCTCTGGCTTGCCAGGGTGTTTATGCAGGTCCTTGATGCCAGTTCTTGCCTGGCCACAAAATATCCACTGTCCACAAATGAAGGCGAGTGGAGGACATGAAGGTGGCTTTCTCCAAGCTTGGCCCGCAAGCAGGCCACTCCTGTAAAATGAGAGCAAAGAATCATTGACATTTCATCCTGACAATCACTTCTCAATGCAAGCTAGCTAGAGTATCTCTTTCATTCTATACCATTTCAGGAGTTGAAGTAAACCTTGGAGCAATTATTGTGTTTGGAAAGGCACAAGGTTCCCCTTCCCCCAGTCACACTAATGCTTACTTGAAGTTGAGCCCCATCCTGATACCCTGATGGGCTGTAAAAGCTTGCCTCTCTGGGCTCTGTGGCTTTTGAGTGAGAATTCTTGTCCAGTCCCCCAGAACAAGCATCTTGTTCTGGTGTGAGCCCAAGAGTGGCCAAGGAATTCTGGTGGGGGAGCATTGAAATGAAGGATCTGGGCTGCTCTGTGGCAAACTACGGTGCAGAACTGGTAAGTCTTACATGTTTATTTTATTTTGGAACAATTGTTAAGATCACTTTTCCAAACCCACCTGTGACGCCAGACAGCGAATCACAACAGGCTTCCCAGGGTCTCCCTCTGCCTTGTACTCCAGATGTTAATGAAAGAAAAATAAAAACATTTAGATACATAGCAGAGGTTTTTTCTGCATAAATCTACAGATGGCACAGACAGTAGCCAAAACTGGCAAGCTGTTCTACTCCCTCTATACTCTCTTGCCCAAATCCACAGCATTTATTCATGTAATGTTTGAGTGGTCAGAACTTGTCGTCATGTTGACTGCACACTGGATAAAATGGCAAGTACTGCTTTGCGCCCACCCTATAGTTTTGGTCTAACTGCACTTTTGGTCCCAAACGTAGGGGCTCTGAAGATCAACTTGCTGAATAATATCTCCCAGGATGACCCCTCCAGATAACCGCCCAAGGGTCAACTGTAATTCCTCATAAACAAAAGCTCAACATAGTGCTTTATTCTTTAACCACCTCCCGCCCGCCATGTAGTACTATGACAGGCGCAAGGTGGTTCTCGTTCTGGGAGGACGTCATATGACGTCCTCCCATTCTCACTGCGCACGCGCGGCGATCGGCGGTGCGCTGTGTCCCTCAGACACAGCGGATCACTGATCATGGAAAGAGCCGAAGATGTGGGCTCGGTCATGTGATCAGCTGTGTCCAATCACAGCTGATCACATGTAAACAGGGAAATGCCGGTTATCGGCATTTCTCTCCTCTCGAGCTGTCACGCTGACAGCTCGAGAGGAGAGCCGGTAATCGGCTTTCCGCGGAGGGGACATGTACACTGATCATCAGGGCACTGATGATCAGTGTAGCCCCAGCAGTGCCACCTGTCAGTGTCCATCAGTGCCTTATGTCAGTGCCTCATTCCAATGCCCATCAGTGCCACATATCAGTGCCTACCAGTGCACATCAATGCCACATATCAATGCCCATCTGAGCTGCCTTTCAGTGCCACCTGTCAGTGCCACCTATCAATGCCAATCAGTGCCGCCTATCAGTGCCATGTATCAGTGCTGCCTTTCAGTGGCCATCAGTGATGCCTGTCACTGCCCATCAGTGCCACCTACCAGTGCCTCCTCATCAGTGCCACCTATCAGTGTCCATCAGTGCCCATTAGTGCAGCCTCATTAGCGCACATCAGTGAAGGAGAAAATCACTTATTTACAAAATTTTATAACAAACTAAGAAAAAACTTTTTTTTTTTTTTCAAAATTTTCAGTGGTTTTTTGCTTTAAGAAAAAAATAAAAAACCCAGAGGAGATTAAATACCACCAAAATAAAGCTCTGTCTCAAAACAAATGATAAACATTTAATATGGGTACAGTGTTGCATGACCGCGCAATTGTCATTCAAAGTGCGACAGGGCTGAAAGCTGGAAATTGGCCTGGGCAGGAAGGGGGTATAAGTGCCCTGTAGGCTAGCGGTTAAAAACTTTTATTGTACAATAAACCATAAGAAACGCACTCACATTAAGTAGGTGCATACCGCACCGATGATGAACATCCAGTAATGTACTTCTTTAGGCACAAGATGGCAGTATCATCCCCAGCAGCATAGACCAGTCCTGGCTCCAAATAGTCACCACACTGTGTAATGCAAGGCAAGGGCCGGTATCATTACTGCCGTCTTGTGCCTAGAAGTACATTACTGGATGTTCATCATACCTGGTGCGGCATGAACCTACTGAATGTGAGCGCATTTCTTATGGTTTAAACGCACTGTACTCGGTATATATGTACATATATGCAAAGTTTTAACATGAAGGCCTAGCTGCTGGGATGGTTAATATCTGTGACCCATCAATACCCGAGAGCTAATATGCAGATAAACAGGAAGTAGCGTGTGTATGCACATGTGCGCTAAGTGACATGCTGCTGGCCCCCCTCCAAAAGCTGCACATTAGCTGTTAGACCAGAAAAAAAGCAAACATTTAAATCACATCCACATGCTATGAACATTGTTGCAAAAGCCGCACTTTGCAAACGAGAATCAGCTCCTCTGTAGAGAACAGTGATCTCACCGTTTTCAAATGTGCTCCCAGAAATTGGCCAATTTCACAACTCTCCAAATCTCCAACCTGTTCTCCTAACCACCGACACTCCCCACTACCACTTCCGTCTGCGCTCGAATGTCCTTCCGCAAACGTGATGACGTATTTCCGGTGGGACAGCCGCTCTGGCGCCACAGCGGTTTTCCTTTGCAGCGCTAATGAATATCTGGCATTAGCAAATATATGTTATTTTGAGGTTAAAGGGTCAGTCAACACAAATTGAAGACCCAAATGATTACTGTAAAGAAGATTGTATAAAGAGAATAGCTAGCTGCACATTGGACACTACCTATTCGTTGTTACATAACATTGTCTGGTGGTGCAATAGGGGGCTTTTGGTTTATTTGGGACATACTTGCATATGTGCACTTTAACAAGGAAGATTTGTGCATATTATATAGGTAGGAAAAAAGTGGTATGGGTGCAATTACATTCAACTAGAACATGAAATAAACCCCCGAAAAATAATCAAACAATACATAGTCCAAATGTTTATTGATCAAATATATATTCAACATTTATTTTTGACAGTAACAAGTAGGTACATTCAATTTCTTGGTGGGGGAAAAAAAAAAAAAGCAGGATTGATGTTGCTAAAATAGAACAGTCGTGTTCATAAGAGCTTACAATCTAAAAGATTATACCTTCTAATGAACAGTGCTTTTACAGGGTACAGCAGCAACACAGTTAATATGAATCAAGCAACATTTTCAGGGCCGTAAACTTAGCACACACCATCAATTATTTATTTGCAGGATTATCTACAGTCAGGTCTATAAATATTGGGACATCGACACAATTCTAACATTTTTGGCTCTATACACCACCACAATGGATTTGAAATGAAACGAACAAGATGTGCTTTAACTGCAGACTGTCAGCTTTAATTTGAGGGTATTTACATCCAAATCAGGTGAACGGTGTAGGAACAGTTTGCATATGTGCCTCCCACTTGTTAAGGGACCCAAAGTAATGGGACAGAATAATCATAAAATCAAACTTTCACTTTTTAATACTTGGTTGCAAGTCATTTGCAGTCAATTACAGCCTGAAGTCTGGAACGCATAGACACCACCAGACGCTGGGTTTCATCCCTGGTGATGCTCTGCTAGGCCTCTACTGCAACTGTTTTCAGTTCCTGCTTGTTCTTGGTGCATTTTCCCTTGAGTTTTGTCTTCAGCAAGTGAAATGCATGCTCAATCGGATTCAGGTCAGGTGATTGACTTGGCAATTGCATAACATTCCACTTCTTTCCCTTAAAAAACTCTTTGGTTGCTTTTGCAGTATGCTTTGGGTCATTGTCCATCTGCACTGTGAAGCGGCGTCCAATGAGTTGTGAAGCATTTGGCTGAATATGAGCAGATATTGCCCGAAACACTTCAGAATTCATCTTGCTGCTTTTGTCAGCAGTCACATCATCAATAAATACAAGAGAACCAGTTCCATTGCCAGCCATACATGCCCACGCCATGACACTACCACCACGCTTCACTGATGAGGTGGTATGCTTAGGATCATGAGCAGTTCCTGTCCTCATACTCTTCTCTTCCCATCACTCTGGTACAAGTTGATCTTGGTCTCATCTGTCCATAGGATGTTGTTCCAGAACTGTGAAGGCCTTTTTAGATGTCGTTTGGTAAACTCTAATCTGGCCTTCCTGTTTTTGAGGCTCACCAATGGTTTACATCTTGTGGTGAACCCTCTGTATTCACTCTGGTGAAGTCTTCTCTTGATTGTTGACTTTGACACACATACACCTACCTCCTGGAGAGTGTTCTTGATCTGGCCAACTGTTGTGAAGGGTGTTTTCTTCACCAGGGAAAGAATTCTTCGGTCATCCACCACAGTTGTTTTCCGTGGTCTTCCGGGTCTTTTGGTGTTGCTGAGCTCACCGGTGCGTTCCCTCTTTTTAAGAATGTTCCAAACAGTTGCTTTGGCCACGCCTAATGTTTTTGCTATCTCTCTGATGGGTTTTTTTTGTTTTTTCAGCTTAATGATGGCTTGCTTCACTGATAGTGACAGCTCTTTTAGTGATAGTGACAGCGGATTTAGCAGGGATAGGGTAGATATGAGGGGGCTTTCTCCTCCTTTTCGACCTAATCACCTGTTTGGTATGGCCCCTTTCACACAGGTAGACCGATTGGACCCTCCATTATCCTCAATGGGCTTGGGTCGGATTACACCTGCCTACATCAGATCTGATCCTATCCACTAAAGACAGATGGATGGGGATCTGTTCCCCATCCATATAATGGAGCGGATGGCAGTCAGGTGTAAACGGACAGGCGGTCCATTTACATCTGACCACCCATCAAGGACAGCGGGCCATGTGCTTGCTCAGCGGTAATCAGTGACCTGCTTGCAGAGTCCACCCCATGTAAAAGGAGCCTTACACTGTTTCATCAAAGTTCTACCTTAAAACTAAGGCTCCATTCACACCATGCAGGTGCGATGAAGCACAAGTGCGTTTGTGCGTGTCATGTGTAAAACAGCCTGCTCTTTTTAATGGGGCTGCCCAACATGTGAAAAACATGAAAAAGAAATACCTGGACCTTTTTTTAAATTGTTCGATTTCTGGGACCAGCTTGTATTGCTCTTGAGGAAGTCACGTGGCACTGTGACATAACGCATAGGGAGAAGCCAATGACGTCATGCTGCAAAACCGGAAGCATGCAGAGCCCCGTTTTTTTTGTGACATAGAGGACATACACTATATTGCCAAATGTATTGAGACAACCCATCAAATCATTGGATTCAGGTGTTCCAATCACCTCCATGGCCACAGGTGTATAAAATTAAGCACCTAGGCATGCAGACTGCTTCTACAAACATTTGTGAAAGACTGGGTTGCTCTCAGTAGCTCAGTGAATTCAAGTGTGGTACTGTGATAGGTTGCCACCTGTGCAATAAGTCCATCCGTGACATTTCCTGGCTACTAAATATTCCACGGTCAACTATTAGTGGTATTATAACAAAGTGGAAGCAACTGGGAAAAACCGCAATGGCCACGTAAAATGACTGAGCGGGATCAGTGCATGCTGAAGTGCGCAGAATTTGCCAACTGTCTGTAGAGTCAGTAGCTAAGGACCTCCAAACTTCATGTGGCCTTCAGATTAGCACAACAGTGCATAGAGAGCTTCAATTAATGGGTTTCTATGGCTGAGCAGCTGCATCCAAGCCTTACATCACCAAGTGCAATGCAAAGCGTTGGATGCAGTGGTGTAAAGTATGCCACCACTGGACAGTGGAGACGTGTTCTCTGGAGTGATGAATTGCGCTTCTTTGTCTGGCAGTCCGATGGACGTGTCTGTGTTTGGCGGTTGCCAGGAGAACAGTACTTGCCTGACTGCATTTTGTCAAGTGTAAAGTTTGGTGGAGTGGGGATTATGGTGTGGGGTTGTTATTCAGGGGTTGGGCTTGGCCCCGTAGTTCCAGTGAAGGGAACTCTTAAGGCATCAGCATACCAAAACATTTTTTACAATTTCATGCTCCCAACTTTGTGGGAACAGTTTGGGGATGGCCCCTTCCTGTTCCAACATGACTGCACACCAGTGCACAAAGCAAGGTCCATAAAGACATGGATGAGCGAGTTTGAGGTGGAGGAACTTGACTGGCCTGCGCAGAGTCCTGACCTCAACCTGATAGAACACCTTTAGGATGAATTGGTGCAAAGGCCGTGAGCCAGGCTCTCGTCTGACATCAGTGCCTCACAAATGAGCTTCTGGAAGAATGGTCAAACATTCCCATAGACACACTCCTAAACTTTGTGGACAACCCTCCCAGAAGAGTTGAAGCTGTTATAGCTGCAAAGGGTGGGCCAACTCAATATTGAACCCTATGGACTAAGACTGGGATGCCATTAAAGTGCATGTGCGTGTAAAGGCAGGTGTCCCAATACTTTTATATATTGCTGATTGCCTATTGATAAAGAATATAGGGTTGAGAGATAAGGGTGTAAATGAGAAAGTTAAGGATATGTGCCCCATTTTCCTAGGATAGAAAAAGAGGTAGAGTAATGTGTAATGTGGAAAATAAGGGGGTACAGAACACTATCAGTGGATGATGGTCACAAGGGGAAGGTGAGTGAAGAATAGAAAAAAGGGAAAAAAAAAAAAAAAAAAAAAAAAAAAAAAGGAGGGGGAAGGGCGGATTCTGTTCCACAACAGCTCAACAGGTTTTCATTGGAAATATATATTTTACATTATAAGATGGGTTCACACCTGAATTGAACAGGAATGCGCTCTGCATTCCTATGTGGTTCACTGTGGTGCAATTTTATAGCCCATTCCACTGCAAATCGTACCAGAATGCAGAAAAAACAGTTGATGGTTATTGGCAGTACTTTCCTCACACTGTGACACAATGAGGAAAGTACTGCCGATAACTGGCAAGTGTATTTACATGGTGGTCAGCTGTGTATAATTAATTGCTCTAATTTGTGTATTTTATATTGACCAAGAGTTTGGTTTTAAGCTCTGTGGATAGTTGACTGTACAATACATATGTAAAGTGCTGTGTAAATTGACAATGCTATTTAAGTATCAGTAAAAATAATAAATAGTTTTTATTTCTTTAGAAATGTGTCAGGTTTGTGTTAGAAAATCACAAACCTCAGTTCTTAGTTGATTTGTTAATTCTGTTTTTGATGTCTTGGAATTGCAAATGTTTTGACCTCCAGGATATAGCTATTGTTTGTTTTGTTGTGTAGAGATCTGCTGCCCTTTACTGTCAGCTGCTAGTATCACACTGTAATATATAGAGATATGTATGTCACTTCCTGACTTTGGGGTTGAGGATGCGGAGAGAGAGAAGGGCTCAGCCACATGTCCTGTTCATGGTACTACTACCAGATCAGAAGAGATGATTATTACCAGATAACTAGAACTGCGTTCCAGGTTGGTTGGATAATGGCTTGAGGGTTCCCTCATCACTGCAGATCTTGTCTTCAGGTCTCTGACACAATGACTGGATCATTCTCAGGGGCCCATGCAATAGGACTTCGCTGCAACATTCATCTGAAGGTATTTCTATTATTAACTATATATACCTGCGTATATGTGCACAATTCCACCAGGACTCCTATTGGGCCCTTTGATGAAATTACCCGTTTGTACACTGAATGTATGTACTTTTATTAATCTCTTCTTATGTAAAGCTTGTACATCTATATACATACAGTTAATGTTATATGCTGGTTGCAGTAGCTCTTCTGCTTCCAATTACTTTGATTAGATTACTGATTAATTTCCCAGGAAAGAAATCCCTTCTGTTACATAGTTACATACAGTGGGGGAAATAATTATTTGATCCCCTGCAGGAAATGAAAGGTCTATAATTTTTCATCATAGGTGTATTTTAAATTATAGAGACAGAATTTAAACCAAAAATCCAGAGAAAACACGATACAAATGTTATAAATTGAGTTTCAGTTCAGTGAGTAAAATAAGTATTTGATCCCCTACCAACCAACAATAATTCTGGCTCCCACAGACTGGCTATGCGCTCATGTGGCACACAGATTAGTCTTCTTAATCTGTGCTCCTAATGACAACTCGTAATGTGTATAAAAGACACCTGTCCACAGAATCTCTTTCTTGGGCACCACCGTGGGCAAGACCAAAGAGCTGTCAAAGGACGTCAGGGACAAGACTGTATACCTGCACAAGACTGGAATGGGCTACAAGACCTCACCAAGCTTCTTGCTGATGAAGGAGACAACTGTTGAAGTGATTATTCACAAATGGAAGAAATACAAAATTACCAATAATCAATCACCCTAGGTCTGGAGCTCCATGCAAGATTTCACTTCATGGGGTAAGAATGATCATGAGAAAAATGAGGCATCAGTCCAGAACTACATGGAAGAAGCTTGTGAATGATCTCAAGGCAGTTGGGACCACAGTCACCAAACAAACCATTGGTAACACAATACACCGCCATATATTGAAATCCTGCAGCACCTACAAAGTTCCCCTCAAGAAGGCACATGTACAGGCCCATCTAAAGTTTGCCAATGAACATGTCAATGATTTAGAGAAGGACTGGAAGAAAATGCTGTGGTCAGATGAGACCAAAATTGAGTTCTTTGGCATTAACTCGACTCTCCATGTTTGGAGGAAGAAAAATTCGGACTATGACCCTAAGAACACCATCCGTACAGTCAAGCATGAAGGTGCAAACATTATGGTTTGGGGCTGTTTATCTGCTAAAGGTACAGGTGGCTTTGCTGCATTGAGGGGCCAATGCACGGGGCCATGTATTGTAAAATCCTGGATGAGAACCTTCTTCCCTCAGCCAGAACACTGAAGATGGGGCGTGGATGGATCTTCCATCATGACAATGACCCAAAGCATACTGCCAAGGCAACAAAGCATTGGCTCAATAAAAAGCACATTAAGGTCATGAAGTGGCCTAGCCAGTCTCCAGACCTTAATCCTATAGAAAATTTATGGAGGGAGCTTACACTTCGAGTTGCCAAGTGGCAGCCAAGAAACTTTTAGGATTTATCGAAGATCTGTAATGAAGAGTGGACCATAATCCCTTCTGAGATGTATGCAAACCTTGTAACTAACTACAAGAAACGTCTTACATCTATGCTTGCCAACAAGTATTTCTCCACCAAGTACTAAGTCATTTTTTGCTTGGGGATCAAATACCTATTTTGCTCACTGAACCTCAATTTTTAACATTTGTATTATGCGTTTTTTTTCTGGATTTTTGGTTGATATTCTATTATAAAAAAACATATAGACCCTTTATTTCTTTGCAAGTGGATAAACTTACAAAATCTGTAGGGGATCAAATAATTTTCCCCACTGTAGTCTGGTTGAAAAAAGATACAAGATGTTCATAGATGCCCTGTGCTGGGTGGATGCACTGCCATCAATCCCATTTCTCCATTTAGCGAAGGTTCTGTTTCCCATATTTACTTACAGGTTTGGCCCACTATTCTGTTTGGGGAGAGCCATTTCTCATAACCCCCCAAAAGAGGGCTACAGTTGCATTAAACATACAAGTTATTACTGTGCTTTTGGTGTTAGATTATGGTGTGGTTTATGCAGCAGTGCCTCCTAAGGGTGCTTTCTTATACTGCAATTTAAAATTGCTGTTGCTAGGTGGTATACCCAAATTCAGTTGGACTTTGAGGTATGTCCACCAATTATTCAACATGGTGCACACGGTGTAACACCTCTGGAAGTGTTTTATTAGATAAATGCGTTATATCTAGTGATTGCGGTATGCGTGATATATAAACGACACATCATAAGAAATTGTCCACTGTGGAATATAAAGGAATTCTAAAATATGTTGAAAAAAATTAACTTCATTTGTTTGCAGGTACAGGTAATACTATTGTCATTTTAGCACTTGAACCTTTGAGGTTCTTGTAGGCCCTGAGATAATACCTGGCATCCAGTCAGGCTTACCAAGGGTACATGGAGAATCATAAGGCTGCCATAATATCTGACTTCATCCATATATGTAGTGAATGAGAAAATGCAGTAGTATCATTTTGAGCCTTTCTAGGGACAGGATCCAGAGGGGAAAGTGTATGGAGATTAGATGGATGTGTGCTGTATCTGTCACGGTCCACAGGGGCAACTTTGTAGCATGCAATAAAAAGGGACTAATTAGACCACTGTACAAGGTGTGACAATTTAATTCCCAGAATGGACTTTAAAAAAAAAAATCAAACACCTCCGCATTCTGCAAAAGATCAGATGAAATCTGAAGGCAACGTTTTTTCTGATTGTCAGAATTTGACTCACCGTCTTTGCAGAAATCTCTCATTCCTACAATCCTGTTAAAATCTGCTGCACTGTTTCCCTCTTCATGTTCAATTCTTCTGCCATCATTCACACATTCAGTCTTTGATCTGAGCGTACAAGGGTTCACACATTTGCATCTGTCCTTTGCGATTTTGGCAGCCCACTTCTTGCGTCTTTGTGGATATCTTTCTGTTCCTCCTTAAACCACTTGTGCGATTCAAAATCGCTTGATTTCTTCATAGACTGTTCGCCGTAAGACTGTTGTGGCAGAGATAAAGTTTCAGGCGAGTGCAAGTTAGAACATGTCAGAACACACTCGAGTGCAAATGGCTGTGACTCCCACCATAGTGTTATGCTGCAAGCATACAACCTTTCAAAGCACTCCTGTGATGTCTGCGTTCTTTATATTCTGTTTGTTGTTACCATTTCAGCCTGATGTTGCATAGTTCTAATAACGCCAAATACAGTATCTCACGGAAGTGAGTACAACCCTCACATTTTTGTAAATATTTTATTCTATCTTTTCATGTGACAACACTGCAGAAATGACACTTTGCTACAATGTAAAGTAGTGAGTGTACAGCTTGTATAACGGTGTAAATTTGCTGTCCCCTCAAAATAAATCAACACACATCCATTAATGTCTAAACCACTGGCAACAAAAGTGAGTACACCACTAAGTGAAAATGTCCAAATTGAGCCCATTTAGCCATTTTCCCTCCCAGGTGTCATGTGACTTGTTAGTGTTACAAGGTCTCAGGTGTGAATGGGGAGCAGGTGTGTTAAATTTGGTAAAATAAATGTGTGTGTGTGTGTGTGTGTGTGTGTATGTATATATATCTGTGCAGCACTACACATCAATTATAAGTACATAAAATATGTGACTATATTAAATATATGAAAAAGTCCCAATGAATTTCTTCTGCAAAATCTATCCTCCTGTGACCACCGGTGCTGCAAACACAGAGAGTGCACAATTCCTCCACCAGATATCTGCTCACCTCCAGCAGTATGACCTCACATCATATAATGCTTGGTCTAACCGCGCTTTTGGTCCCGATAATTGGACTCTGAAGATCAACTTGATGAGTAGTAGCTCCAAATGGCTCACTCCAAAGAACCCCTTTGATCAGCAGTAATCCTCATGAACAAAAACTTAACATAGTGTTTACCCTGTAAAAAACTTTATTAATCATAAAGACGTCCACATATGCACTCACATGTGACAGGTGCCAGACCGCACCAAGTGTAACAAGCATCCACTGAGATTCTCCACAGACCCAAGAAAACTTCTTATCCAAGTCAGCTGAAATCAGTAACACAGGTATATGCTCCAGCTAATCACAAGATCATGAAATATTGATGACACAATAGCAACTGCGGGCCCTAGAATAGTTAGAAGTGCCTCACGATCTGGAGAGTCCTGGAGCTGCTGTATTAAACGTCGACCTTCCGTTGTGTCGTGATGTCATCCGTAAGCTCCTCCCCGACGCATTTTGTCACAGATCACGCAACTTTATCAAGGGACCCGATTGTAATCACATTGTTAAATTTGGTGTTATCACTCTCACTTTCTCATACTGGTCAATGGAAGTTCAACATGGCACCTCATGGCAAAGGAACTCTTGAGGATCTGAAAAAAGAATTGTTGCTCTACATAAATATGGCCTAGGCTATAAAAAGATTGGCAAGACCCTGAAACTGAGCTGCAGCACGGCGGCCAAGACCATACAGTGGTTTAACAAGACAGGTTCCGCTCAGAACAGGCCTTGCCATGGTCGACCAAAGAAGTTGAGTGCACGTGCTCAGCGTCATATCCAGAGGTTGTCTTTGGGAAATAGACGTATGAGTGCTGCCAGCATTGCTGCAGAGGTTGAAGGGGTGGGGGGGTCAGCCTGTCAGTGCTCAGACCATACACCGCACACTGCATCAAATTGGTCTGCATGGCTGTCGTCCCAGAAGGAAGCATGTCTAAAGATGATGCACAAGAAAGCCCGCAAACAGTTTGCTGAAGACAAGCAGAGTAAGGACATGGATTACTGGAACCATGTCCTGTGGTCAGATGAGACCAAGATAAACTTATTTGGTTCAGATGGTGTCAAGTGTGTGTGGCAGCAACCAGGTGAGGAGTACAAAGACAAGTGTGTCTTTCCTACAGTCAAGCATGGTGGTGGGAGTGTCACAGTCTGGGGCTGCATGAGTGCTGCCGGCACTGGGGAGCTACAGTTCATTGAAGGAACCATGAATGCCAACATGTACTGTGACATACTGAAGCAGAGCATGATCCCCTCCCTTAGGAGACTGGGCCGCAGGGCAGTATTCCAACATAACAACCCCAAACACACCTCCAAGACAGCCACTGCCTTGCTAAAGAAGCTGAGGGTAAAGGTGATGGACTGGCCAAGCATGTCTCCAGACCTAAACCCTATTGAGCATATGTGGGGCATCCTCAAACGGAAGGTGGAGGAGCACAAGTTCTCTAACATCCACCAGCTCCATGATATCGTCATGGAGGAGTGGAAGAGGACTCCAGTGGCAACCTGTGAAGCTCTGGTGAACTCCATGCCCAATAGGGTTAAGAGAGTGCTGGAAAATAATGGTGGCCACATAAAATATTGACACTTTGGGCCCAAAGGTGTGTTTTTTTTTTTCTAGGTGACAAATTTACACTGTTACACAAGCTGTACACTCACTCACTACTTTACATTGTAGCAAAGTGTCATTTCTTCAGTGTTGTCACATGAAAAGATATAATATTTACAAAAATGTGAGGGGTGTACTCACTTCTGTGAGCTACTGTATGTGTTCCAGTGAGTGGTAGCATTTTAAAACCAGATATTGGTCTGTGGGTGGGCTTCCTGTAGAGCTCAATGTCCAAATCACCCTCTTTGACATAACACAGTTCCAATAAGATAATTTGTTATTCTGTGCCTCTCTTTGTACACTTGATATTTTTGTCCACTGAGTTTGTATTCACTAAATACTTAAGTTTCCAATGTTCTAATCTTGGTCCATGAATCATCCACCTAACTTAACAAGTGACTTGGTGGGATTCCCTCAAAGGAGTTCAAGGCTCTCTTCCCCATCCCCTCTATGTGCAGGTTAGCTATAATGGGAAAGACAGGGGATCTGTACATAGCACAGCCATGTTTCTGTCTATAGAAGTTGTCCTTGTACTTAAAGTGGTTCTAAAGACTCAAGGTTTTTTACCTTCATGCATTCTATAAGCTCCGCTGCGTGTGTCTATGGAGTGTGGCATGGCTCCATAGACAAACCGCTCGGGAGCGAGCAGACACTGTATTCCCCCATAGCAAACAGCTTGGGAGTGAGCAGACACAGTGTTCCCCTGTAGCAAACAGCTCAGGAGCAGGCAGACACTGTGTTTTTCCATAGCAAGCAGCTTACTATTGGCACACATGTAGAAGAGTAGGAGCCAAGATTGCTGCCAGGGGACTCAGGAAGAGGAGGATTGAGGCCGTTAGTGAGTATAACATTCTTAGGTAATTGGAAGTGGAAGTTGTCCTCCCCCCTTGTAGTCTTCTGGGACATATGACAGGTCCCAGAAGACTAGAGCACCAGTCACAATACACAGTGCTACTCACACATGCTCAGTGGGCACCCAGCTGTGAAGCCGCAAGCTGTCACAGCCGGGTGCCCACACTGAAGATGCCGGTGCCAGGAACACAGGACAGCCAGGGAAACGGGCTGCGGGGAGGACACCGCGGGATTGAGGGACAGGTGAGTGGCTGTTTTTTTAACAGTCAGCTGCTACAGTTTTTATAGCTGCTGACTTATTATTTTACAGCATGACTGGAACTCCACTTTAATGTGTCTGTGCCATCTGTGTGGATAGAAATGCTGGAGCATGTTCCTAACACTCATCATATCTGAAGAAGGTTCAAACTGTTGTTGAATAAGCTACGAAACATCTTCAACAATACAGAACAAGTCAAGCTGAATGTGAATAATTACTATGAACTATACCATTCCCGGGACAAATGAGAACCTTCCCAGACCAAGAACACTCTCCTCCACTACTCCCCCTTCTCATTTCCATCCCCTTGTGCACAGGCAGAGAGTGTTATCAGCTTACAAGATGATATCTCCATCTCCCTGTGCACAGGCGGACAGCACATGAAGTTATCAGCTTACAAGATTTCTGGTAAAATTAATGAGGATTTTTTGTACTTATCAGACAGAAACAAAACACTTTCAAAAGTAAACTTAGCAAACCAAAAGGGAGCAAATAAGAGTTCATTGTAAGGCTTTCCATACACTTTAACATACAGTATATCTTAAACCGACTGTTTCTTCTAAGAATATATACCTTGCATGGCTTAAGGTGTTACTAAACCCTGGACCCTGCGTTCACTATATCTGGTCTCCCACAATATACACCACATGTACATCTAAACTGCTAAATACCTTTTCTCATCAGCAGTTAGTCTAGGTTCACACCTAAGAGTTTTGCTCTGCGTTTTGCATTTTGCAGAAACGTGCTACAGTCCATTTAACATGATTTCCTATGGGGACACGTTCACATCTCCATGTTTTCACCCAGTGTGTTTTTTTGGAAGGAGGGACATTTTTAAAGCAAAATGTTGCATTTTGGTTCAATAGACTTCAATGGAGATGCAGCAGAAATGCATGTAGTGGATTTTTTATGTAATTTTGACACATTGTTTTGCTTTTAAATCTGCCCAGCAACAAGTTGGGAAAAAAAAAAAGAATCAAAAACGTGCCAAAAAAGGTATGTGCAAAAAACACACCACAAAAAGCAGATCAAACGAAAATTGAATAGGTGTGCACCTAGCCTTAGAACAGTCTTGTGTCTTCTATAAGTGTCCAGCAGAGCACTAGTTAAAGCTTGTAGGAGGAGTTTTCTTTCTGCTCTAGGAGGGTGCAAAACCCCTGACCTCTGGACAGTGCTGGTTGACCCTGTGCTGATCCCATGTACTCTCCCAAGAAAAAAAACAAAAAAAAAAAACTTCTCTAGCAATACATACTAAACTGAGCATGTGCAGAATGGCTACAGTTCAGTCTGTCTTAGGAGATAAAATGTGGACATTTGAACAAAAGGAGGAGCAGAGAAGACAGGATGAAACAGCCTTTTTCCACAATGCAGAGGATTAACCCCTTGGATTCCACAGTGAGTATAACAAACATGCTTTACTGCATATACAGACTGATTTTACTGCTGTGGGTTTAGTAACACTTTAAAATGACAAACAATAAAAGTATAATGCCTTCTCCACACATTCAGATTCAAAACAGTTTTTAATGATTACCAATAACAAGTGGTTGCATAATCTCTTTTTCTGAAATTGAATGGGAGGTCAAATCAGCATTTGAATTAATTGCAACACAATACATATTGATTAGAAAAGATAGGCAATCCATAGATTATACAATTTTCTTTCCTTACACCAGAGCTCAAAATTCCAAGTCCTGAGCTACTACCCGGACTTTAAGAGTTACTCCCACCAGTTGCCCCATCCAACCCCTACCCTGATACACCCTTAATTCCACCCCTAAACACACTCTCATAACTTCTCTCATGAAAGGACACAAATGTTCCCCACATTACATCAGGGTCCCCAGACCCCCCCCCCCCACATTATATCAGGGTCCCCAAACTCCATCATACTTAGACCATGCACCACATACAAAATAACCCCCATAATCTTTCATTCACAAAACCATAATTCTACCAAGCATATCCTACCTTCTATCCAACCCAGCAGTGCCTCAAATGTCCCATACTCTACCACCCATAATAACCACATAATCCTGAACCTGTGCAAACCACCCATGTATGAATGCTTACAGACACATGTACATACACATACAGATGTGTACACAGGCACATGTACATGCAGACACATGGACACGTATATACATACACTCACATACAGGCACATGTACATACATACACAGACAACATGTACACACACACAGACACGTACATATACACATACAACTACAGACACATACATATACCCACATACAGACACAACATGTACACATACAAATACAGACACATGTACACATACAGACAGACACACACATGTACACATACAGACACACACAGGAAATAAAGGCTGCAAAATTTGAAAACGACCGACAGATTACAAAAGATAGCAGGACAAACCCCAACAATACAAGAGAAGGCAAATTTATTAAATACCTTCTTCAGCTCTGTGTATACAAAGGAGCACGGGGAAGCTCTTGTCCATAATGGGCATGGTATTGACACAGCTCCAGATGATCCACATTGGCTCACAATTGATATGATCCAAAAATATTTAGACAGCATAAAGGTGAATAAAGCACCTAGACCAGATGGCATACACCCACGGGTCCCTAAAGAATTGAGCTCTGTCATTTCAAAGCCATTGTTTCTCATTTTTAGGGACTCTTTCATTACTGGCATAGTACTACTGGATTGGAGTAAGGCCAATGTGGTGCCAATATTTAAAAAGGGATCAAACTCTTTGCCAAGTAATTACAGACCTGTTAGTTTAATTTCTATAGTTGGGAAGATACTGGAGAGTTTAATAAAAGACCACATAGATGAGTTCTTGCTGAAAAAAAATATTTTAAGTAACAGACAGCATGGATTCATGAAAGACAGAAGTTGTCAAACAAATCTGATTTCTTTTTATGAGGAGGTGAGCAAAACCTTGGACAGAGGGGTGGCGGTGGACGTGGTATACTTGGATTTTGCAAAAGTGTTTGACACAGTTCCCCACACACGGCTAATGTGTAAGGTAAAGTCTAGAGACTTGGAAAAATCTGTATGTAAATGGATAGAAAACTGGCTAAAAGATTGTATTCAAAGAGTAGTGGCTAATGATTCATACTCTGAATGGTCTAGGGTTGTCAGTGGTGTACCCCAGTGTTCAGTGTTGGGACCCTTACTTTTTAATATATTTATAAACGATATAGGGTGTGGGATTAAAAATACAATTTCAGTCTTTGCAGATGACACCAAGCTGTGCAGTGGAATAACGTCCTTACAGGATGTCTCCAACTTACAAGCCGACCTCAATGCACTGTTTAATTGGGCAACTATGGGGCAAATGAGGTTTAATGTTGATAAATGTAAGTGTCACGATATAAGGTCAGGTTCAGAGACCAGTTGCTACAGCAGTTGTAAGGCTTACCTGAAACCAGTAGGATTGGTACACCAGCGGCCCACCCTGGGAATGATGCAGGCTCATCTGAGGTGCGGGGTCTAAGCATCCACCGGTCTTCCCCAGAGTTCCTAATGGTGGAGATGGATTTGGCTGCATGTGAATGCCAGGTCGCAGATCTCAGGATCACCCCACCAGGGAATGGGTAGGCTGGAAACCAAAAGCGGATCAACAGTTCAGGGATCAAACCGAAGCGGAGTCAGTCACAAGCCAAGGGTCGGTCACCAATGGTAGTAGATAGGATGAGGCAGAATCGTAGTCAGTAGCAAGCCAAAGGTCAGTAACGTAGATGAAGACAGCAGCAGGAACAGTAAGCAGGATATTGGCTGGTAAGGCACAATAATCTGGCAACCAGGAAGTGCAGAGACATGGCTTTTATAGGAAGTTCATGGGAGGAGCAAGGAGTTCAAGGTTCAAGACAAAACAGGGTAAAAGCAGGATCATCCAAAGAATTGTCAAGGGAGCTGTCCAGCATTCCAGGTGGCCCAGTGAGAAGAAACACTGTCTCTCACCGCAGAAGGCCCAGGTTCGATTCCAGGCTCTGACAGTAAGGTTATGCACTTGGGGGCTAAGAATATGCATGCATCATACATACTAGGGGGAGCACAACTGGGGGAATCAATGGTGGAGAAGGATCTGGGAGTTCTGGTAGATCACAAGCTTAATAATGGCATGCAATGCCAAGCTGCAGTTTATAAAGCGAGCAAAATCCTCTCTTGTATTAAAAGAGGTATAGACTCCAGAGAGAGATATCATATTACCCTTGTACAAATCATTAGTAAAACCTCATCTGGAAAATGCAGCTCAGTTTTGGCAACAATTCACAAAAAGAACATTGGGGAACTGGAGAAAGTACAGAGAAGGGCAACCAAACTGATACGAGGCATGGAGGAGATCAGCTATGAAGAAAGATTAGAGGAACTGAATTTATTCTCTCTTGAGAAGAGGGGATATGATCAACGTATAAATACATCAGTGGTTCATAGAGTGAACCCGGTGTAGAGTTATTCCTCCTGAGGTCATCACAGAGGACAAGGGGTACTCTTTACATCTGGAGGAAAAGAGAATTCATCTCCAAACACAGAAAGGTTTCTTTACAGTAAGAGCTGTAAAAATGTGGAATAGACTCCCTCAAGAGTTGGTTCTGGCCAGCTCAGTGGATTGCTTTAAAAAAGGCCTGGATTATTTCGTAGATACACAGAATATAACTGGATACTAACATTTATAGGTAAAGTTGATCCAGGGAATATCCAATTGCCTCTCGGGGGATCAGGAAGGAATTTTTTTCCCCTGCAGGAGCACATTGGATCATGCTTTGCTGGGTTTTTTTCTTGTATTCCTCTGAATCAACTGTGGGTGTAAGATTATTTTTTAATATGGTTGAATCGGATGGACTTTTGTCTTTTTTCAGCCAGACTAACTATGTAATTAATGATTTCAAATTTAACAACTATTATTTAAGAAACATTTGTTGATTTAATCACAGAACCTTTGTTTGCTACTGGTTTACTCTATAAATGGTTCTTTCCGTTTTACACTATATCCACATTTTGTGAGCGCTGCACTACCATATATATTTATTTTTAAGGGTTTGGCATATTGACCTTTAAAATGTCACTAAACCCAGGACCCTGCATTCACTATATCCGGTCTCCCCTGCAGGAGCACATTGGATCATGCTTTGCTGGGTTTTTTTTTTGTATTCCTCTGAATCAACTGTGGGTGTAAGATTATTTTTTAATATGGTTGAATCGGATGGACTTTTGTCTTTTTTCAGCTAGACTATGTACACACACACACACACACAAACAGACAGATACATGTACACACACACACAGACACATGTACAGGTGAAACTCGAAAAATTTGAATATCGTGCAAAAGTTCATTTATTTCAGTAATGCAACTTAAAAGGTGAAACTAATATATGAGAGATACTCATTACATGCAAAGCAAGATAGTTCAAGCCGTGATTTGTCATAATTGTGATGATTATGGCTTACAGCTCATGAAAACCCCCAAATCCACAATCTCAGAAAATTAGAATATTGTGAAAAGGTGCAATATTCTAGGCTCAAAGTGTCCCACTCTAATCAGCTAATTAATCCATAACACCTGCAAAGGGTTCCTGAGCCTTTAAATGGTCTCTCAGTCTGGTTCAGTAGGAATCACAATCATGGGAAAGACTGCTGACCTGACAGTTGTGCAGAAAACCATCATTGACACCCTCTATAAGGAGGGAAAGCCTCAAAAGGTAATTGCAAAAGAAGTTGGATGTTCCCAAAGTGCTGTATCAAAGCACATTAATAGAAAGTTATGTGGAAGGGAAAAGTGTGGAAGAAAAAGGTTCACAAGCAGCAGGGATGACCGCAGCCTGGAGAGGATTGTCAGGAAAAGGCCATTCAAAAGTGTTGGGGACTTTCACAAGGAGTGGACTGAGGCTGGAGTCAGTGCATCAAGAGCCACCACACACAGATTGATCCTGGACATGGGCTTCAAATGTCGTATTCCTCTTGTCAAGCCGCTCCTGAACAACAAACAACGTCAGAAGCGTCTTACTTGGGCTAAAGAAAAACAGACCTGGTCTGTTGCTCAATGGTCCAAAGTCCTCTTTTCTGATGAGAGCAACTTTTGCATCTCATTTGGAAACCAAGGACCCAGAGTATGGAGGAAGAATGGAGAGGCACACACTGCAAGATGCTTGAAGTCCAGTGTGAAGTTTCCACAGTCTGTGTTGATTTGGGGAGCCATGTCATCTGCTGGTGTTGGTCCACTGTGCTTCATTACGTTCAGGGTCAACGCAGCCGTCTACCAGGAGATTTTGGAGCACTTCATGCTTCCTTCCACAGATGAGCTTTATGGGGATGCTGACTTCATTTTCCAGCAGGACTTGGCACCTGCCAAAAGCACCAAAACCTGGTTCAATGACCGTGGGATTACTGTGCTTGATTGGCCAGCAAACTCGCCTGACCTGAACCCCATAGAGAATCTATGGGGCATTGCCAAGAGAAAGATGAGCAACATGAGACCGAACAATGCAGAAGAGCTGAAGGCCGCTATTGAAGCATCCTGGTCTTCCATAACACCTCAGCAGTGCCACCGGCTGATAGCTTCCATGCCACGCCGCATTGAGGCAGTAATTGCTGCAAAAGGGGCCCAAACCAAGTACTGAGTACATATGCATGCTTATACTTTTCAGAGGTCCGATATTGTTCTATGTACAATCCTTGTTTTATTGATTGCATGTAATATTCTAATTTTCTGAGATTGTGGATTTGGGGTTTTCATGAGCTATAAGCCATAATCATCACAATTATGACAAATCACGGCTTGAACTATCTTGCTTTGCATGTAATGAGTCTCTCTCATATATTAGTTTCACCTTTTAAGTTGCATTACTGAAATAAATGAACTTTTGCACGATATTCGAATTTTCCGAGTTTCACCTGTACACACACACATACAGACAGACACAATGTACACACACAAACACATGTACACTGCTGCAAGAAGTGACCAAATGCAAAAATTCTGACAGGCTGGTGTACTGTACAACGAAATTCAGCTGTCCCTGCTGAACTAGCCGAGATTCAATCCATCTATGGCCGGCTTTAGATTCCACTTACTTTCTTTTCAGATGTCATTGTCATACAGATTTACGTACTAATGGTCTTATTTTTGTATAAACGTTTGCTCAGTAAAAATATGGCAATGTAATAGTATGGCAAAGTATTATATTTTATTCAACTGTTTTATTTATTTTTCTATCTTGTAAGGAAGATCTGATTACATTTTGGGAAACCTGAAGAATTTCTAAAGGCTCACAAATTGTACAGGAGTCCTTTGTGTCTGGAAAAGTATGAAATGTCATCCATTTATCTGATTTTGTGCTGATCTGGATGATACGTGTTTCATAGTATAGTATGCAAATATAACATGGAAAAAAAAGCGTATACTTGGGTTATTGACAAGTAGAATGCAAGAATTCTGTTCCATGGTATTTTGTTTCCAAAATTCAGATGTATTATGCTCAAGGGAATATGTCTGTGCTGTAGTAGCGTGCGAGCAAGCTATAAAATTGTGGGTAATACATCTCAGAGGGGCAGTTTATCACATGAATCAAGTCGTTTCACTTGGCCCAGGCTCCGGCAAGTCTCCGACATAGCTGATGTGTGATCCAGGACTATAGCAGCCAACAGAAACAGAGCCCTTGGAAGGGGGTCTGTTTACCCTTTTGGTATTTTTTTTTCACTCTTCACCTCATTCTTGACAAAAGGACAAAGGTTATTTGGCTCTCCATTTGTACATACTCAGTGCCCAGTCTGGAATTAAATGTGGTGTATTTATGTCATGTGGACTGAACTGCATTGCCTCACTTTAATAACATTTAATTAGGAAGGAAAATGAATATCTTGGATAATAAATATTTTTGATCTAAACTGCCTAGCACACATAACAGCACAATTACGAAGATCATGGATTCAATAAGTGGACAGAGCAAATTTTTAAATATTATAAAGTTTAGGGGGACCAATGACAGAATACAATTAGGGGAAATACTTATTAAGTATGTATATATTATTATTATTATACAGGATTTATATAGCACCAACAGTTTGCTCAGCGCTTTACAATATAACAGGAGACAATACAGCAACAATACAGTTCAATACAAGAGGGATTTGAGGCCCTGCTCCTTGGAGTTTACAATCTAGGAATGGAAGCTGATTGGTTTGTATGCAGAAGTGCATCTGATTTTGCACTCTCCAGCTTTAGTAAATAAACCCAATTGTGTAGATCCATCCTGTGTGGAATCTAATCTCAGCTATGTGTTATGTGTGGGGAGGAGATCTGTTGAGTGCCTTGTGTGCAGGGTGGGCAGTGCCGGGACAAGGTCATCTAGCACTCAAGGTAAAGGTAACAAACTGTGCCCCCCCCCAACAAGAAGCAGCACTAATCAACCTGCTTACCCACTAAGCATAAATTCCTTCTGCAAGCCCAAATTCTACCCAAACAAAGATGCAAAAATTCCCCATCTTTGCTCCTCAATCCCACCTTTCAGCTCAAATCTCCCCAATCCCTAACAAATCTTCCATGCCTTAAAAATCACTCCTCCTAGCACACATCCTCTTTCCTTCCAAATCCCCCCTCCTAGTACAAACCCTCTCCCCCAAATCCCTACTCCTAGTACTATTTCTCTCCTCAAATCCCCCCCTCCTAGAATAAATTCTCTCCCCAATCCCTCCCCTAGTCCAAATCCCTACTCCTAGCGTAAATTCCTTACCAAATTCCTCTTTCAAGTACAAATCCCCCCCCATCCCCCCTCTTAGCATAAATCCTCTCCCCAAATCCTTGCCCCAGTACAACAAATAATGTTTATTTATTTTGTCCCAGTACAAATTCTCTCCTCAAATCACCCCTCTTAGTACAAATTTCCCCCACTCCTAGCACAAACCTTCTCCCCCAAATCCCCCCTTCTAGCATAAATCCTCTCCTCAAATCTCCCATCCTAGTACAAATACTCCCCCCTAAATGCCTCCTCCTAGCAAATCCTCACCCCCCCACCCTCAAATTCCTTCTCCTTGCACAACTGCCTACAAATTACCCTTCCAAGCACAAATCCCCTCACAAATCCTCCACAAGCTCCCCCTCCCCTAATCTTACATGCGGGAACAAGAGGAGTAGTGAGTAGATGTGGGCTCTCTGTGATCTCCCCCTCCTGTCATACCAGCGATCCTCCATACAGCAAGCTACATAGGATCGCTATTACATCCGAAAGTACATGGCTCTTAGAAATGTGGATGGGGACGGGTAATGAAGCTGTATACTGTCGGATGTAATAGCGATCCTATGTAACCTGCTGTATGGAGGATTCCTGTTATGGCAGGAGGTGGAGATCACAGAGAGCTTGCATCTTCTCCCCGCTCTCTCCTCTCTGCTGCTCCTGTCTGGACTGTTTACTTTTGATAACTGCAGCCAGCTTTGAGTGCAGGGATGGGGGGGGGGGAGCTCAGCGGGCATGGCACAATGTACATGGGCGGAGGGGGGCACAACTGAAATCTGGGGGGCACAGCTCACCCAGCACCCCCTAGATCTGGCCATGAGTGAATACCACCTTTTGTATATGTCTGAATCAAGCCAATTTTGCTGTAACATTTATAACTAGAAAAGCTTCAATTTCTGGGGAAATTGTGTGAAGTGTTCTTGCCTCCACCAGCAGTCTACAACTGGAGTGGGCGGAGTGGCTTGTCACTCTGCTGCCTGCTCACACACCTGGGTTCCTATGGCAAGTCACTCTACAGCAAGGGCAGAGAAGAGCGGTTAAATACAAACTGCTCCAACTTGCTCACTTCACTGGCGGTTGCCATTTTCAAACAGTTGTAGTTTAAAAATGATAAATCCTACACCGAAGATCTTTATATTGTGAGAATCACAAGACCCAGACCTACATTTTGATGCACAGTATGTTTCTGAAATAATACAAATGAAGGCACAGTCGCAGTTTAGAAATTGCCCTTTAAATTTGAGGTGTCTAGAGTGGAGTTTCAATGAATGTCAATGGGCGGCATGAGTTGCAAACAAATGGTCATATTGTGAAAACTATCAGGACTATGGCTTAGCTGTGGACATTTTTAGTGGCAGCAGGGATAGTTGAACGTTTAAATATAAGATTTGTGTAGGTGGGCTTGAAAATGAGGGAGTGATGGCAGCTTAGAAATCATGTCCTGATTTTTCAGCTCACACTCTAGCTTTTGTCAGCTCTCACTCTAGTTTTGAACATTGCGCCATTCATTCCTATGGGACCAATTTCACCACAAAAACGGCGATATTTCGTGAACCATTTGGCGAAACGTTCCACAAAGCAATAGCACACCAATCGGGAACAATCCGCACGTTTTGGTATATTACTGTCTATGTAGTGTAAAATGTGGGAGGAGTTAGGGTGGTAAATTTGGCTATAATAAGAATATATATGTGAGACTAGAAAATCTACAATTTCTGGGGAAATTGTGTAAAGTGTTCTTGCCGCAACCTTTACCAAATGATTGATGAAATGTAAGCAGTGCACATTGCAAGCCTGATAATGAGAAATGCATTTCAGCTTGTATTTTGAAGCTCACAGTCCAGCCTGGTGAGTCATCTGCCTCTTGAGTGACCTTTGGTTGCTGCACCTGGAGTGGGCGGAGTAGGCTCACTGTGCTGAGACAGCTGGGTTGCTATGACAACTCACTCTGAGAGGAATGTCAGCATGTCTGTGGGCTTGAAAATGACAGAGTGATGGCAGTTTACAAATCATGTTGTGATTTTTCTGATTTTTCCTTTGCACACTCTAGCTGTGCTCTGCTGCTCAATGCATTCCTATGGGAAAATTTCGCCACAAAAACCGTGATATTTCGTGAACGATTCGGCGAAACGTTCCACAAAGTAATAGCACACCAATCGGGAACAATCTGCACGTTTTGATATATTATTTGTCTTTGTAGTGTAAAAACTGTGGGAGGAGTTAGCGTGGCAAATTTGCTATAAGAATAAGAATATACTTGTGAGATAACAATAAGTGTTCCTTGCTATGCAAGAACACTTAATAATACCAGCACTGCAGTATGACTTGGTGAAGTGGCAAGTCCCATAAGTGCAGTACAAGCTGGTGCGGTGGAGAGCACAAGTAGTGTCCCGCAACCACCAAGAATTCACACACAGGCATGTAGAGCCCCTAGTATGCTTCCGGATGTGCTTGCAAATCCCGTTTGGCAGCCCACAATTTTTGTAGCACCCATATTTCCCCCATTCACTGCCCAACCCGGAATTCAGGTGGAAACCGCAAATTTAACTACTCTCCTTGATTTTTTGGAGCTGTTTTTCACGGAAGATCTGTATGCATTGATTGTGGATCAAAGCAATTTATATGCACAACAATTTATTGCCGCCAACCCAAATTCAAACCTTGCCAGACCACTCACATGGAAACCCATTACGGTTTCCGAATTTACATTTTGTTTGGGCCTAACCCTCAACATGGGCATTACTAAAAAAATGAATTGCAGTTGTATTGGTCCACAGACCCGATTCATCATATGCCCGTGTTCTTTGCTGCCATGGCTAGGCATAGATATGAGAGTATAATGTGTTTTATGAATTTCAATGACAATACACTCTGTCGTCCTCGAGATGACCCTGAATTTGACCGGCTACACAAAATTCAGCCGCTCGTAAATCACCTTAACCAAATATTTACAGATGTCTATACTCCCCAGCAAAAAATCTGCGTTGAGGAGTCCCTCATTCATTTTGCTGGCCGCCTTGCATTCAAACAATTTCTCCCCAGCAAGCGTGCCAGATATGCGGTCAAGATGTATAGGATGGCAACAGGCTATACATATACGTTTCGGATTTATGAGGGAAAAGATAGTCACGTGGAGCCCCCCGGATGCCCAGACTACATTAGGAGCAATGACCAGATAGTTTGGGACTTGGTGTCATCCTTTTTCCATATGGGGTACCACTTATACGTGGACAATTTTTATTCAAGCGTGCCACTATTTAGATATTTGTACAATCTTGGAACTGGTGCATGTGGCAGCGTGTGACCTAATGTGTACCCACAATTAGAAGTGGGTGGATGCAGGGTGGTATATTCTAATGGTGGGCATACCACACACTTTTTCTGGCAGAGATTTCTTCTCTTTTTTTCATTCAGCTCACAGGCTGCATACAAAAAAAAAACAAAAAAACATAGCATATATACCCAACAAGGATCAGCGATGTACTGGTACATCACTGGACTTTGGTTATACCAGGATGATGCCTACAGCTGCAGGCATCATCCTGGTATCATTTTTTTAAGCCGGCGAACGGCTTTCAAGTAAAAGCAATCCTGGTTTTCAAAATTTCTTACGAATAAATATGTGAAAAGTGTGGCATACATTTGTATTCAGTCAACACTTTGTAGAACCACCTTTCGCTGCAATTACAGCTGCAAGTCTTTTTGGGGATGTCTCTACCAGCTTTGCACATCTAGAGAGTGACATTTTTGAATATGCTTTGATCTAAACCATTCCATTGTAGCTCTGGTTGTATGTTTAGGGTCATTGTCCTGCTGGAAGGTGAACCTCCACCTCAGTCTCAAGTCTTTGCAGACTCTAACAGGTTTTCTTCTAAGATTGCCCTGTAGTTGGCTCCATCCATCTTCCCATCAATTATGACCAGCTTCCCTGTCCCTGATGAAGAAACGCATCCCCACAACATGATGCCACCACCATGTTTCATGGTAGGGATGGTCAGGGTTGTTTTTAATATTGATTGGACCCTGGGCAAACTTTTTGGGCCCCCCCTTGCTGCCAGCCCCCCACTCTGAGACATACAGTAAATAGCAGCTAGACTCAAAATCAGTTTACTGAAGCAGATCAGGAAGCAATTGGTTGCCAGAGGTTACAGCATATCATTCTTACTTACTGATTCCTAGAGGTTACAGCACGCATTATGGCTCACTGATCAGTTACAAGAGCTTACAACACATAATTTCTGCTTGCTGATTGGTTGTTAGAGGTTACTGCACATCGTTACTGCTCACTGACTAATTGCTAGAGGGTACTGCACATCCTTACCACTCACCCATTGGTTCTTAGAGGTTACTGCACATCATTACAACTCACTGATTGATTGCCAGAGGTTACTGCACATCATTACTGCAAACTGGTTGGTAGAGGTTACTGCACATTATTATTGCTAATTGGTTGCTAGAGGTTACTACATATCATTACAGCTCACTGATTGGTTGCTAGAGGTTACAGCGCACAATCTCCTCCCTTCCTGCACACGACAGACTGCGGAGGGGACCCTCCAATAGACAGAAAATTCTAAAACGTATTATTAGCAATGAGCATAGCAAAGAATACAGAACTATAAAGGTTGACTGAGTGCAGATAGGAACAGAGCCCAATGTGAGCAGCATCTCCGAGGATAGGCTGCTAGGGTACATAAAAAGTACAGGGTTGAAGTGGGCACTACGAACAGACTTCAGGGTTGAGGTGTGCCCTTTGTACGAAGTGCAGGGTTGAGGGGTGTGCTGTGTACAGAGTTCAGAGTTGTACTGTGTATGGACTTCAGGGTTGCGCTGTGTATGCAGTGCAGGATTGAGGGGTGTGCTATGCATGCACTGCAGGGTTGAGGGGAGCGCTATGTACGAAGTGCAGGATTGAGGGGTGCGCTATGTACCAAGTGCAGGATTGAGGGGTGGGCTATGTATGAAGTGCAGGGTTGAGGGGTGCACTGTATATGGAGTGCAGGGTTGAGGGGTGCTCTATATATGGAGTGCAGAGTTGAGGGGTACACTGTGTAGAGTTCATGGTTGAGGGGTGCGCTGTGTACAGAGTTCAGGGTTGAGGGGTGCGCTATGTTCGGAGTGCAGGTTCTATGTATGGAGTGCAGAGTTGAGGGGTGCACTGTGTAAGGAGTTTGGGTTACACTGTGTATGGAGTGCAGGGTTGAGGGGTGTGCTGTGCACATCCAAGTTCTCCCCCCCAAAAGTACAAAGCTCTCTTCCTAACAGATTTAATTTCAGAGCTCGCTCGCCCACCACACACACACACACACACACACACACACACACACACACACACACACACACCTTACAGTGTGTCCATGCAGGCTGCCAGTGAGGAGGAGCTTTTGCCTGTGTGGAGTCCCCGCCCCCTCCCTCCTCTGCTCTCCTATGGAGATCAATGAGTAGAGCAGGGAGGGTCCTGAGTGGCCGCCGGGAGAGCTGCTTACAAGTTGTCAACTTGTAAATACAGAAGTGACCAGTGCAGGAGGTGGCGGTAGGCTGAAAAAAAAAGACTCGGGCAGGCAGCGTGGGCTCGGGGCAGCTACTTTGGGTCCCACAACAATGACTGGGCCCTGGGCATCTGCCCCTTTTGCTCCACGTTAAAGACGGCCCTGGGGATGGTGTGTTCAGAGTGATGTGCAGTGTTAGTTTTCCGCCACACATAGTGTTTTGTTTTTTGGCCAAAAAGTTCATTTTGGTCTCATCCGACCAGAGCACCTTCTTCCACATGTTTGCTCTATCCCCCACATGGCTTCTTGCAAACTGGACTTCTCATGGTTTTCTTTCAACAGTGGCTTTCTTCTTGCCACTCTTCCATAAAGGCCAGATTTGTGGAGTGCATGACTAATAGTTTTCCTGTGGACAGATTTTCCCACCTGAGCTGTGGATCTGTGCAGCTCCTCCAGAGTTACCATGGGCCTCTTGGCTGCTTTTCTGATTAATACTCTCCTTGGCCGGCCTGTCAGTTTAGGTGGACAGCCATGTCTTGGTAGGTTTGCAGTAGTGCCATACGCTTTCCATTTTCGGATGATGGATTGGACAGTGCTCTGTGAGATGTTCAAAGCTTGGGATTTTTTTTATAACCTAGCTTTAAACTTTTCCACAACTTTATCCCCGGCCTGTCTGGTGTGTTCCTTGGCCTTCATGATGTTCACAGAACAGCTGTATTTATACTGAGATTAAATTACACACAGGTGGACTCTATTTACTAATTAGGTAACTTCTGAAGGCAATTGGTTCCATTAAATTTTAGTTAGGGGTATCAGAGTAAAGGGGGCTGAACACAAATGTACGCCACACTTTTAAGATATTTATTTGTAAACAATTTTGAAAATCATTTATCATTTTCCTTCCACTTTATGTGCCACATTGTGTTAGTCTATCACATAAAATCCCAATAAAATACATTTACGTTTTTGGTTGTAATATGACAAAATGTGAAAAATTTTAAGGGGTATGAATACTTTTTCAAGGCACTGTAAATCACCGATCACTGCCATTACCAGTTTAGTATCGTAGCTGTTTAAATTTCAGTATATATACCATAGTTTGTAGATGCTACAACTTTTCACAAACCAATTAACCACTTGCCCTCCAAAGGATTTACCCCCTTTCCTGACCAGGCCATATTTTGCAATACTGCGTTGCATTATTTTACTGACAATTATGCGGTCATGCAATGCTGCATCTAAATTAAATGTATGGCCTTTTTTCCCCACAAATAGAGCTTTCTTTCGGTGGTATTTGACCACCTCTGCGGTTTGAATTTATTGTGCTATAAACAAAAAAGTCCGACAATTTTGAAAAAAGAACAACTATATTTTTGACTGTTTACTATTAACTACTTCCCGCTTGACCTATGGTAAAATGACGACCGGCGAGACTCTTGTCCCTCCAGGAGGCCCGCAGGACCGCACTGTGGCGAGATCTGTCACCAGCTGTGTACCTCGGATATGGACGATGACAGATCTTTGCACGGACCCCGTTGCCAGTACCATGTAACCTGCTGTGACCAATCAAAGCAGGTCACATGACAGTTGTAAACAATGGATGGCTTCCTTTCATGCCATCCATTGTATACAAGTGTGTCTAGCTGTGAATGGTCACAGTGATCACATGCACAGGCTGGGCCAAACACAGCCCATCTGTGTCATGTGATTAGCCGTGGCTAATCACAACAAAAAAACCTGAATGAATCGATTTCATTCAGTTAAATGCTAACTTATAGCAAAGAAATTCTTTGCTATAAGCAATTAAACTGTATAAAAAAAAAATCACTTCCCCAAAGTAGTACTATGCTACTATGGTAACATTATACTACTTTGGTCATAGTGTAATATGAAAAAAAAAATTACAAAAGAGAAAAAAATGTATTAAAAAATATAAAAATAATAAAAAAATTGAAAAAAATTATAATTTATTTTTTCGTACTGTCACTAATCGGTGTCCCTGATCTCCGCCAAACCAGTTATATGATGATGTAAAAAAAAATGTAAAATAATTTTTTTAATTTCTTAATTTTCCAAAAAATTACAACCTCACAAATCTTGCCATGCCTCTTATGAAATATGTCGGACTGTTTTCTTTGCAAAAAGGGGTCATTTGGGGGATATCTGTACTGTTCTGACATTTTGGGGCCTCAAGAAATTAGATTGGCTGTCAGTGCTTCAGAACTGATCAGTTTTCAGATATGGTCCATAGTTTGTGAACTCTATAACTTTTCTACAGACTAAATAATAAATGCTGATTTGGGTTATTTTCACCAAAGACATGTAGCAGAATACATCTTGGCCTAAATTTATGAAGAACAATTATTTATTTGCAAACTTTATAACAGAAACAAAGAAAAACGTGTTTTTTTTTTTTTAATTTTCAGTCTTTTTTGTTAATTTAGCAAAAAATAAAAAACCCCAGTGGTGAATAAATACCACCAAAAGACAGCTCTATTTGTGTGAAGAAAATGATAAAAAGTTAGTTTGGGTACAGTGTTGCATGACTGCGCAATTGTCATTCAAAATGTGAGAGCGCTGAAAATTGGCCTGGGCAGGAAGGGGGTAAAAGTGCGCAGTACTGAAGTGGTTAAAATGTCCAGTAAAATAAATGTAAAAAATCAAATTTCGTCATAAATTTAGGCCATAACGTATTCTGAGTCTTTGCTAAAAAAAATTCCAATACGTGTAAATTAATTGGTTTACGTGAAAGTTATAGTGTTTACAAATGGCGGCATATATGCTGGATTTTTTTTCCTACTAGTAATGGCGGCCATCAGCTACTTATAGCTGGACTGCGGCGGGCATTTTGACACTGGGGGGAACTGATTTGGTTTCACTGACATCCCCAGTGACACCAATACAGTAATCAGTGCTAAAAAAAAGCACTGACACTGTACTAAATGCACTGGGTAGAAAGGGGTTAACATGTGGAGCGATCAAAGGGTTAACTGTGTGCTGTGTGTGTGCTTTACACTGTAAGCACACTGCTTTGTATGGCTCTGCTATGCAGAGCCATACAAAGCAGTGTGCAGGAGCAGACAGGGGAGAGATCTGTGTTGTTTATACACAAGTCTCTGCCCTGTCGGTAATATTCGGAGATCACTGGGTGCCAGCCAGGAATCACCGAGTCCCGTGATTGACAGCCGAGACTGCGAATGGAACCAGAACCTACCCAGAACTGCAAACTCACGTGTGTGTATATATATATATATATATATGTGTGATTTTGCACACACGTGCCTCCGTGCAGCAGTATTTCTGCTATAGGGTGGCACAGAAGCGGTTAATATACAGTTATTGGGATTTTTTTTTTTGGAACCAAAGAATATATTTGGCCTCAATTTATGAAGAAATTCATTTTTTATTGGACATGTTTTATAACCGAAATGAGAATTTTTTTTTTTTCAAAATTTTTGGTCTTTTTTCATTTACATAATAAAAAATCGAAAACTCAGTGGTGATCAAATATCACCAAAAGAAAGCTCTTATTTGTGTGAAAAAATTATATAAATTTAATTTGGGTACAGTGTTGCATGACTGAGCAATTGCCAGTTAAAGTAGCTCAGTGCTGAATAGCAAAAAAAATGCCCTGGTCATGAAGGGAGTAAACCCTTTCCGGAGGTCAAGAGGGTAATCAAATAAAATATAAAGTAGCTGATATAACTTAAAGGCAGTGACATTACAAATTAAAAATATAAAATGTTACCATATGAGAGGAATGGTAATAAAAAAAAGAAAGTAAAGAAATAATGGAGTTAAGTTACACAGGGGTCTCTATGTTCCATTTTCTAAGCCCAAAAAGAGAGCAAGAGATAACATCTGTCCTGATTTTATATAATTTTTATGATGCCACCCCTTCCCCACCCCATCCAGGTAGAGACACACCCTTTAGAGGTTTGAAATATCTTAAGACCCTGCCATCACTACTATTATCATCCAACAGATGGCGCTACTGAACTATGATCATATCTTAAGATATTGGTCATCTTTAGGCCACCAGCTGACATTTACGAAGGACATATACAACAGTGTCACATCCTTTCAAATCAGTTCTTCACAGAAAGATATCTGTCAGAATACTCCCTCCGGGGTGCGTAAAATGAGTCCAGGGATTACTTTTTTATATCAACCTGTTACCAAGTGGCCTATCAATAGACCTTTTCCGATGGTATTCCAGATTGCATTCCAGAGCTGTGTTTTATGGTAACTGAACAAATGGAAATTGCCTTTTTTTTACCCCTGTCCTGAGAATTCCAGTTAATGTCCAACCTGTGTTCTTGCTAACGAAACTATAAAGTCATATGTCAAAAGTTCACTATTAATAATGTCTATCATTAATGAAGTCTATGAAGGTAAAAATCACTGTAGGCCCATATTTCCATTCACCATGTCTCCCGTAGATGCACCCTCATTATTTGGCCTTTTCTAAAAGGCAGAGGGTGACTTGTAGTTAATTTTAAAGTGTCATTAAACTCACATTATTAAAAACCATCAGTACATGCTGTATTACATGCTGTTCATACTCACTCACTGGTTGATCCTGCTGTCATTGCTACATCTACTGAGCATGTTCCAGTTTCAGTTCCCTTTCTAAGCTGTTCATTTCCTCTTTTTTCTTATATATGCAGCCCACGTGACTATAGAGCAGGGGTGGCCAACCTGTGGCTCTCCAGCTGCTGCAGGACTACAAGTTCCATCATGCCTCTGCAAGTCAGTAACTTCCCATCTTTGCAATGCCTCATGGGAAATGTAGTTCCACAACAGCTGGAGAGCCACAGGTTAGCCACCCCTGCTATAGAGTCACATATGTGGGCTGACACACTGTGGTAAATGACACTCCCCTGCCTCCATCCTCCTCCATGCCCACTAAACAGCTGTACACTATAGGGGAGGAATATTACATGTTGATTTATAGAGGAGTCACATCCCTGTAATTCTAAGCACATACAAACAATAGACACAGGCTGGAGTAGCGTGAAACAGGCTGTGATTGGCAGAACCTCCCCTAGATAGCCCACACCATGTATCTGCACAAAAATAATAACAATTTGTGTTCAAATACATATTTGTATGACAATTGAAATCATTTATTTGATATTAATTATTTTATCTTTACAATGGCTTTTTTTTAACACTGGAAGCAGTATGACTGGCACCAGAGGACTGGACTAGAATCGCCTCCCGTTGATGTTTCCCTGCTGATGGGCTGGGAAAGAACTGGGTCACATGACAGCTGTATATTCATTATGATAAAAGGTACTTAGAAGTTTTTGTTTGATTAAAATAAATACAGTTCCATCATCCATACTGTATATATAAAGAGAAGGGATAATGTAAATTAAGCAGTGTGTGTTTAACCACTTCCCGTCCGGCCTTAGTATGTAAATGGCTGGACAGTGGCAGTGCAGGGTCGGGTGGCCGTTTATAAATGGCCTCCACGCCCCTGCTTGTCCTCCGGACGCAGTGGAACACCGGTCGTTGTACGGGACCTCTGTGCGAGGTCCCGATCATGTGATCACTGATTGGCCAATCAGTGATCACATGAAGAGTAGTAAGCAAGATGTCACTTCTGACATCATTGCTTACTACATGTGAAATCTGTGAATGATCACAGAGGTCACATGGTACAAGGCTATTCACAACAGCCTTGTACCAAGCTGTGGCCAATCACAGCTCACACAGTATTTCTCAATGGCTGCAAGTATGCAGCCAGAGAGAAGGAGAAATTATTGCATTTACAGCCTTTATGTGTGTAAAAGCAATCAGTGTAAAAAAAAAAAAAATCTTCTAAACCCCCCACAAGTAGTACAGTGTCACCATGGTGACACTGTACTGCTAGGGTGACAGTATGTAAAAAAAAACATAAATAGTAATAAAAAAAATAAAAATGTAAAACAATGTTTAAAAATTTTTGATTATAAACTAATTTGGGTTATTTTATTTTTACTAAAAAGATAACTGAATACATTTTGGCCAAGATTTATGAAGAAAGATTATTTATTTGCAAAATTTTATAAGAAAAACACTTTGTTTCAAAATTTTTGGACTTTTTCATTTATATAGCAAAAAAAAATAAAAATCCCAGTGGTGAATAAATACCACCAAAATAAAGCTTTATCTGTCTCCAAAAATGCTAAAAAATTCATATGGGTACAGTGTTGCATGACCGCGCAATTATCATTCAAAGTGTGACAGGGCTGAAAGCTGAAAATTGGCCTGGACAGGAAGGGGGTAAAAGTGTCCGGACTTGAAGTGGTTAATATCACTTTTATATGTTTTCCTAAACTGGACGTTAAGAGCCAGTTCCCAGTAGCTGTAGAATTTTTTGGGGGGTTTCCATAGATTAAGGAAGGATTAGAACGCCTGTTACGTTTTATAGCTGTCCATACACCATCTCTATTTGGCCATTGTCATCAGGACTGTAAAGCTGGCCATAGATGGATTCAAATTTGGCCTGTTCAGCAGAGACTGGCTGAACTTTGTTCCATCTATAGGCAAGTTGGCAGATAATCATGGGGTATTAAAGTGTAGAGAGTGGCTTTGTGCCAGGAAGCTCCCATCTGTAATGGGCCAATCATTTGAGGCCAAGGCATTCCCCTCCCACTTATATATGTGCAGCTGCTTAGCCGATATGATTGGACTGTGACATAACTTCCATGTGTGCTCTGACAGCTTCTCCTCCAATTCCTGCTATTCGAAGGTTTGATTTGGAATCTTGTGCCACAAAAACAGCAAACTCAAATACTCTTGCACTTGGGGATGGACTCAGCTAGTACTATGGCTACATCTCAGATGTCCTGGAATATGCACTCCTTGCTGCCCTCAACGGACCAGGGTAGTCTAAATGCACTGAATATAAGGAAAACAAACAGAGGGCGCACCGGCCTAGTGCATTATTGTAAAAAAAACATTTATTGAAATGATAAAAATAGGTATCATACTCACAATTGACATAAATGTCAAAGGCACATCACAAAGAACAGCACTGTCCAATCCACACTACATGTCAGTCCGCAATGGGAACCCTGGACTTCCAACAGGCTAACGCGTTTCGAGGGCTTAGCCTTTTTCAAAGCCCTGCCCTTGAATGTTCCCCAGACATGCATCCCTGCTATCTAGAGGTTGTTGCTGTTATTACTGAGAAATTCCCAAGACCCACCTGTTACCATTGTGACTAATTGCCTTGGACACTATTAAAGGAAATTGTTATGTACCTTTCTTGGAGGCAGAGTTGACAAGAGGGCTTCCCATGCGGCTCTGGTCCAAGCTCCCCTGAACCGGGCCACTGATAAGAGGGTACCCCTGGCCCTCCTGTAGGGTGCCTGGTCCCATCAGCTGCAGAGGGGGTCCGGGCAACTGACAAACCCATCTGCAGCTGCTAAATTCCATTGGTAGCCTCCTGTCATTCTATCACATGGGCTCAGTGTTGTGAATGTTAGCTGTGCTCCTGCTCTGCTCTGCTCCACAGGTTTGATACTTTCAAGTTTCCTTGTGATTACATTTGATTGCAACTTTGTTTCTCTCCTCTCCCCCAGACTGCTGATCCCTTTCTGTTCATTGCTACAAACCTCTTTCCTTATACAACCTGACCACTATGCCCCCAGCCCCCCCTCATCACTTGTTCCCTCTACAAATCTATATATCACTGCTCAACTATTTTTATTTAACTATTTATTTACTGATCTAGTTAATGTGTCTCATTTCCTATCACCTCCAGCCCAGATCTCGCAGTATTATAAGATTCCTAATTGTATCTCACCAATAGTCTGAATGAATTTACAATTCCTGGTCAGTCCCGTTTCTTTACCTATAATACCCTTTAGGGCCAGTTCACACTATGTGTTTCACTTGCTTTTTTTCTGCATCCAAAATGCACAGAAAGTAGGTTATATGGTTGTCAATGTATGCTGAATTTTTTCTGCACAGAACTGTAGTGGAACGCAGTAAAATGCACTGGAGTGCACATGTCCCTATTTAAATTGAAGAAACAGAAAGGGGAAAAAATTAACTGGAATGCATAAAAAACGCATCAAAAAAGCACCAGAAAGCGCCAAAAATGCACATGCAAAAACGCATCTGGACTGCGTTTCTTTAGTGTGAACCAGCCTTCAGGGCCAGTTCACACTACATGCATTTCAGTTGCTTTTTTTCTGCATTCAAAATGCACAGAAAGTAGGTTATATGGTTGTCAATGTCATAGATCACATCAGTGCTTGCAGTTCCAGTGCATTCCGGTTGCAGAAAAAAGTAGAACATGCTGCATTTTTTCTGTACAGAACTGTACTGTAACACGGTAAAACGCATCAAAAACACACTGGAATGCACCAAAACGCACCAAAAACACACTGAAACACACATGTCCCTAATTAAATTGAAGGAAAAGAGGGGAAAAATGAACTGGAATGCATATAAAATGCACTGGAGTGCATCAAAAAGGCAGCAGAAAGAGCTACATTTGTAGTGCAGAAATGCATGCAAGAGCACACATTTTCCTGCACAGCAAAGAAAAACAATGCCCTCTGCAGATGTGCGCAGGTACCATGATGAAAACTTAATTGCACTTCCACAGATCAAGTAAACACAGATGCATTCACAGCCACCAAAATGCATGGCACCACCCTACTGTGCGGTTAGGTGCAACACACTTGTAAAATATTATGCCTGCAGTATTTTTGCACGTTCCCACACGTTAGGCAGCCCATTACAATTAGTGGGCAGAGGAAAAAAATTGTCAAAAATGCCACATTCACACAGGTTCTCTGGCCTGTACAGCATGAATGAGGGGGTTGTTCATGTGGCTGGAACCACCTGTTACACTATGGGGACACAGCAGCTGTATGAACACAGGTTTTAATCTGACAGGTGTGCAGGCGTGGGGAAGTGGCCCTGAATGCTCACTGTCTGTGTTCAGGGCTGTACACCTGCACCCATATGCCTGTCAAATTAGGACCTGCAGTGTTTCCATATAGTAACATCGGTTGCCTGAAAACAGCTCCAAGTGGCTCCAGCCACATAAACCACTGATTCCCACTCTACAGGCCACAGCACCCATGTGAATGAGCCCCAAGACCGCAATTACACTCACAGCTTTATTAACTCAGTACAGTTTTATCATTTAGATTTAACAGGAATTTCACTGGGATTGTGTACATTAATACAATTTCAGTGTATTTGTACCATAAATATAATGTTGATATTTTCTCTGGCGGTGGGAGGCTGTACGGGGCCCCGTGATATCTAACAGCAGCCCTGAATGTGGTGACAGAGGTACAAGGCTCTAAGATGCATGGGTGCCGGTAGCTTGATAGCAGGTGACTGCCAGGGTCATTGATGTAGTCATGGTAAGTCAGGTTCATACACGGTGAGACAGCAGCGTGGTCAGGAAGCAAACCAGGGTCGGCACCGGGAAAGCAGGCAGAGCCAGGTCCAGTAGCATGTCAAAGTCAGCACTGGGGAAGCAGGCAGAGAATAGAGGTAAGCTGAGGTCACTATCCAGAATCCCCAGAGCGAGGTCAGGAAAAAGCAACTGAAGATCAGACAGCAAAAGCAGGAACACGGATCATGGGGAGCTGAAGCACATCCAACGATTAGGACAGGAGCAGGATCTCCTTTAAGTCCTCATGCACACTGGATGTTTTTACAGCGGCTGTTTTTGGCTTTTGACGGTCTTTTTTTCTACAGCCAATAAACTTCCCAGCGTGTTATCCTACCTGTCCATGCACACATTGGGCAGCTCCTTAGATTCCACTGCTCGGCCCTTTCTAGGACATATACTCACCTCGCAGCATACTCTATTCACTATGACATGTAAACACAAAAACAAAAATTGTACATGTTGCAGTTTACCAGCCTATAGACAAAGTTCACTCGCCGTACTGTAAGAAGCACTGTTTCCATTCTAGGGCAGAAGTGTTTTAGGACTACAGAACATCTCCCCTTCTCCTCTTTTTAAAAAAATGGGGAAGGGGTTTTATTATCCACAAAGAGAGCTGGAAAGAATGCTGATAGCAGGCAGCACAGAAAGTTATCAGCTCCCCAAAATGTTTTAGAATATAAAGGTATTTATTTTATGGATCAAACAGATATAACTTTCAATGGTGTATTTAACAGACCAAAGGTACCATACACTTTACGTACACTTTAACCACAAGCCTACAGGGCACTTATACCCCCTTCCTGCCCAGGCCAATTTCCAGCTTTCAGCGCAGTTGCACGTTGAATGACAATTGCGTGGTCATGCAACACTGTACCCATATATTAAATTTTTATCATTTTTTTGTGACAGAGCTTTATTTTGGTGGTATTTAATCAACTCTGGGTTTTTTCTTTTTTCTTAAACAAACAAAAAACCACTGAAAATTTTGGAAAAAATATTTTTTTTCTTAGTTTTTTGTTATAAAATTTTGTAAATTAGTGATTTTTCTTCTTCACTGATGTGCACTGATAGGCTGCACTGATGGACACTGATGAGGAGGCACTGGTAGGTGGCACTGATGGGCATTGACAGGCATCACTGATGGGCACTGATAGGCGGCACTGACTGGCACTGATAGGCAGCACTGGCTGGCACTGATAGGCGGCACTGACTGGCACTGATTTGCAGCACTGATAGGTGGCACTGATTGGCATTGATAGTTGGCACTGACTGGCACTGATAGGTGACACTGAAAGGCAGCTCAGATGGGCACTGATATGTGGCATTGATGTGGCACTGATGAGCACTGGCACGTGGCACTGATGAGCACTGACAGCTGGCACTGATGGACACTGACAGGTGGCACTATTGGGGCTACATTGATCATCAGGGCACACTGATCATCAGTGCTCTGATGATCAGTGTACATGTCCCCTCTGCAGAATGCCGATTACCGGCTCTCCTCCCCTCTCGAGCTGCCAGCGTGACAGGTCGAGGGGAGAGAAATGCCGATAACCGACATTTCCCTGTTTACATGTGATCAGCTGTGATTGGACACCGCTGATCACATGACCGAGCCGACATCTTTGGCTCTTTCTGTGGATCGGTGATCCGCTGTGTCTGATGTCTGAGGGAGACAGCGCACCGCCGATCGCCGTGTGCTCCGGGAGCCACGCATGCGCAGTTAGAATGGGAGGACGTCATATGACGTTCTCCCAGAATGAGAGAACCACCTTGCGTCCATCATATTACTATATGGTGGGCGGGAGGTGGCTAAGTGCTCTCTGCACTAAGAATCTCTTAAGATGTCTTTTTATGTTACATGTAGACGTCATAATTTTCTTAACTCCAAACCTTGTATGGCAAACAATTCTGCTTCATAGAGCAATTTCATTGATACTACATATATATTATGGTCTTTTGATTGAGAAGCCCATATGGAACACTATTCTAGATCTAAAACGTGGCTTCATAAGTTAAAGATGACAATGTTGCATCAGCCTACTCTTGTCCAGTCTGTTCGAAGGATAGTATAGCTAAGAATCTATCTTTACAATATCTCAATAATGTTGTATAACAAAAAATCTACTTATATAACACATATTACCAGTTTATACAACATAAATTACATACACACAGATACTACTATAATATATTATTGCATACTAATTCTATTGTGGTTTACTTCTGACTCCCATGACACCCTACAGCAGAGATCTTTTAACCAGCTATGCCCATCTATAGAAATTTCCTAAATACTCAGCTTTCAGCTATTTGACTTAACTCCAAATATTCTGACTTTTCTGGCTCAGCTATAACAGAAGAATTCAACACTACCACTTGTTCAAGGCCAACCACACATTTTAATAATAATTATGATGAATCATAAAAATCACATATGTTGCAAGCTTGCCATAAATATAATTCCTATAAGTGCCGAATTAGGAATTTAGAATTACTATTTAACAGTGAAGCAGGAAGATGTGAATCTGGAGATGGAAGGCTGCCAGAAGGCCTTGTGAGATGGGGCCTGCCTGCGAGCCTGGAGCTAGAAAGGAGGATAACTCAGGACTCACTGGCCCCCTGAGAGAGGACCACCTGTATGGCAGGGAAGGAGCAGCCCAGCTGATAGGCCTGGTAGCAGCAGCCATCCCGCAAGTGGTACAGGAGAGGATCTGAGTGAGTACACCTGCACCCCCTGGGCAGATAGGGGAAGGAGCATTCTGGTGGGAAACCAGATTAGCCCTCTGCTAGTGACTGTTACCCATTTAAAGGAATTTCCACATCCCCTGCTCAGGAAGAATATTTCCAGATTGCCGGGTGAAGAGGAGTTCATCTAGGATTTCGGTTCCCTTGGCCATCCTATACACCCCTTACCCTATCCAAGTTCTAATCCCATCAACAAAATAACAAAACAAATGCTCAAGGACTGATTTCAGTCTACAGATGAGAACTGGTGTGAAGAGTGGGACCCAAATTCACTAGCAACCCCTAAGGGGTTAGTGCTACATAATAATAATATATATATATATATATATATATATATATATATATATATATACAAAATACAAATAATTATAGGAACACTTTTTAATCTGAGTATAGCATCAAGTCATTAAAATTCCTGGGATATTGATCTGGTCAGTTAAGTAGCAGAGGGGATTGTTGATCAGTTTCAGCTGCTTTGGTGTTAGTGAAATTAACAACAGGTGCACTAGATGCGCAACAATGAGACGGCCCCCAAAACAGAAATGGTTTTACAGTAATATACAGTAAATTGATTATTGCCGCGCCCTAAATGTGAGATATGAATATTTCCAGAAATAATGAACAATCCAAGTCAACTTATTACAACTTCAAAATAAATCAATAATAGAATGTGAAAAAAAACGTGAAAAAAATATCATAGTATAAGTAATTTAAATAAAAAATGAATAGTGTCCAAAAAAAGTCTATATAAATTAGATTAAAGTTGATTAGTCAAACAAGATTGCAGATGGATTCTTGCTGGAATATATACTTGTATGCGCTCATCTTCCATTAAGCCCACTGCTGGGCTAACACAGCTTTATGATGTTTATCCTTGATGGATATCTTTAGAGACTCCTTTGGATACTCCTGATGATTGATAGTGGATGATTGTGGGTCTGTGGGTTAGCCTTTTCTCATGGCAATAAAAAGTGCTCCATCTCCTTGTATTATTCCTCGTTAGTATAGTGGGAAAGAAAAATTACATAGTGCCTTATCATTTTTTAAAAGAACAATTTTATTCACAACTTCTTCTTATGCACTCACAAGTATTCATTATAAAAAGCGCTGAGTTAAAATCAGTAAAACCGTTAAATGCGTTTGTGACAGGTCTCCTGCGTGGCTGCTCACACTCGCTCACATAGACTATACTCGCTGTGAAGTCGGGTTGCTGTGGTGACGTCAAAGCCCCTCCCCAACGCGTTGCGACACAGGGACACGTGGCTTCGTCTGGGGGATCACATTAGTAATTATAATATATATTATTAGAAATGGTTTTACAGGTGGAGGCCAATTAAATTTTTTTCCTTACTCATCTTTTCTGACCTTTCGTTTTTCATGAGTTTTGCATTTGGCAAGGGTCAGTGTCACTACTGGTAGCATGATGCCATACCTGGACCCTACAGAGGCAGTCCAACTCCTCCAGGATGGCACATCAATACGTGCTATTGCCAGAAGGTTTGCTGTGTCTCCCAGTACAGTATCAGGAGCATATGGAGGAGATTCCAGAAGATAGGCAGTTACTCTAGGAGAACTGGACTGGGCCGTAAAAAGTCCTTAACCCATCAGCAGGACTGGTCCATATCAGTATAGATATCCAGCCATGATATTTTCCCCATTGAGATCTGATGTGTTTTCAAAGTGTTCCTTTAATGTTTTTGAGCAGTGTGTATATATATATATATATATATATATATATGTATATATATATATATATATATATAGTTAGGTCCATATATATTTGGACACAGGCACAATATTCATGCTATAGTTATATAATGGATATGGGCTGAAAGTGCACACTCTCAGGTTTAATTTGAGGGTATGTATATCCAAATTGGAGGAAGGGTTTAGGAATTACAGCTCTTAAGAGTAGCCATCCCCCCCTTTTTAGTATCAATGGAAACATTATCTATATTCCTAATGAAGGGGGTAGACTGTTTAGTGGAATGTTCCTTTTTATCCCGGCAGTGTCCCTTTTTTTTTTTTTGGAGAAGCAATGGGTCTGGTTGATTGTGATGGCGCTGTATAGTGGGGAATGGTCTGGCTGGAATTGTGTGCTTTTTCCAGTTGAATATTCTGTTGGAACTATAATCCTCAATGTCCCTATGAAATTTCCCCAATATATCCTTAATGAGTGAGTCTTCCTTCTGTTTGGTGTTTTTCTTGAGTGTAGACAGCCATAAAGAGGGGAGATGAATAGTTAATTGACAAATTATTAGAAATAGATTGGAAATGTTATCTTTAAGATCATAGAATCTCCTATTTCTTTGTTGGATGATGACCTTGATCCATTTTTGTGTACAGAATTCTGTTATATGGTCCCATTCTTTGGTAAGATCAGAATCTAGAAAGGAGCAAGATTTAAGTATTCTAAGGCTTCCTAGGGGTGATGCTTTATGCAAGATACTGTTTTAAAAAGAAACTATCCCACCATTGGTGGTAGCAGCTATAATAAGATCTTCTAATGTCTTAAACTTGGTGCTGAGTTCTCTAAACAGGGGACTGGAGATGGGACGTGAGTCAAAAAATAAATCATGGGGGAATATGAGATATAAATCTTCTAGAGTGGCGTATCTATTGTTGTCAAGATGGTGAAGTAAATCCATGGTGGATGAGACCATGGCTAGCTAGATACAGTATGTTGTATGCAGGACACGCCAGAATACAATAACCTTAAGACAGCTGAAGAATAATGGCACAAAGAACAACAATAAATACAATTATGTAACAATATATAGGTACTTGGTTCCATATTATTCTTTATTTTACCCAATGGTCTCACAAACACGAATGCTGTTCCAAATTTAATAAAATGCCATTTTCTGTAGTGGTTATTTTAGTACCTTCTTTTTTTTTCTTTCTGTCCTCCCCCCCCCCCCCCCCCTTCCCTTCTTCCTTTTTTCCCTTATCTTTTACTTTTTTTGTTTATTACTTATTTGATCGTGCAATATATACATGTGCTTTTAATTATTTTTATTAACACATGGTCCGCTGGGCTCTGTAGTCCTCCGAATGCTCTTGGCCCTATATATAGAACACATCAGGTAATACATCCTTAGGCCTGTAGAAGGAGCAGTCAGCTCTGAGCGCTTAGCCTTGGCCTCTCCCTTCTGATTGCCGAACTTCCTCCTGTGTGATGTTTCGTCTGCCTGGTTTGTGGTTCACACAGTTGAACAACTGTGCCTGGGACTCCTGACTATCTACAGCAGTCTAGGACCCCCTCCACCACCCACGATGGCTATTACCTCACCGGATGGACTTCTGCAGGACACGGATGATGGCTTTATTGATGGGCTTTTTTTATCACCTCTACATTGTGAGTTTTTAAATTTGTGGCTCATTAAAATCCTGTTAATATTGCCCTTAGAAGGCGCCTCTCTTTCTTTCCTTATCATCCATATAGAGTTGGCTCACTCTGGGATGGCTGCCACCTAAAGCGATTATTAAGTCACAGACTTTATTGGGACTTATCATACTGGATATAAGCCATTAGTGCACTAAGAGTTCTTTTTATTGTTGATTCATGCTTTTATGTTGTTTATGTCAAATTCTTACCCTGCCATCTCAATCTTGCAGCTTAAATTGAGACTCATCAGACCAGGCAACATTTTTCCACTCTTCCACTGTCCAATTTTGGTGAGCCCATGTGTATTGTAGCCTCAGTTTCCTGTTCTTAGCTGACAGGAGTGGCACTCAATGTGGTCTTCTGCTGCTGTAGCTCATCTGCTTCAAGGTTGTGCGTTCAGAGATGGTATTCTGTATACCTTGGTTGTAACGAGTGGTTATTTTAGTTACTGTTGCCTTTCTATCATTTTGAACCTGCCTGCCCATTCTCCTCTGACATCAACAAGGCATTTTTGTCCACACAACTTCCGCTCACTGGATATTTTCTTTTTTCGGACCATTCTCTGTAAACCCTAGAGATGATTGTGGGTGAAAATCCCAGCAGATCAGCAGTTTTTTAAGTACTCTCAGACCAGCCGCCTGGCACCAACAACCATGCCACGTTCAGCCTGGGTTCACATATATGTGGTGCAGTATATCGCATGTGATTCGCACAGGAACCGCACCACATTCCTGTGCAAATCACATGCGATTTGTGCGGTGCGATTGGAGCCATACATTTTGTATGGCTCTGATTGCACTGCACCCTCACCAAAAAGGTGCAGGACCCTTTTTTGTGTCTGCAGTAGAATCGGATCGCATGGGTTTTCACGCCTATGCAATCCGATTCTGCACATCGCACCACATTTTGCGGAACGCTTTCGGGGTGTTGTTAACTTAACATACACATTTGCAGTGGTTTGCATGAATAGGGTGTGATTCTGATGCGGTGCAAAGTTCGCACAGAAAATGCTGCGAATTCGACTCCACATCGGTGTGAACCAGGGCTTAAAGTCGCTTAAATCCCCTCTTTCCCATTCCGATGCTCGGTTTGAACTTCAGCAAGTCATCTTTGCCACGTCTAGAGGCATAAATACAGAGTTGCTGTCATGTGATTGGCTGATTAGCAAATTTTGTTACCAAGCAATTGAACATGTGTACCTAATACAGTGGCCGGTGAGTGTATATGTACACTCAGCAACCACATTATTAAGTAAACTCTGCTAGTACTGGTTTGGACTCCCTTTTGCCTTCAGAACTGCCTTAATTCATCTTGCAAGGTGTTGGAAACATTCCTCAGAGATTTTGGTCTATGTTGACATCAGTTACTGTTGCCTTTCTATCATCTCAAACCAGTTTGCCCATTCTCCTCTGATCTTTTCATCCACTCAACTGCCACTAACTGGATATTTTCTTGTTTTTGGACCATTGTCTGTAAACCCTAGAGATGGTTGCGTGAAAATCCTAGTAGATCAGCAGGTTCTGAAATACTGAGAGCAGCTCGTCTGGCAACAACAACCATGTCACGTTCAAAGTCACTTAAATCCCCTTTCTTCCCCATTCTGATGCTCGGTTTGAACATCAACAAGTGCCTAAATGCATTGAGTTGCTGCCATATGATTGGCTGATTAGCAATTTGTGTTAACCCGCAATTGAACACGTGTACCTAATAAAGTGGCCGGTGAGTATATATCATTTCATGTTTACTTCTGCCACATAGCTAAATGGTTTGTGTAATGCCTTGGCATAATTAAATTGTAAATTCCATTATGTATGTAATTGTAAATTGTATGGCATAGTTAAAACCATTAAGTTCTGATATAACCTATTCCTGAGAGAAAGTGGACTTTTTAGACAAGCAAAAAAGTCCATACAACCTGTCAAATAGTAAGAGCCATGATTTACGATAACTTGCTAGTTATATTTTTGCATGTTTTATTTGTTTCCTGAATTTATAAAAACAGGTTATAAAATATTCACTCTCCATCAGGGATCTATCCATCTGTTTCTGTTGTCAAGTGTTTCATTTTTCTAATCCACGTGGGATCAGCAATTTCATAGTGATGTTGGAGGTTTTCCATTTGGCAGAGGCTATGGCTCTTTGCATTTATACAGATCTGGTTGCAGTAGTATGAGCTGAGTGTTCCAACCTGACCACAGACATTGAACTATTCAGAAATCCCAAAGCTGATATCTGAGCTTGGCACTAGTTAGTGTGGACTTGAATTGATTTAAACTCTAGGTTAATATAACATTACAGTAAATTGGTGCTACAGTTGTGGTCTTTCTTCTGCCAAAGACATGAATAATATTGTGAGATTTTATGTCTATTATAAAACTCAGTACTAGTTATACATTGTTATCAATAATAAAGTCTTCCAGCTCACACGAAAAACATGGTCTTTGGTATGATCTCATAAACTGGATAACATTTTCTCTTTTGTGCCAAAGGAGAATGGGAATGTTCTGGCAGCCATGATGTAGCCCATGTCCACAGCTTTTCTTCTAAGGGTGGGGTATAAATTATATTTTGTGAAATTTAGACTCACAAAGGGGGGGGGGGAGAAATTCTCTGCACACACAAGCAGCAGTCCTTGTTATTATTTTTATAGTTTTTATATAGTTTTAGAAATATTTTGTTTTTTCGAGCATCACTTTCTCTGCACAAGGTGTAACTTTACAGATGTTCCTATTATAGTTATTATACACAAACCGATACCTAATCATGTGTAAGGCCTCAGGCACACGGGCATACAAAATGCCACTGCTAAGGGCATCTGGCGCTTTCTTTTGTTTGTTATATTCATGAACGCAGCTGCATCTTATTTAAGGTGCCCATGCATATGCTAGTGTTTATGTGTATATTTGCACACAGCATTCAGGGGATAAAAAAAATGCTGCAACCCTGCATTTGAAGTATGGGTTATCAGTGATACGTGTGTAAAAGCATCTAAGCGTGTTTATTTGCATACATTTATTCCAATGGCCAGAATAAATTAATATTCTGGTCAGTAGAGTGCGCTTACACTGATCACATATATGCTCCTACATACACAACATTAGAGGAATTTTTTCTGCCTATTTCTGGCAGAAAAAAAATCCAGTATATTTGGAGCGTTACTGTGTGCACAAGGCCTTAGATTGTAACAAAGATTTATAGGATGTGAGAGTATATGTTTTAGGAGGATGCTTTTTTAGCCCTTCAAAAATCATGATTTAAAGTGTATTTAAAGCGAAAACCTTTTAATACTACTATGTTAAAACTAATGTGTATAATATATTGTTTTAATTATTTCTGCAGCTGCTGTAAATATCCCAGTAATTGTACATCAATAATAGAGAAAATAATTCTACCAAGCAGAGCTAAAATTTGCTACTTATTTAAAAACTATTAATAAATCATAATTCATAACCAATAATATGAAATGTGTAAACATAAACTATAAAATGAATACAAAAAGCAAAGTGATTGTGTGCAATATAAATGGACTTTTCTGAATAAAAACACACTACACTGTTAGATATCTGTTATTTTGTGAAAAGCTTCCATCGTTCTCCTTTGATTTTCTTGTCACTGTGGTCAAAAACAGATGTAAGAAGATGAATCAAGAGGCAGAGCTAGCCTTTCCACAAGAACTACATTTTTGCATATTTGCATTCTCTACCAGCTAAGTTTAGTACAGTGAGGGAACCATCTTCATTCAAGCTTACATGCCTGGTGGGTGAATCCCTCCAACATTCGCTATCCCATCTATATGCTTCTTTGATAGCTCTGAATGCACCACAAGAGCTCCCCTTCCTACAGTGTTTGGAGTGCAATTTAAACATGACTTTCTCTCAAAAACAGAAGGAAACAATCTTGCTGTTCGCACACAAGACCTCATTGGCCAGCATATAGCGCGAGGAAGGATACAAACTCCTCACAAGATGGTACAGGACTCCAGAAGTACTTCATCGCATGTTCCCCAGGGTCCCAAATAACTGTTTGCAGTGCTTGATTTCTGAGGGGTCTTTACTCCATATTTTCTGGGAGTGCCCTAAACTAGCCATGGGCCAACTCGGGGGGAGTTGGGGGATCTGGGTCGCGGTCAATATTCAAACCTACAGAAAGTTCGACTGCGGACTGAGTATGTGGTAAGATACTGCTCAGCTACTAAAATACCACATGAGTTTTATTATTTTAGTCATATGGTATTTTAGTACTGAAACATTCTATATGGGCTTCCCCGCTGACAGCCGAATGTCAAAAGAATTGTCAGCATTGCCGACAATTAAAAATTAAAAAAAAAATCTGGTATGGATTTTAAGGGAAACTCCCATGCCAAAATTTTTTTTAAAAAATGGAGTGGGGGTCCCACCCCAAATCCATACCAGACAATTATCCAAGCATGCAGGTCAGGAAAGAGGGGGGCGGGTGAGTGAGCACCCCCCCTCCTGAACCATACCAGGTCACATGCCCTTAACATGGGGGAGTGCTTTAGGGCAGAGGGGGCTCCCTCCCCGAAGCACCTTGTCCCCATATTGATGGGAACAAGGGCCTCTTTCCCCCAACCATGGCCAGTGGTTGTGGGGGGTCTGCGGGTATAGAGCTTATCAGAATCTGGAAGCCCCCTTTAACAAAGGGCCCCCCAGATCCCACCCCCCCCAATGAGAATGAGTATGCAGTACATGGTACCGCTACCATTCACAAAAAAATGTGCAGTGTAAAAATGACAGTAGACCGTCTTTGACAAGTCCTTTAATAAAAACCAAAATAGAAAAATGTCCCTTGAAGTAGATTCAACGTCAATCATGATGCCTGCCGCCACTGCCAACCCGGAAAAAAAACGCTCCACTCTCAGTGCTGGCTCCCAGCCGTCTGACAGTTCTTAAATGCTGTGAGGACGTCACAAGGGGTGGGGTTACCCCACCCCATTATGATATTATCATGTGCTGTGATTGGCCAAAGCATTGTACCTGAGCTGTGGTTAGGTGCATTGCTTTGGCCAATCACAATGCACTGTGAGGGGCAGCGGGCAAACAGCCTGCCAAACGCCCTTACCGTTCGTGTGTTCAGCGAACACACGAACGGCCACTGTTCAAGTCGAACATAAAGCCCATCACTACCCTAAACTAAGGGATTTCTGAACCATGGTGGAGAGAATGATAAAAAGAATAACAGGAGTGTCGCTTGGAGGAAATCCTGTGGCCGTTCTATTACATGATACACCACTTTCAACCAAACAATGCAAACATTCCTTTATTGAAACATCTCCTTAATGGAACAAAAGCCTCCATTCCAGCTCTATGGAAAAGTACGGTGCCTCCCAATAAAACACACTGACTTGCTCAAATTAATGAGATGGAAAACTAGACCATGATCCTAAGGGAGCAAGAAGACAAGTACTGGAAAATTTAGACAACTTACTTCTTTTATCAGACTATACTAGCTTCCCAATCATGGGTTGGAGTGAGATTTCGTGACAATCTGCTGAATCCTTAGAGAGAAGTTTCTTCTCCTACCCACCATCTTACCCCTTCTTTTTCTGCTGCCCCCCTCTTTTTTTTTTCTTTCTCTTCCCCCAAATTTCATCTCCCCCTCTCTCCACTCTTTTTTATTTATCCCCCCCTCACCCCACTTTTTCTTTTTCTACTGGGGTTTAGTGTTTTTTTCTCCTTATATTGGGGGAAAAATCTAAAACTGTAGGAGGAAACGATATATCCTAGTGCTGTGTACAAGAAGCCCTGCTGCATATACATATTGTCTACATTAGAACTCATTGCTTTTACTGTATATATATATTTGCCTTTATGTTTTTGCATACAATATCTGTTATATTTCACGCTGCTACATCTGTGCTGAAAAGATATGATATGCCACTTCTTCTAAATAAAGGATTAAAAAAACAAAACAGGTGTAAGTTTGACCAAACTAACGATTAGAATATTGAACGTGGGCCCTCAACACAAAATATATCAAGTGGAATTCTGCTAGTGGATGGCCATCTTTAAAAGGCTATATTGAGACAATGGCTACTTCTTAACCCCCCCCCCCCCAAAATTGGAGAATTTTCAGACCATCTTTCAAGTAGCATTTAATGCCAACAGAAAAAACCCTGAAGAATAAAACCCTTCATTTTTCAAATCTTTCAGACTTCATACTTACCAGGCCCCAACTAATAGAAATAATGTCAGATTTTCAGTTGACATCATAGTATGCTATGGAGAGGTTACAGGTTACTCTGGAAGGATTAGATGTCCTTTTATTGGTGCAGGAGTAAAGACAGAGTAAGCCCAAGACATAATGAATGCTGGGAAGTGTATAGTCTACTACTCCACATGGGGTGTTAAGAGGGTGATGGCTTCAAGAGAGAATAAATTCAGTTCCTCTAATCTTTCCTCAAAGCTGAGCTCTTCCATGCCTCTTATCAGTTTGGTTGCCCTTCTCTGTACTTTCTCTATGCATGAAGGTAAAAAACCTTCTGTGTGCAGCAGTGCCCCCAGCCCTCTCAATACTTACCTGAGCCCATCGTGATCCACTGATGTGCACAACAGCCTCGGTTGACCTGGATCTCTGCCTCCTCATTGGCTGATACAGCAAGCAGGAGCCTTTGGCTCCCACTGCTGTCAATCACAGACAGTCTGCCAATGACGAGACAGAGGGGGTGGGGCCAAGCCACAGCTCCATGTGTAAATGAACACATGGAGCAGCAGGTGCCCCCATAGCAAGCTGCTTGCTATGGGGGCACCCGACAGTAACGAAGAGCCAGGAGAGTCTGCGGGGGACCCAAGAAGAGGATGATTCAGGTTGCTCTGTGCAAAACCACTGCACACAGCAGGTAAGTATAGACATGTTTGTTATTTAAATAATAAAAAAAAAATGAACCTTTAGAATAAGTTTAACTTTAGTTAAATAAATTTGAAAAAGGTAGCACAAGGGACATTATTTACTCTCAATGCGAAGTGTCCCTTGTGCTTGTTGCTGATCTCTTAGTTAAAATCCGAATTCCTTTGTCAACCCCAAATTTTAGGATATAACGTTGAAGTATTTGTACATACAGGAAAGACAGAAAAGTACAGCACTCTATTAATCAAGTATATGGAAAATGTATTAGCAAGGATATAATCTTATTATTGTAGGCCACAAGGGTCAATGTCCCTAACAGACTTCATTCTTACATTTTGTAAAACAATAAACATTGCAAAGTTGTATAGTTGAGGTAGATTACACCCGACGATTCAACTAGGCGAGTTTCTTCATGTGATTGGGCCCTAGATCTCAGTTTCTTGCTGCACTTAGATGCGTTTCTTCTGTTTAAATGAATGACTGAAGATTATCTACCAACTGAAGTCTAACCTGGATATTAATTATAATGGAACAGTTGAAAGTTGCAAGCCATGGTACACATTAGTGTGTTTAGTGTATATTTGTACAACTGTGCATTTAACTATTCCACTGGAGATAGCTTTAGGATAAAATATATCCAGATAAAGCCTTAGCAGGATGTATTACAGTCAATCTGATAATTTACCTAATAATATAAACCTCTGCTTGTACAAAGATACAATCTTTAATATCCGCTAATAGACATATTACTCAGATCTGTAGCACAGCCTGTCTTTTGTCAATAACCTGCTCTTCAGTGACTGGGCTGTTCTGCTGTATCAATTCCTATTAGATTTCATTTGGCAGGATTTTATCTAATGAAAATCTTCACATTAGGTACACTTGCAATAGCCAGAAACGTCATAAGCAGCCCAACATATAATAAAATAACAGTAAGATAAAGTGATTTATATCAACCCAATAAATGAAAGCATTTTCAGAATAAATAAATAAATGGGTTGAATGAAATGTCAAAACATCGAGTAACCCTGTTCTCATCTCACAATAGGCAAAGAAATACATGCTATGAAGCTGTCCATACAGTGGTTAAAGTTTGTCTGGTTCCTGAAGAACTGGAAGAAATTTGCTTAGTGGGTGGCCTTGTCACCCCCAACACCCCACCCCTCCTTCCCAATCAACATCTTTTGAATGCAAAAAATTGAAGGAGATGAGCAGCCAATCAGTTGCAGCTGCTGTTAGGGTATTCTGACGGCCACTTCTGGCAGCTGCCAAAACACAGTAGCCTAGGGCAGAGATTTGTCCATCTATGATGTATAGCATATATGGTTGAATCTATCAGATTTAAAAATCCAGTAGTGTATGGCCACATGGTCAAATTTACCAAAACTATGTAATATGAAGATAAACTATACAATCCAATCATTTTCTATTCAATTACACAGGCCTTGTACAGTCAGATTGTAAAGTTTTAGTTAGCTTTAGATTTCCCATCATATTCCATTTTTGGGGCTAATAGTCAAGGGATTGACAAACAATGCATTTTCTAATCAGGTAGGACAGGGGGAGGGCCCTGCATTTTATGTAATTTTAAGGGTAACATTGGAGAAACACCAAATCTTGAAAATTCATGCTTCAGAGATGCCTTAGCCCTGGTTCCCTTTGACAGTGCCAAATCGCATGACAAGTTACACCCTATTGTCTGCAATGGAACCATTCAAATCGGTGTGACTCCGACTCCTTTGGAGTCGCACTGATTTTGATAACATGTCCTGCACTATTTTCAGCGATTTCAGGTGCAACTTCCATACATCTGTGCATGAAGTTTCACAGATGTCAGGCAACTGGCATTGACCTGCGGCTTCAAAATCATGATTTTTAAAGTCGCAGGTCAACATGAACCAGTGCTTAAAGCGAGCAAAATCCTCTCTTGTATTAAAAGAGGTATAGATTCCAGAGAGAGAGAGAGAGAGAGAGATCATATTACCCTTGTACAAATCATTAGTAAGGCCTCATCTGGAATATGCAGCTCAGTTTTGGTCACCAATTCAGAAAAAGAACATTGAGGAACTGGAGAAAATACAGAGAAGGGCAACCAAACTGATAAGAGGCATGGAGGAGCTCAGCTATGAGGAAAGATTAGAGGAACTGAATTTATTCTCTATTGAGAAGAGTAGATTAAGGGGGGATATAATCACCATGTATAAATACATCAGTGGTTCATATAGTGAACTCGGTGTAGAGTTATTCACTCTGAGGTCATCACAGAGGACAAGGGGGCACTCCTTATGTCTGGAGGAAAAGAAATTTAATCTTCAAAACATGAAAAGGTTTCTTTTCAGTAAAAGCTGGGAAAATGTGGAATAGACTCCCTCAAGAGTTGATTCTGGCCATCTCCGTGGATTGCTTTAAAAAAGGCCTGGATGCTTTCCTAGATACACAGAATATAACTGGATACTAACGTTTATAGGCAAAGTTGATCCAGGGAATATCTGATTGCCTCTCGGGGGATCAGGAAGGAATTTTTTTCCCTTGCAGGAGATAATTGGATTATGCTTTGCTGTGTTTTTTTGCCTTCATCTAGATCAACTGTGGGTGTAGGATTATAACTTTTTTTTTTTTAATGGTTGAACTGAATGGACTTTTGTCTTTTTTCAGTTGTGTTTATAGATGCCTGTCACGGTCCACCCCCTCCCCCCTTGCCTGCTGTCCCTCTGCTCCCTCTCCCTTTGATCCACCCCTCCCTCCCCCCTTGCAGATTCCTCTTGTCCTACACAGCCTACATCAAAAGCTGTGCAGGACGGGAGGAAATGCCCCCTGTGGTGCGGGTAGCACCTCCCGGGCCCCCCCACCAGGAATCCCCAGCGCAGACCGTCAAGGTGTCTCCACGCGTCCCCCCAGCGGGTGTAGCATGGGCACGAGGCTTCCTGTGCTCTACGCCCGCCGGAGACAAAGGTCGCGTTCCCGAAAGTGCGGCCAGAGTCAGGGGGAGTGCCTCGTTGCACCGGCAATGCGACGCTGGGCCAGCCATTGCTGAGGCAACCAGGAAGCGTCCTGCGCCGGCTTGGGACCCAGTTGTGTGTGCTCGTTCCCCGCTCAGGACAGGGTGCTGTGTGGGGTCTGAGCTGAGGCCAGACCCCACAGCCAAGACCCTGCCGAGCCTCTACAAGCCTGCTGTGTCCCTGACAAGGCTGTGTTGGTCCCCTGCATGAGAGAGAGAACAGCTGTTGGGAGGCCTGAGCTGAGGTCAGACCCCACAGCCAAGACCCCGCTGAGTCCCCGTGAGCCTGCTGTTGTCCCTGGAAAGCTGAACCCTGTCTGCTGACCGCTTTGTCCCTGGAAAGCTGTTTGAGGTCTGAGCTGAGGTTAGACCCCACAGCCAAGACCCCGCTTGTGTCCCCTTGAGCCTGCTGTTATCTCTGGAAAGCTGTGTGAGGTCTGAGCTGAGGTCAGACCCCACAGCCAAGACCCCGCTGAGTCCCCGTGAGCCTGCTGTTTTCCCTGGAAAGCTGTGTGAGGTCTGAGCTGAGGTCAGACCCCACAGCCAAGACCCCGCTGAGTCCCCGTGAGCCTACTGTTGTCCCTGGAAAGTTGTGTGAGTTCAGACCCCACAGCCAAGACCCCGCTGAGTCCCCGTGAGCCTGCTGTTGTCCCTGAAAAGCTGAACCCTGTCTGCTGACTGCTTTGTCCCTGGAAAGCTGTGTGAGGTCTGAGCTGAGGTCAGACCCCACAGCCAAGACCCCGTTGAGTCCCCGTGAGCCTGCTGTTGTCCCTGGAAAGCTGAGCCGCACGAGGATCCCTGTCTGCTAACTGCTTTGTCCCTGGAAAGCTGTCCCTGTGTCAGGAATGGATTCACCACTGATGGTGGGACTCACCTGCCGTGTGGGCTGCAGTACCAGGGCTGGCCAGCGGGTGCTCTCAGCAACCAGAAGCTCACTCTTGCAGTCAGCCATCCGCTGAAGCTGATTGCAGGAGGTGTATTTAAGCAGGACTAGGCCTGTGATCAGTGCCTTGGTGTATTGTTTCCCATGAGCCCCCTGTACCGTGTATCCTGTGTTCCTGTTATGCTGACTATCTGATTTGTTGCCGACCCTGCCTGATCCTGACCTCTGCTGACTTCTCCTGCTTGATCCCTGGCTTGCCTGACCATCCTTCTGCCTGATCCTCTGTACCGCGCTGCCCGTGAGTTACTCAACCCGGCTTGTGACCCTGACTATTCTCTGCCTGCTCCTCCGGTACCTCGCTGCCCGCACATTGCTGACCTGGCCTGCCTGACTACGCCTGACGCTACCCAAACGATCCATCCATCCATCCTGCACGGATCTATCCCTGTTACCAGGTCTGCCAGCCTCTTCACGTCAGGCTTTCCCACGGTACATACCCTCGGCGGACCCCTCTATCACAGTTGGATGCACTCAGGGGCCGCAAACCTGGTCTCAGTCCTGCGCCAAGTCCATCCCCACCATCAGGGGCTCTGGTGAAAAGGGAGACTGGGGCTTTGACTCTGCGCCCTGGGGAATCCCGTTCTGTGGGTACTAGAGATCCCGCCGGGCGGTGCTTGACAGTACTTAACGGCCTGCCTGACCATTCCACCTCTCCAGCCCTGACTATGCCAGTGTTCCTGAAGCCTGCTACTTCCCTGTGTCAGTCCACACATCTCTGGTCATACCCGGATCCCTAACACCCTGTCTGCTGACCGTGTTGTCCCTGGAAAGCTGTCCCTGTCTGCTGACCGCTTTGTCCCTGGAAAGCTGAGCCCCGCAAGGATCTCTGTCTGCTGACCGGTTTGTCCCTGGAAAGCTACCCTGTCTGCTGATCAAATGTCCCTGGAAGCCGCCTGCTGCTGAGTGTCTGCAAACCGCCTACCGTGAGTGCCCAGATTACCCTTGCCTGAACTGCCCCTATTGTTTGCCCAGATTACCCTTGCCTGAACTGCCCCTATTGTGTGCCCAGATTACCCTTGCCTGAACTGCCCCTATTGTGTGCTTAGATTACCCTTTCCTGAACTGCCCCTATTGTGTGCCCAGACTACCCTTGCCTGAACTGTCCCTATTGTGTGCCCAGATTACCCTTGCCTGAACTGCCCCTATTGTGTGCCCAGATTACCCTTGCCTGAACTGCCCCTATTGTGTGCCCAGACTACCCTTGCCTGAACTGCCCCTATTGTGTGCCCAGATTACCCTTGCCTGAACTGCCCCTATTGTGTGCCCAGATTACTGCTACCTGAACTGCCCCATTGAGTGCCCAGATCAGTGCTGCCTGAACTGCTCCTATTATGTGCCGGGATTCATACTTGCTTGAATGGCCTATTACGTGTCTGGAGTATCGTAGCTACCTGGACTGCCCCCGAGTGCTCGGGCCATCGCTACCTAGATTGCCCTATCGTGGGCCGGATTACAATTATTTTGGGCTCCTCCCCTCTCTTCCCCTTTTTTGGTACCTGGACACTACATTCCTACCGATTGAGTGCCTTCCATAGTTCAATAAAGCTTTGTGTGTTTACCATCTTCTTTGTGTGCTCTGTCCTGCCTACGCTTCCGTCACAATGCCAATATTCCCTCCCAGTCTAAGTCTTGGAGAGCAGCTTTCAGCCTTGAAAAATTATCTCTCTTAAAGTTGAGCATTTTATTTTTCCTGTATGTGCTTGCTGTTTACAGCTAACAATAAATTAAATCACGTTATGGTCACTGCTACCCAGATGTTCTTTTATATGGACATTCGTAATAAGCTCTGCATGGTTTGAGATTACCAGGTCCAGCAGAGCATCATTCCTAGTTGGGACCTATATGAACTGTACCATAAAATTGTCCTGTAGTAGGTTTATAAATTTTTGCCCTTTAACTATTCTTGCAGTACCATTACTCCAGTCAATTTCCGGGTAGTTAAAATTCCTGCTTATTATCACTGTCCCAGCCCTTGCACCCTTAACACAGCCAATATAGCCTTTGACAAATAATGCTCGTGAGTGTCGGAGTGCACGTCCAAAACCTGTTCTGGAGGAAAGGGAGCTTTCCTTCCCTAAAATGAGTTGCTTGCATGAATGCCACATCAGAATGTTTAATTTCAGATCAAGTAGCAGCATACGTCGTTTCTCGGGGACATTGAGTCCTTTTACATTACCAGATGTAAGATACAGAGTATCCATAGTAACACGGTGGGGAAAGGAAGGGAGGGTAGAAAAGAGAGAAGCGATCGAGACTAAAGGGAAGGGAAGAGAAGGGGAACAAGAAGAGGGGGGCGGGAGGAAAAAAGGAAGGAAAAAGAAAAGGAGTAAGAAAAGAAAGATAGGGGGAAGGAGGTGAGAAAAAGAAAGATGGAGAAGAAATGAAAAAAAAGGGGGGGTGTCAAGGGACTATCCCTGAAGACCCACTATTTTGGATCTAACAAGAAGTTTTGGAGAGCACTCACTATAGTATAACACAAAATGCGTGAGGGGGGAAGAGGAAGGATACAGCCAAGGAGTAGAGCCCTAAGCACTCCAGCAATAGTACATGAAATACAAGGTAATAACTATATATAGTGCAGCAATAAGTCAAGTTAGTAGGTATACAGTAGAGCAACAAGCTGTTCGGGGGAGGATTTCAGTACTCCTGCAGTTGATGGTTTTACTACAGCCCGTAAGTACCCACGCCGAGGTAGTGACAGTACTTCTACAGGTCCATCTGGTCATGGCAGACCCGGCATGTTGCCAAGGGTCCCCCATACCCAGATAGAGCTCCCCCAATGGGGGGGGACTATTCAAATAGATGTGCTAGGGGTAGATCAAGATTGCATTTAAGCGCACGAGCCGAAAGGGTGCCTCAAAAAGGGTATAATAAAACGATGCCTGTACAACAGTAATTCAAAGATGAAACCTAAAAGTAACTGGGTATAACGAGAACCATTAAATGGCATACATAGCTGAGGATCGTGAGTAAAGGAGCACATGTTAACCTGGGATCAAGTCTGGATAAACGAGGTCCTGAAAACAGATATGTGCTGATTAGAAATAAGAAAAAATTGAGCAGCTAAGCCCTCTAGGTAGCTGGTAACAGTGGTACAATCAGAGGGTATACAGTCCTGAAAACAGTCATTGGCTGCTTCTATGGAGGGAAAGAAAAAATTGAGGAGCTAAGCCCTCCAGGTGTCCGTGTAAATGTAAAAGAAAACAAAAAAAGGGCGCTCTGGCCTAGTGTTACCATAAAAAAATATTATTTAATGAAATGATAAAAAGTAGGTATCATACTCACAATGGACATGTAAAACACAGGCACATCACAATAAACACCGGTGTTTAATCCATATAGGATCCACAACAATGGAACCCTGAATAACCAACTGGCTAACGCGTTTCGAGGACTCAGCCTCTTCCTCAGAGCTCTATGGATTGAACACCGCTGTTTATTGTTACATAGTTACATAGTTTGGCTGAAAAAAGACAAAAGTCCTCCCAGTTCAGCCATAGAAACTTGTGATGTGCCTGTGTTTTATATGTCCATTGTGAGAATGATACCTACTTTTTATCATTTCATTAAATTTTTTTTACGATAATACACTAGGCCAGTGCACCCTCTTTTTGTTTTCTTTTGCATTCAGTGACTTTGGACTACCCCGGTCCATTGAGGGCAGCAAGGAGTGCATATTCTAGGATATTTATATTGTCACCCTAGCCTCTGCTGAGTCCATCCCCAGCACAGGAGTATAGAATTTGCTGTGTCCATGTAAATGTCACAGTGTCTCTGAGAGAACAGCAGCTAGACTATCGGGCAGGAGGAGGTATCACTCGTGCTTATCAGAAAGCTTGCAGCACCATCTGTGAGGGGTGTCAGGATTCTTGGCCCAAACACAAGGGAATAATATGGGAGCCACATCTACTTCTAGGAGGACGAGGAGGGAGACCCATGTATGTAGAGGCAGCCCATCTGGAGGATCAAGGGAGCGACTGCAGCCAGTTTGGGACTGGGATGATTTCTGTCAGGAACATGAACAGATCCGGTAGATCATCTGGATGTTGAAGGATGAAGGAGATGAACCCTTATGGACTGTGAGGGATAGGGGAAATCCCTGTGGTATGTGCAATTCCGATGCTGTAGTTTGTCCAGCAAGGGACAGAGCAGAGTCTGGTGTTGCAGGGTGGCTCTGGAAAGGTCTGGGAGTATTTTCACAGAGGCCCCATCAAAGTCAACCTCCCCGGCTTCCCATGCTTTACATAGGATGAGTTCTTTGTGGGAATAGCAATGGAGGCAGCAGATAATATCTCTGTCTGTTAGGGTCAGCGGAGCGGGAGCTGAGTACTCTGTGCACTTTACTGAACTTCAGTTGCAAAGCTGGGGTAGAGTCCAGGAGTCTGTGGAAAATTGCCAGGACCGTGTCCTGAAGGGCTTCCTTGCCAGTAGCCTCTAGGAGACCACGGAGCCTCAGGTTATTACAGCGGCTCCAGTCCTCATGGTCCTCCAGGTGTAGTTGCAGGGCTGTCATGTAGGTCCCCTGAGAAGCCTGTGTTGCCTCTAATTGAGTGATACGGCTCTCTAGGAATGTGACTGAGGACTCTCCGGTGGCAACCTGGTCCGCAAACTGCTGCACTTCTGTGCGGACTGAGTGTATGTCATGGCGATGTGCTACTTCTAGTCTGAGAAACAGTGCCTCCATGTTGACAGTAATTATAGCACTAGACTCCTGTGTAAATATAAATTGGTGACCTGTAAAAACTTTTAAAGCTTCGCCTATTGATATTAAAAATGTATGTACTTTGTCGCCATTGCACAGGCATGCTCAGTTTTAAAGCATGTCATGTTTGGTATCTATTTACTCAATATAACATCATCTTTTATATTTTATCAAACAATTGGGCAATATATTGTGGTTTTGTGCATTAAAATTCTAAAAAGTGTATTTTTCCCAAAAGATTTGCGTTTGAAAAATTGCTGCGCAAATACTGTGTGATGTAAAAAATTCAACACCCAATGTTTTATTCTCTAGGGCCTCTGCTTTAAAAAATATATAAGGTTTGGGGGTTCAATGTCATTTTCTAGCAAAAAAAACCCATTTTTTTCATGTGAACAAAAAGTGTCAGAAAAGACTTGGTCTTCAAGAGTGGGTGATGTGTGGCATAAGCTTCTAATGTTGGCCCTGAGATGCCAGGATAGTAGAAGCAACCCCCAAAATCACCCCTTTTTGGAAAGTAGGCACTCCAAGGTATTTGCTAAGAGGCATGGTGAGTACTTTGCAGATCTCATTTGTTGCCACGTGTTTTTGGAACACAAGGAAAGAAAACAAAAATGTACTTTTTGTTTTTCAAAACCCTGTGACAAAAATGATATCTGTAAAATACTCACCATGCCTCTTATCAAATTCCTTTGGGTGCCACTTTCCGAAAAGGGGTCATGGGGGGGGGGGGGTGTTTGTACTAGCCTGGCATTTTAGAGCCTCTGAAATTGTGATAAGTAGTAGGAAAGTGATATGAGGAAATATGCCCTTTGAAAGCCTGGAAGTGGTCATTGATTTTTGGGGGCCTGTATATAGCTAGGCTGCCAAAAAAGTCTCTCACATGTGGTATACCCATATTCAGGAGAAGTAGAAGAATGTGTTTTGTGGTGTTATTTCACATATGCATGAGCAACATATTGTTTAAGTGACAACTTTGTGTAAAAAAATAAAATGTTTCATGGATTCAACATGCCTCTCTGCAAAATCCTTGGGGCATCTACTTTCCAAAAAGGGGTCATTTGGGGGGGGAGTTGTACTGCCCTGACATTTTAGCACAAGTACAAACTTTAACTTCCAATATACAGTTAGGTCTATATATATTTGGACACAGGCACAATTTTAGATTTTTTTTACCAAAACATATTCAAGCGATAGTTATATAATTGATATAGGCTGAAAGTGCACACTCTCAAGTTTAATTTGAGGGTATGTACAAGTACATCCAAATTGGATTATTCCAAATGAATAAAATCATATATAAAATGTTCATTTTTAATATTTTGTTGAGAATCCTTTACTGGGGATGACTGCCTGAAGTCTGGACCCATGGACATTACCAAAGACTGGGTTTCCTCCTTTCAGATGCTTTGCCAGGCTCTAATTGCAGATATCTTCAGTTGTATTTTGTGGGTCTTCCTGCCTTAAGTATTGCCTTCAGCAAGTGAAATGCATGCTCAATTGGGTTGAGATCAGGTGATTGACTTGGCCATTTCAGAATATTCCACTTCTTTTCCTTCAAAAGCTTCTGGGTTGCTTTTGCAGTGTGTTTTGGATCGTTGTTCATCTGTACTGTAACGCACCGTCCAATCAAATTTGCTGCATTTGGCTGAATCTGGGCTGACAGTATATCTCTAAACACTGCAGAATTCATCCAGCTGCTTCTGTCTTCTGTCACATTATCAATAAACACCAATGACACAGTGCCACTGGAAGCCTTGCATGCCCATGCCATCACACTGCCTCCACCATGTTTTACAGATGACGTTGTGTGCTTTGGATCATGAGCTGTTCCAAGCCTTCTCCACACTTTTTTCTTCCTGTCATTCTGGTACAGATTAATCTTAGTTTCATCTGTTCAAAGAATGCTTTTCCAGAACTGGTCTGGCTTTTTTAGATGTTTTTTGGCAAAGTCTAATTTGGCTTTTCTATTCTTCAGGCTTATGAATGGTTTGCACCTTGTGGTGAACCCTCTGTATTTGCTCTCATGAAGTCTTCTCTTGATTGTAGACTTTCACAATGATACTCCCACCTCCTGGAGAGTGTCCTTCACTTGTCTGGATGTTGGGAATGGGGTTTTCTTTACCATAGAGAGGATCCTGTGATCATCCAGCACTGTTGTCTTCCATGGATGTTCATGCCTTTTTATGTTGCTGAGCTCACCAGTGCATTCTTCTTTCTTCAGAATGTACCAAACTGTTGATTTGGCCACTCCTAATGTTGCTGCGATCTCTCTGATGGATTTGTTTAGTTGTTGAAGCCTTACAATGGCCTATTTCACTTGCATGGACAGCTCCTTTGAAAGCATGATGTAGGTTCACAGCAATAGATTCCATATGCAAATACCACACTTAGAATCAACTCCAGACCTTTTACCTCCTTAATTGATGAAGAAATAATGGAGTAGCCCACACCTGGCCATGAAACAGCTTTTGACGCAATTGTCCAATTACTTTTGGTCCCTTGAAAAAGGAGGGATGGCTACTCTTAAGAGCTGTAATTTAGATGTACATACCCTCAAATTAAACCTGAGAGTGTGCACTATCGGCCCTTATCCATTATAGAATGATAGCTTGAATATGTTTTGGTCAATACCTGAAAAAAACTAAAATTGTGCCTGTGTCCAAATATATATGGACCTAACTGTATATACCATAGCTTGTAGACACTATAACTTTCACAAAAACCAATTAATATACATGTATTGGGATTTGTTTACCAAAGACATGTAGCAAAATACATTTTGGTCTAAATTTATGACTAACTTTGAGTTTACTGAATATTTTTTATAACCAAAAGTGAAAAATATAATTTATTTTCAAATTGTCAGTCTTTTTTTGTTTATAGCGTAAAAAGTAAACACCGCATACGTGATCAAATACCACCAAAAGAAAACTCTATTTGTGTGAAAATAAGTGCATAAATTCAGTTTGGGTACAGCATTGCATGACCACACAATTAACAGTTGAAATAGCGCAGTGCTGAACATCACAAAATGGCCTGGTCATGAAGGGGGGGGGTAAATCTTCCGGAGGGCAAGTGGTTAAAGCGATTCTAAAATTTTTTTAGAAAATAACAAACATGTCTTTACTCTCCTACTGTGTGCAGTAGTTTTGCACAGAGCAGCCTGGATCCTCCTCTTCTTAGGTCCCCTGCAGGCTCTCCTGGCCCCTCCTTCCTGCAGCTTGCTATGGGGGCCCGCCCTGCTCCGTGTGTCCATTCACACATGGAGCCCCCCCCTCCTCCTTGGCTGACTGGCTGTGATTGACAGCAGTGGGAGCCAATGGCTCCCGCTTGCTGTCTCAGCCAATGAGGAGGCAATGACCAGGATAGAAGAGGATATTGTGCACATCGCTGGATCGCGATGAGGCACAGGTAAGTATTGAAGGGGCTGGGGGCACTGCTGCACACAGGTTTTTTACCTTCATGCATAGAATGCATGAAGGTAAAAAACCTTGAGCATTTACAACCACTTTAACCGCTTCCCACCCAGCCACTGTAGATAAACAGCCAGATGGGACAAGTACTGATTTGGGAGGACATGCCCTTATGTCTTCCCACTTCTGGGGCTTACGTGAGTGGTGTGATCCTGTGATGGCTGTGTCCCGTGGATGCGCATGTTCAGCCCTGAGCAGCTCATGCCCAGGTTCACGTGGTTGGTTGGGGATGAAAACCATTGGCTCAATTGCTTAGTTTAACCAACCCTCTTACACTACTGAGGGCCAACTGTGCTTATGTTGTCAGCAGTGGTATCTTGGGCACAGCTCTTCCGCTGTGCTTTGTCCAGTACTGTGCTTTGGCACTCTGAAAGTCTCTTCCCTCACCACTGCAAGCATAGAAGGATTGTGCATTATCTGTCAATTTTAATTAAAGCGGAGTTTCAGGTGAATAAAAAAACTAAATAAGTCAGCAGCTACAAAAACTGTAACTGGTGACTTTTAAAATACAGACACTTACCTGTCCCTCAGTCCAGCGGTGTCCTCACCACGGCTGGTTTCCCTGGCCATCTCCTCTCCCTGCCACTGGCATCTTCAGCATGGGCACCTGGCTGTAACAACTTGCGGCTTCGTAGCCTGGTACCCACTGCACATGCGCGAGTAGCGCTGTGCTTTGTGAATGGTCCTGGAAGACTACAGGGAGGGGGAGGACAAATTCCGCTTCCGATTGCCTTAGGTGATCGCACCAGAAGAGGGAGAAGGTACCTGTCACATTCGGGGATCGTGGAACAAAGCCTTAAAGCAGAACTTCCCCTTTTGGGTGGAACTCCACTTTAAATAACTCTTACAAAATAATCCACCTTTAAAACAAGATTCAATTCACATAGCCTGATATAGTGCCATCTTCAGCGTACAGCACCACTTATCCAAACTTGCTCTTATGCATTTAGACCACTGGGCCCCTGACGATGACCAATTACCTCTGAGGAAGTTGTGAGGATGTAAAGTATAAAGCAGAGACAGGCATTGCACATACTCGAACCTGGTAGTGACGCTTCAGCGGGTGATGGCCCAGGGTGGTGTAAAGAGTTATCAGATAGTCCCATGGAGGCAAATGAGTGAGAGTTTCGGTTGAGCCATCTCTCCTGTGCACTGATCTTAGTGCCCTTTATTTGTGTGTTTTTAATATTGTTTTAATAAAGAAGTCTGATGGCTCCTGTTTGTGTTTCTTGGCCTCTGAGCGACCATTTATGAGAAACATAAGTATGTCCAACCTATCTTATCTATTCAGGATTCCTGAGGAGTGGAGAGTACCTTTGGGATCATCACCTCTGCCTGAAGGACTGGATGTACTGGACATAGAGCATGTATGTAAAAAGATTTGTATATGCGTACAGGGAATAATGAAATTGGATTGAGAAGATTCTAGAAAAAGAATAGCCTTGAATTACATTTCTAATTATATTTATGAACTTTGTAAATCCACCCACTGGACTGGCTTATTTTTATTATTTTACATATTTCTATTTATGTTGTACTTAAACTGGAACTAAACTGTATCTGAGTACCACAAACTGAAAACTCTATTTCTTTTTTTATATTCAAAGCAAACTCATCTATCCATCCATGTCTCCATGCTTTATTTTTTAAGAATTAACTCTGAGCCCTGGTTTACATATACAGTTGCAAGAAAAAGTATGTGAACCCCTTGGGATTACGTGGAGTTTTGCATGAATTGGGCATAAAATGTGCTCTGAACGTCATCTAAGTCACAACAATAGAAGAACACAGTCTGCTGAACATAATACTACACAAACATTAGATGTTGCCATGGTTTAATTGCACATAACATGTAAACATTCACAGTGCAGGGAGGAAAAAGTATGTGAGGCCCTAGCTTAATGACTTCTCCCAGAGCTAATTGGAGCCAGGAGTGAGCCAACCTTGACTCCAATCAGTGTGATGATATTGGATGTGTTGCTGACAGCTATCCTGCCCTTAAAAAACACACACCTGTTTTGTGTTTACTGGTTTCAAGAAGCACTGTCTGATGTGAACCATGCCTCACAGAAAAGAGCTCTCAGAAGACCTACAATCAAGAATTGTTGACTTGCATGAAGCTGGAAAGGGTTACAAAAGTATCTCCAAAAGCCTTGATGTTCATGTGTCCACGGTACGATAGACTGTCTACAAATGGAGAAAGTTTAGCACTGTTGCTACTTTCCCTAGGCATGGTCGTCCTGTACAAATTACTGCAAGAGCACAGCGCAGAATGCATGAGGTAAAGAAGAATCCCAGAGTGTCAGCTAAAGACCTAAAGAAATCTCTGGCACATGCTAACATTTTTGTTGACACATCTACAATAAGGAAAACATTAAACAAGAATGGAGTACATGGGAGGACACCACGGAGGAAGCCATTGCTGTCCAAAAAGAAGATTGCAGCACATTTGAAGTTTGCAAAAGAGCACCTGGATGTTCCACAGCACTACTGGCAAAATATACTGTGGACAGATGAAACCAAGATTGAGTTGTTTGGGAAGAACACACAACACTATGTGTGGAGAAAAAAAGGCACAGCACACCAACATCAAAACCTCATCCCCACTGTAAAACATGGCGGAGGGAGCATCATGGTTTGGGGCTGCTTTGCTGCTTCAGGGCCTGGACGGATTGTTGTCATTGATGGGAAAATGAATTCCAGCGTTTATCAAGACATTTTGCAGGAAAACATACGACCATCTGTCCGCCAACTGAAGCTCCGCAGAGGATGGGTGATGCAACAGGACAATGACCCAAAGCATACAAGTAATTCAACAAAACAATGGCTGCAACAGCACAGAATACGCCTTCTGGAGTGGCCCAGTCAGAGTCCTGACCTCAACCCGATTGAAATGCTGTGGCATGACCTTAAGAGAGCGATTCACACCAGACACCCCAAGACTATTGCTACACTGAAACAGTTTTGTGAAGAGGAGTGGTCCAAAATTACTCCAGATCGTTGTGCAGGTCTGATCTGCAACTACTTGAAACGTTCGGTTGAGGTTATTGCTGCCAAAGGAGGGTCAACCAGTTATTAAGTCCATAGGTTCACATCCGTTTTCCTCCCTGCACTGTGAATTTTTATATGTTATGTGCAATTAAACCATGGCAACATCTAATGTTTGTGTAGTATTATGTTCAGCAGACTGTGTTCTTCTATTGTTGTGACTTAGATGACGTTCAGAGCACATTTTATGCCCAATTCATGCAAAACTCCACGTAATCCCAAGGGGTTCACATACTTTTTCTTGCAACTGTAGGAGGTGGTATCAAAAAGTTTTGAGACTAGCTCTGTTTACAGAAAAGTACTTTATTTATCTATGTTTACACACTCTCACCTTCAAAATAAACACAGAAAAGTGGCGGCAGAAAAAGACCGAGTGGTCCATCGAGTCTGGTTTTTTTTGTGAGTTTTTTTGTTTTCTTTTTTGGAGGGGGGGTTTGTTAACTTTTTTGTCTGAGTATAGACGTGTCTCATATGCAACAAAGTGCCAGTACTAGTGCCGCACTACCTTTTGGTGAACTGTCAAGCACCAGCGGCCTAGTATATCCTGTTCTTTTTTATACCAGCACTATGGTATCACTTGGTGTCCCATAAGTGCAGAACAAGCTTGTGCGGTGGCAAGCACAAGTAGTGTTCCGCAGCCACCAAGAATTTGCACACAGGCCCGTAGAGCCCATAGTATCCTTTCGGATGTGCTTGCAAATCCTGATTGGCAGCCCACAGATTCTGCAGCACCCGTACTTCCCCCATTCACTGTCCAACCTGGAATTCAGGTGGAAACAGCAAATTTAACTCCCCTTGATTTTATGGAGCTGTTTTTCAGATTTGTAGAATTTGATTGTGGGCCAAATTCAAACCTTGCCAGACCATTTGCATGGAAACCTATTACGGTTTCCGAATTTAAAACTTTTTTAGGCCTAACCCTCAACATGAGCATTACAAAAAAGAATGAGTTGCGGTCGTATTGGTCCACAGACCTGATTCATCATATGCCCATGTTCTCTATTGCCATGACCAGGCAAAGATATGAGACAATATTGCACTTCATGCATTTCAGTGATAACACACTCTGTCATCCTCGGGGTGACCCTGCACATGACCGGCTCTACAAAATTTGGCCCCTTATAAACCACCTCACTGAAAAATTTGCAGATGTGTATACGCCCCAGCAAAATATCTGTGTGGATGAGTCCCTCGTTCACTTAACTGGCCACCTTGCATTCAAACAGTACATCCCCAGCAAGCGTGGCACATATGGGGTCAAATTGTATAAGCTCTGTGAGAGGGCCACAGGCTTTACGAACAAATTTAGGGTTTGTGAGGGAAGAGACAGTGAAGTAGAGCCCCCCAACTGCTCAGACTACATGGGGAGCAGTGGCAAGATAGCTTGGGACTTGGTGTTGTCTTTGTTCCATAAGGGGTACCACTTATACGTGGATAATCTCTATACAAACATGCCACTATTTAGACATTTGGACAATCTTGGAATTGGCTTATGTGGCACCGTGCGACCTAATCGCCGGGGCTTCCCCGACAGCTTGCAAATACCCGACTTAAAAAATGGGAGAAAGCCTGGTTGAGGAATGATGAATTGCTTGCAGTGAAGTGGAAAGACAAATGGGATGTTTTCGGCCTGCCTTCCATTCATGCTGACGTGACAGTGCAAATAAACATGGTATCTGACATTGTTGAGAAACCCCTCTGTGTCCATGACTATAACCTTAACATGGGAGGGGTGGACTTCAACGACCTAGTTTCCCAGAAAGCTTGACACTGGTATAAAAAGGTGTCTATTTCAATTGGCTATATATAACGCTTTTGTAATTTACAAAGCAACTGGATGAAGTGGATCCTTCCTGAAATTCAAGGAAGAGATCATCACGGCCCTTTTGTATCCAGAAGCTGCTGTGGCCCAATCCTCAAATCCACATACTTTTTCTGGCAGAGATTTCTTCTCTTTTTGTATGCAGCCCTCAGGGCCACAGGCTTTACGAGCAAATTTAGGGTTTGTGAGGGAAGAGACCTCAGGCTGCATACAAAGAAAAGAACATAGCATATACACCCAACAAGGACCAGTGACATACTGGTATATCACTGGACTTTGAGTGGTTTTACCAGGATGATGCCTGCAGCTGAAGGCATCAACCTGGTATCGTTTTTTTCAGCCAGCAATGGACGTTCATGTAAAAGCAATCCTAGTAGCTAATTAGCTGCAGGATTGCTTTAACAAGCAGTGGGACAAGATGCCCCCCTTCCCCCGCTGCCTTCCATGGCCTTCTCGGGCAGTCCCGTGCCTTCGGGGGAACCTGAGAATGCAGCCGGTGTTTCTGCCAGCTGACCATAGAGCTGATTGGAGACCAGAATGGTGCCAATCATCTCTATAGTCTAAGAAATTGCAAGCTACAAGCATTTCATCACTTCAGTTTCACAGGATATAAACAGCGTCATTTGTAAATTGGGAAAGCATCAGATCACACCGCTCCATTTCCGCCACCTTCCTCTGCCAATCCCTCCACTGGCTTCCGATTGCGTAACGGATCAAATTCAAAATCCTAACACTGACGTACAAAGCTGTCCACCATACTGCCCCGAACTACATCACTGATCTAATATCCAAGTACCGCCCAGCACGCACACTCCGCTCCTCACAAGACCTCCTTCTCTCTAGTTCCCTGGTCTCCTCCTCGCATGCCCGCCTCCAGGACTTCTCCAGGGTGTCACCCATCCTCTGGAACTCCCTGCCCCAACCCATCAGATTATCACCTACTCTCCTCTCCTTTAGGCGCACCCTGAAAACCCAACTCTTCAGGGAAGCCTACCCCACCCCCTGCTAACTTGCCGACCTCCTCCACTCTTCCTACCACTCCATCCCCCACAGCTATCTCCTCCTGTGCCACCATCCCCTCCCTCCTAGATTGTAAGCTCAAAAGAGCAGGGCCCTCGATCCCCTCATGTTTTGCATTGTATTGGTATTGTTCTGTCACATATTCTGTCCCCCTTTGTAATGTACAGAGCTGAGCGAACCATTGGCGCTTTATAAATACTGTATAATAATAATCTTGGTGAGATTAGATAATGTAAGGGCAGAGGAGATATCTAGAGTCTGATAGACCCCAGAAAAAGAATATATGACAATGCACATTGATCAAAAAAAAAAAAAATGAAAGGGACAGTATAAAAATAATTTGAAAAAATAAAACTTGGAAAAAAAAAAGCACCCTCGCCCCCCCCCCCCCCACGTGTGCTCGTGACCCTGTGTCGGTATGTAAACAGAGGTTGCACCATCCATGTGAGGTATCTCCACGAACGTCAGATCAAGGGCAGTAATTCTAGCACTAGAATCTAAAATGGTATCTTGTAGAGGCTTTTAAATCGTTACCTATGGATATTAAAAATGTATGCAGTTTGTCACCATTGCATGGGGCATGCGCAGTTTTAAAGCATATCATGTTTGGTATCTATTTACTCAGCATACCATCTTCTTTTATATTTTACCAAATAATTGGCCAATATATTGTATTTTTGTGCATTAAAAGTAAAAAAAAGTATTTTTTTTTCAAAAAATTTGATTTGACAAATCACTGAGCGAGTACTATGTGACATAAATAATTGCAGCACCCACCATTTTATTCACCAGGGTGTCTGCTTTAAAAATATATATATATATATATATATATATATATAATGTTTCAGAGTTCAAGGTAATTTCCTAGCAAAAAATACTGATTTTTTTTCATGTGAACCAAAAGTGTCAGAAAAGTTCTGGTCTTCAGGTGGTTAGAAGAGTGAGTGATGTGTGGCATAAACTTCTAATGCTGGGCATAAAATGCCCCCACCCCCCAAAATGACCCCTTTTTAGAAAGTAGACACCCCAAACTATTTGCTGAGGCATATTGAGTCAATAGAAGAATTTATTATATTACTGTACAAACGTTTTTATTTATTAAGGAATAGGCTGCAAAAACAGCATTACGTATAATATACAACAGAAACAAGGCACATCTGTAATATTCATTCCAATATGGTACAATCATGTAAGGCATAAAAGTAAAGTACATGAGTAAGGTAGGCAGAGCAATAAGGCTACCAACAGAAACTATCAATTAAATCATGAATATTCATTGGTCAGATAGTATATGTCTGAGTTTTCCAAACATCTCAATTTCTGTCAAATAAATGCATCCTATCCAGTAACGTATAATGAATATGTTCCATGAGCATCACCGCATCAACTCTTCATAGAACTGAGGCTAATGGTACCGTGGCGATTTCCAAAGAAGGGCAATGGCCCATAGGGTTTAAACAGATGGTGTGAATTAGCCTCATAGTCTCATTCCGTATTCCCGAGATATGGGCTCCCAGCAGGCAAGTCTGCATAGAGAAATGCACGGGGGCATCTGCCTTAGCAGAGGCAACTTCAGAGATTTTGTACCATACCAATGAAAGGTTTGGACAGGCCCAAAATATATACACAAGGGTACCAGCAAGGCCACAACCCCGGAAACAAAGGTGGGACGTCCCTGGAAACATGATGTGTAGTCTAGAGGGGTATAATACCAATGGGTTAATACTTTAAGGGCCGTCTCAAGGACATAAAGAGATCTAGACCTCTTTCGTATGTTATCCACCATGGAATCCCGGTCCTCTTCAGAATAGGTGACACCACTATCAGCCTCCCATTTCAGTCTATACAAGGGGGGGTGAGGGAAAGATAGTTACCAAAAAAAGGCGATACAAATCTGAGATAAGACCCCTACCCCTAGGAGAGTCACGGCTGATATGTTCAAAAAATTTAATTGGGGATGAAGGTATCAAACCAAAATGTGAATTGAAAAAAATGTCTTATTTGCAGATAACGATAGTATCCGCAAAGTGGGATATCCAAAAGTGTGCGTAACGTCTCAAAAGTGATAAAAGACCCCCATTTTTGAAAATCAGATAATCTGATAAAGGATCGATTGTACCACCAGCGGAATGCCTGCGGAGACGAAAATGTCGCAATGAAATTCGGGTCTCCAAAAAATTATGAACCCGGTGAAACAGAGGTGACAAGATCTAATTTAAATTTATAATGGGACAAAAGTATCAGTGAGTGGGCAACAATTGAATTATGGGTCAACAACGAGCAAGGGGGAATTTTCGTCCATAATAGACCCGGTAGATAGAACAGGCGTATAGATTGAGATTGAAATCTGATCCAAGGGACATGGGAGTAAATAGTCGCCCATTGCGATAGTTGTGAAAAGCAGGCTGAGAGGAAATAAAACCAAAATTTGGGGAGTCCAAGGCCACCCGCCCGTTGCGACTAATATAGGGCGGATGAAGTAAAACGAGGACGTTTATTACGACAAATACAATTATTAATCATCTGTTGAAAACGATCAAGGAATGTTTTTTTCGAGACCGAGATTGGGAGTGCTCGGAATAAGTAAAGTAATTTTGGCAAAACATTAATTTTCATCGCCGTGCCCAAAAATGAGATAGGGTATCCATGCCAGATCTTTAACAAAGTAGAAAGGCATTACACACATGGTGGGTAATTAGCTGCAAATAGTCCTGAGTAGCTGGGTGTAAGATTGATACCTAGATATAAGATCTGGTCTGTGGCCCAACGAAATGGGAAGGCGCTACATAGGGATGCACTCAGGGATTCAGTAACATTAATAGGCATGACAACTGATTTAGTAAAATTTACAGTGAGACCAGATATGGATGCTAAATCATTCAATAATGTGCATAAATTGGGCAATGATACTAACGGGTTAGTAAGGAAAAGCATAACATAATCTGCATACATACATTATTTGAATTGTGAGACCAAAAGTGGGTACCCTGAAATATCCGGGTGTGTTTTTATAGCAATTGCCAAGGGTTCCAAAACTAGCGCAAATAGTAAGGGTGAAAGTGGACAGCCCTGACGTGTACCTCTGCACAGTGTAACAAGGTTAGTTGCAGCCTGGGAGTCTAATTCTTGTTTGGGGGGAGGCATACAGAGCATGTACACCAGGTAGAAATTCGTCATTGAAGCCCATTTTCTGCAACAGAGAAAATAAATAGAGCCAGAGGACACTATCAAAGGCCTTATTGATGTCCAGGCTCAACAATAACACTTCTTTAGAATGTAGGTTAAGGTTAGTGTCCTGAATAACATTTAGTGTGAGACATATGTTTTTCGTGATAAGTCTGTCCGGCGGGATAAATCCCGATTGGTCAGGTGAGACCAAAGAGGAGATAATAGGGGCCAGAAGAATTTATTTTTCTACCACAAGTTTTTGGAAAATTACGAAAAAAAAAATGTATTTTTTTTTACACAAAATTGTCACTTAAATGATTTATTGCTCACACATGCCATGGGTATATGTGGAATTACTCCCCAAACTACATTCTGCTACTAGCCGAGTATGGGGGTACCACATGTGAGAGACTTTTTGGCAGTCTAGCCAAGTACAGGACCCCAAAATCCAATCAGCACCTTCAGGCTTTTAAAGGGCTTTATTTCCTCATTACACTTCCTTACTACCTACCTATCACAGTTTCGGAGGCCCTGAAATGCCAGGATAGCATCAAACCCCCCCCAAATGACCCCTTTTTGGAAAGTAGACACCCCAAGGAATTTGATAAGAAGCATGGTATTTTGAATATCTCGTTTGTTGCCACAAGTTTTTTGAAAATGAAGAATCAAAAACATATTTTTTATTTTCTTTTTTTTATATTTCAAAACCTTGTGAGGAAAAATGAGACCTGCAAAATACTCACAATGCATCCTAGCATTTCAGGGCCTCCAAAACTGTGCTAGGTAGTGAGGAAGTGAAATGAGGAAGTTACGCACCTTCAGGCTTTCAAAGTGGTCATTGAATTTCAGGCTCTTGTATGTGGCTAGGCTCCCAAAAAGTCTCCATACTCGGTAGAAGTTACAGAATGTGTTTTGGGGTGTAATTCCACATATACCCATGGCTTGTGTGAGCAATATATCATTTAAGGGGCAGCACAGTGGCTAAATGGTTAGCACTTCCGCCTAGCAGTACTAGGGTCATTGGTTCGAATCCCAGCCATGGCACCTCCTGCCTGGAGTTTGCATGTTCTCCCTGTGCCTGTGTGGGTTTCCTCCGGATACTCCGATTTCCTCCCACACTCCAAAGACATGCTGGTAGGTTAACTGGATCCTGTCTAAATTGTTCCTAGTATGTGTATGTATGAATGTGAATTCAGGACCCTAGATTGTACACCCCCTGAGGGTTAGGGACTGATGTGAATGTACAATATATATGTAAAGCGCTGCGTAAATTGACGGCGCTATATAAGTACCTGAAAAAAATAAAGAAAAATTTAAGTGACAACTTTGTGTAAAAAAAAAAAATGTTTTGTCATTTTCCAAAGACTTAAATAAATCTTCCATGGACTCAATATGCCTCTCCGCATATGGCTCGGGGTGTCTACGTTCTGAAAAGGGGTCATTTGGGGGTGTTTGTACTGTCTTGGTATTTTAGCACCTCAAGAAATGTGATAGGCAGTCAGAAAGTAAAAGCTGTGTAAATTCCAATATCTGTCCTCAAACTGCGGCCCGCCGAGGACATTTATCCGGGGCGTATCTGCCGTGAGGCAAATGACTAGGGTTTGGCAGGTTGGGAGAGCTCAGCAGGGCTCGGGCGGGAGGCAGGAGGGCGGGATCAGCAATTCTAGAACAGGGGCTACTAAGAGATGGCAGGAGGACACAGTATTCTAAATGAGGTCCTAACTAAAGATCTATAAGGGAATCAGAACCTCCTTCCTCCTGCTGGTGACCCCTCTACTGATGCATCTATTCGCTCATTTAGCAATCATCTGAGATAAGTACCTCCAAGTCCTTTTCCTCTGAAGTGCTGGCCAACACTGTACCCCCAATGTAGGTGGGTTGTTTTACATTTAGAAACATTGAACTGCCATTTCCACTTTTTTGACCAACAAACAACATCAGTCCCCTTGCACAGCAATACAGCGCTCCCAGCATTCCTGCTTACTCAAAACACCTCAAACGACTCAGCATTACCGTAAACTTGCCGAATCATGTCAAACGTCACTGTGGCAGATTTGCCCAGTTTCACACAGAATTTCACATTTGCTCTTTGTTCTAACTTGCTAATGTAACTATACATTTATAGGTAAAGTTGACCCAGGGTATATCCGATTGCCTCTCGGGGGATCAGGAAGGAATTTTTTTCCCAGCAGGAGCAAATTGGATTATGCTTTGCTGGGTTTTTTTTTTTGCCTTCCTCTGGATGAACGGTGGATATAGGATTATAACTTTTTTTTTTAATGGTTGAACTGGATAGACTTTTGTCATTTTTCAGCCAGACAAACTATGTAACTGTCCATGATGAAAGATAATGCATGTGATCAGAACAGCACAAGTTGCACAGCTCCCGATGTACACAGGATGATACCTTTCGGCAAACTGACATGCACACTTGACGTTTTTACAGCGGCTGCTTTTGGCGTTTGACGTGTTTTTCTACAGCTAGTAAACATTTTTTGGCTGGAAAAAAAACCCAAGACTAGTGGGTTTCTAGAGCAGTTTTTTAGCTGTAAAAACACTCTAATACTGCATAACGCGGTAAAACGCCACAAACCGGCATTTTTTGATGTTTTTTTTACCAAAAAAAATTATTTTTTGTAACAAAAAAATGCTATAAAACACAAACGCAGGAAAACACTAATTGAAAAACTCACGTTTTTAACGTGACTTTACACAGCAAACAATACCAGCGTTATCAAAACGTCCAGTGTGCATGAGGGCTAAAGGCCGGTGCTCCCTGTGACTCTGCGTGCATCCTTGTGCTGCCGTCTGTTGGTGTGTTACAAAACTAGTCTCTAAACTTTTTGATACCACCTTGTATACGAATTGGATGCGTTTTGAACTGCATCTGATTTGCATGGCATGTGAACCACAGGGCTTTTCTAATGAGCCAGTTCATATATGTGCGGGCCAGCTGCAGTGCAATTTTAAAAAGAATCCGGCATGATTTTCAGCCTGGTTCAGGTGCGATTTCCAATGTCATACACTTTAACAATTCAAGTAGGTGTGTGAAATCAGCGCTCAGCAAAGAAACTGTATAGCAGTTCACATTTAAAGTGTTACTAAACCCACCCCATAAAATCAGTCTGTATATGCAGTAAAGCATGCTGGCTAAACTCACTGTGGAACCTAAGGGGCTAATCCTCTGCATTGTGTAAAAAGGCCATTTGATCCTTTCTTCTCTGAACCACCTCTTGTTCAAATGTCCACGTTTTATCTCCTGATAAGACAAGACTGAACAGTAGGCATTCTGCACATGCTCAGTTTAGTGTGTATTGATGGAAAGTTTTTTGTTTTTCTTGGGTGAGTGCATGTGATCAGCACAGGGCCAATCAGCACTGTCCAGACAGAGGTCAGCGGTTTTGCATCCTCCTACAGCAGAAAGAAAACTCCTCCTATAAGCTTCAACCTGTGCTCTGCTGAACACTGATAGAATCACAAGACTGCTCATGATAAAAAGGTATTTAGCAGTTTATATTTATTAAAATAATTGCATTTCCATGTTGTGTGTACTGTGGGAGACCAGAAATAGTGAATGCAGGGTCCTGGGTTTAGTAACATTTTAAAGGTCAATATGCCAAACCCTTAAAAATAAATATATATGGTAGTGCAGCGCTCACAAAATGTGGATATAGTGCAAAACGGAAAGAACCATTTATAGAGTAAACCAGTAGCAAACAGGTTCTGTGATTAAATCAACAAATGTTTCTTAAATAATAGATGTTAAATTTGAAATCATTAATTACATAGTCTGGCTGAAAAAAGACAAAAGTCCATCGAGTTCAATCATAGACAAAAAAAAGTTATAATCCTATACCCACAGTTGATCCAGAGGAAGGTAAAAAACCCAGCAAAGCATGATCCAATTTGTTCCTTCTGGGGAAAAAATTACTTCCTGATCCCCCAAGAGGCAATTGGATATTCTCTGGATCAACTTTACCTATAAATGTTAGTATCCAGTTATATTCTGTGTATCTAGGAAAGAATCCAGGCCTTTTTTAAAGCAATCCACTGAGCTGGCCAGAACCAACTCTTGAGGGGGTCTATTCCACATTTTCACAGCTCTCACTGTGAAGAAACCTTTCCGCATTTGAAGATTAAATTTCTTTTCCTCCAGATATAAAGAGTGCCCCCTTGTCCTCTGTGATGACCTCAGGGTGAATAACTCTACACCGAGTTCACTATATGAACCACTGATGTATTTATACATGTTGATCATATCCCCCCTTAATCTCCTCTTCTCAAGAGAGAATAAATTCAGTTCCTCTAATCTTTCCTCATAGCTGAGCTCCTCCATGCCTCAGTTTAGTTGCTCTTCTCTGTACTTTCTCCAGTTCCCCAATGTTCTTTATGTGAATTGGTGCCGAAAACTGAATTGCATATTCCAGATGAGATATAACTAATGATTTGTACAGGGGTAATATGATATCTCTCTCTCTGGAGTCTATACCTCTTTTAATACAAGAGAGGATTTTGCTCGCTTTAGAGACCACAGCTTGGCATTGCATGCCATTATTAAGCTTGTGATCTACCAGAACCCCCAGATCCTTCTCCACCATTGATTCCCCCAGTTGTACTCCCCCAGTATGTATGATGCATGCATATTCTTAGCCCCCAAGTGCATAACCTTACATTTCTCAACATTAAACCTCATTTGCCACATAGTTGCCCAATTAAACAGTGCATTGAGGTCGGCTTGTAAATTGGAGACATCCTGTAAGGACGTTATTCCACTGCACAGCTTGGTGTCATCTGCAAGACTGAAATGGGATTTATAATCCCAGACCCTATATTGTTTATAAATATATTAAATATAAGGGTCCCAACACTGAACCTTGGGGTACACCACTCACACGACCCTAGTCCATTAAGAGTATGAATCATTAACGACTACTCTTTGAATACATACATACATACCAAAGTCCATAAAAAATAAAGTGATATCTATAACAGTTCAGGGTTGTGGGTGTTTTTCCTTTAACCACTTGCCATCCAGAGGATTTACCCCCCTTCCTTACCAGGCCTCTTTTTGCTACTTGGCGCTGCACTAATTCAACTGAAAATTGGTCATGCAATGCTGCACCCAAACGAAATTTACGTCCTTTTTTTCACACAAATAGAGCTTTCTTTTGGTGGTATTTGATCACCTGTGCGCTTTTTATTTTTCACGCTATAAACAAAAAAAGACCAAAAATTTTGAAGAAAAACGATATTTTTTACTTTCAGCTATAAAAAATATATAGTAAACTCAAAGTTGGTTATAAATTTAGGCTAAAATGTATTCTGCTACATGTTTTTGGTAAAAAAAAAAATCCCAATAAGTATATATTGATTGCTTTGTGTGAAAGTTAGAGCGTCTACAAACTATGGTATAGATATTGCAATTTACGCCATTTTTTTTGCTATACAGCGCTGCGCTAGTTTAATGGACAATTACACGGTCATGCAATATGGTACATAAATGAAATTTATGTACTTTTTTTCACACAAATAGATCTTTCTTTTGGTGGTATTTGATCACCTGTGCACTTTTTATTTTTGGCGCTAGAAACCAAAAACATTTTTGAAGAAAAAACATTTTTGTTTAAAACAACAATATTTTCTCATTTCGGTCATAAAAAATATCCAGAAAAAGCTAAAATTTCATCATACATTTAGGCCAAAATGTATTCTGCTACATGTTTTTGGTTAAAAAAATCCCAGTAAGTGTACATTTATTGCTTTGTGTGAAAATTATAGCGTCTACAAACTATGGTATAGATAATGGAATTTACACAGCATTTACTTTCTGCTTGCCCATCACATTTCATGAGGTGCTAAAATGCCAGGATAGTACAAACACCCTCAAATGACCCCTTTTCATAAAGTAGACACCCTAAGCTATCTGCTGAGAGGCATATTGAGTCCATGGAAGATTTATTTTTTTGCACAAGTTTCTGGAAAATGACAAAAACTTTTTTTTTTTTACACAAAGTTGTCATTTAAATGATTTATTTCTCGCACAAGCCATGGGTATATGTGGAATTACACCCCAAAATACATTCTGCTACTTCTACGGAGTATAAGGATACCACACGATACCAGACTTTTTGGGAGCCTAGCCACATACAGGAGCCTGAAATCCAATGACCACTTTGAAAGCCTGAAGGTGCGGAACTTCCTCATTTCACTTCCTCAATACCTATCACAGTTTCGAAGGCCCAAACATGCCAGGATAGCACCAAACCCCCCCCCCCCCAATGACCCCTTTCTGGAAAGTAGACACCCCAAGGAATTTAAAAAGAGGCATGGTGAGTATTTTGCAGATCTCATTTTTTCTCACAAGGTTTTGAAATATAAAAAAAGAATAGAAAAAATGTTTTTGTTTTTTTTTCTTCATTTTCCAAAAACTTGTGGCAACAAATGAGATCCGCAAAATACTTACCATGCTTCTTATCAAATTCCTTGGGGTGTCTACTTTCCAAAAAGGGGTCATTTGGGGGGGTTAGGTGCTACCCTGGCATTTTAGGGCCTACGAAACTGTGATGGGTAGTCTGGAAGTGTAATGAGGAAATAAAGCCCTTTAAAAGCCTGAAGGTGCTTATTGGATTTTGGGGTCCTGTACTTGGCTAGACTGCCAAAACGTCTCACATGTGGTACCCCCATACTCAGGAGAAGTAGCAGAATGTATTTTGGGGAGTAATTCCACATATACCCATGGCATGTGTAAGCAGCAAATCATTTTAGTAACAATTTTGTGTAAAAAAAAAATAATTTTTTTTTGTCATTTTCCAAAAACTTGTGGTAAAAAAATAAATTCTTCTATTGATTCAGCATGCCTCTCAGCAAATAGTTTGGGGTGTCTACTTGCCAAAAAGGAGTCATTTTGGGGTGTGGGGGTGTTTTATGCCCAGCATTAGAAGTTTATGCCACACATCACTCACTCTTCTAACCACCTGAAGACCAAGCCTTTTCTAACACTTTCTGTTCACATGAAAAAAATCTGTCTTTTTTGCTAGGAAATTAATTTAAACCCTCAAACATTATATATTTTTTTAACGCAAACACTATAGTGAATAAAATGGTGGGTACTACAATTTTTTATGGCACATAGTACTTGCACAGCGATTTTTAAAACCCAATTTTTTAAAATAAAATACACTTTTTTTTTTACTTTTAATGCACAAAACCACAATATATTGGCCAATTATTTGGTAAAATATAAAAGATAATGGTATGCCGAGTAAATAGATACCAAACATGACATGCTTTAATACTGCGCAAGCCCCATGCAATGGCGACAAACTGCATACGTTTTTAATATCCATAGGCAATGTTTAAAGCCTTTACAAGCTACCATTTTAGATTTACAGAGGAGATCTAGTGTTAGAATTACTGCCCTTGATCTGATGTTCATGGCAATACCTCACATGCATGGTGCAACTGCTGTTTCCATACTGGCACAGGGTCAACGCTCATGAACGCAGGTGCGCGCATGCACGGGGGGGCGAGGGTACTTTTTTTAAAAGTTATTTTGATTTTTTTAATTATTTTTACACTGTCCTTTTAATTATTTTTTTTTTTTATGACTTTTAATGCTATCACAGGGAATGCAAATATCCCCTATAACTTCAATGGGCATTGTCATAGATTCTTTTTTCTAGATCTCTCCTCTGCCCTTACATTATCTAATCAAACCAAAATCGGTGTGATCAAATGCTTTCCCAATTTACAAATGGTGCTGTTTATATCCTGCGAAACTGAAGTGATGAAATGCTCGTAGCTTCCAAATTCTTAGGATATAGAGATGATTGGCACCATTCTGGTCTCCAATCAGCTCAATGGTCAGCTGGCAGAAACACCGGCTGCATTTTTTTCAGGTTCCCCCTATGGCTCGGGACTGCCCGAGAAGGCCGTGGAAGGTAGCGGCCCCCCCACTGCTTGTAAAAGCAATCCTGCAGTTAATTAGCCACTAAGATTGCTTTTACATGAAAGCTGATCGCCAGCTGAAACAAATTATACCAGGATGATACCTGCAGCTGTAGGCAATATCCTGGTATAACCACACAAAGTCCAGTGATGTACCAGTACTTCTTTGTTGGGTATATATGCTACGTTCTTTTGTTTTATTTTTTTTATGCAGCCTGTGGACTGAATGAAAAAAAGAGAAGAACTCTCTGCCAAAAAAAAAGTGTGTGGTATGCCCACCATTAAAATATACCACCCTGCATCCACGCACTTCTAATGGTGGACACACATTAGGTCACACTTTGCCACAAGCACCAGTTCCAAGATTGTACAAATGTCTAAATAGTGGCACACTTGAATAAAAATTGTCCACGTATAAGTGGTACCCCATATGGAAAAAGGATGACACCAAGTCCCAAACTATCTTTCCACTGCTCCCCATGTAGTCTGGGCATCCGGGGGGCTCCACATGACTATCTTTTCCCTCGTAAAACCGAAACGTATAAGTATAGCCTCAACATACAAAATAAAAATAATATTATTAATGAATAATAATATTTAGTGCTGCGCTCCCGTGCTAAATTAATTATATAAAAAAACTTGCAACAGTGATTATCAGTTCATAATCAAACTATATACTCAAAAACATATTAAAATAACAAAAACAATCTAATATAATAGCCTTGATGCAAACAATTTCTATGTTAAATGAACAGTACTCTTGATAAATCCAAAAACTCGTGTCACCAAATGGGGAAAACCGCCGATGAATATTAATATATATTGCGCTCACCTCCAATTTTTGCCTAATATATAAATAGGCAAAAAACACTTTTTGTCCTGACAGGACAGATGAAAACTACTGCTCCAGATCTCTCACTGAGCTGGTTGCTTGTTGTTGTATGCTAATGATCCACCTGGTGTCTCTCCACAATGCTGCTTAATAAGATGGATATTGAAGGATTCCTCACTCTCACCTCCAGGGGTCTATTTGTCTATATATCCCCCCAGAACTCCACATAATGGTATCAAAAAGAAAATGAGAAATAGTGTCTTATCCTTTTAAACATTTTAATAATCAAATGAGCAATTGCACTCACATTAAAAACAATCAAAATGTGCCTGTGATAAATGCCTTTGTGTGTGGTCCTCACACTAACAATACTCGCCGTTAGCTAGCCGACAGAACGTGGTGACTTCAGAGCCCCTCCCCTACGCGTTACGCCACAGGGTCATGTGGCTTCATCAGGGGGTATAAGTATAGCCTGTTGCCCTCTCACAGGTCTTCTACATCTTGATCCCATATCTGGCACGCTTGCTGGGGAGAAATTGTTTGAATGCAAGGTGGCCAGAAAAATTAATTAGGGGCTCATCAATGCAGATGTTTTGCTGGGGAGTATAGACATCTGCAAATGTTTGGTTAAGGTGATTTGCGTGGGGCAGAATTTTGTGGAGCCGGTCAAATTCAGGGTCACCCCGAGGATGACAGAGTGTATTGTCATTGAAATGCATAAACACGTTATACTCTCATATCTATGCCTGGCCATGGCAGCAGAGAACTCGGTATATGATGAATCGGGTCTGCGGACCAATACAACCGCAATTCATTTCTTTTAGTAATGCCCATGTTGCGGGTTAGGCCTCCAAAAAAAGTAAATTTGGAAACTGTAATGGGTTTCCATGCGAATGGTCTGGCAAGGTTTGAATTTTGGTTGGCAGCGATAAATTGTTGTGCATATAAATTGCTTTGATCCACAATTAACGCATACAGATATTCCGTGAAAAACAGCTCCAAAAATCAAGGGGAGTAGTTAAATTTTCTATTTCCACCTAAATTCCGGGTTGGGCAGTGAACGGGGGAAGTACAAGTGCTGCAAAATTTGTGGGCTGCCAATCGGGATTTGCAAGCACAGCCGGAAGGATATTAGGGGCTCTACGGGCCTGTGTGTGAATTCGTAGTGGCTGCGGGACAATACTTGTGCTCGCCACCGCACCGGCTTGTACTGGACTTATGGGAATCGCCACGTCACCAAGTCATACTGCACTGCTGGTATTATTATTTATATAACGCCAACAGTTTGCTCAGCGCTACAATATAACGGGAGACAATACAGTTCAATACAAGAGGGTTAGGAGGGCCTGATCCTGGGAGCTTACAATCAAAGAGGCTGCATATGAGAGTCATCAAAATTTACCGGCAAGTGCTAACAGAGATCAGGCCTGATTCTGCCAACACTGCGGTTTTGTGTGCAATATATCAAGTGACAGGGACCTACTGACACTGCACTTGCTGGGGGAGAAGGGGGGGGTAAGCGTAGGGGCTAAACGTAGGTGCTGGCAGGTGTCAGGGCTGATCCCGTTAATGCTGCGTTTTTGAGGACGCTATACTGATGTGAACGCTGGTATAGTGCTGATCTGATCAAAGATATTGATCCGTTCAGACACTATACTAGCAATGGAGATTTATTGTGTATGAGCGTGTTCCTGGCAATCAAGGGGTTAAATGTGATGACTGGTGTACTGAGATACCGCTATCTGGGAGGGGCGTGAAAACCACGGGAGCACAAATCACGTGTGTGTGTGTGTATATATATATATATATATATATATATGTGATTTTGCCGCCCTATAGCACAAATTCTGGAAGCGGTTTGTGTTACATCGCTGCGTTACTTTGACAATTGCGCGGTCGTGCAACACTGCACCCAAATTAAATGTACGTCCTTTTTTTCCCACAAATTGAGCTTTCTTTCGGTGGTATTTGATCACCTGTGCAGTTTTTATTTTTTGCGATTAAAAAAAAAAGGCTGACAATTTTGAGAAAAAAAAAACAATATTTTGGACTTTTTGCTATAAAACATGTCCTATAAAAAAAATTTAAAAATCAAATTTTGTCATAATGTATTCTGCAACATGTCTTTGCTAAAAAAAAAATCCCGTGTAAATTAATTGGTTTATGTGAAAGTTATAGCATTTAAAAATGGCGGGAAAGATACTGGGAATTTTTTTTTAATAATAATTGCAGCAATCAGCGACTTAAGGCGGTGATCAGCGATATATGACAGTGATTAGCGACTTATGGCGGGACTGCGGCGGACATTTTTACACTGGGGGAGAACTGACTTGGGGTCACCGACATCCCCAGTGACACCAATACAGTGATCAGTGGAAAAAAAAAAAACACTGACAGTGTACTAATGGCACTGGGGAGGAAGGGGTTTTTTTATTGAATGAAAGAGTTAACTGTGTGAGGGGAGTGTTTTACTAGTGGGCAGGGGCTGTGTACTTCAGGGGGACACACTGTCCCAGAAAGCTAATCTCTGCTCTCCCTGACAGTGTGTTAGGAGCTAACAGGGAGCAGAGGTGCAGTGCAAACACTGCAGCCGTGCTCTCTGTCAGCGAGTGCTGCTAATCACCGGGAGCCGGCGGGTAATGACCCGCCGGGATCTGGTGATGGACACCCGCTGCCACGATCGGCGGCGCAGGAAGGGTGGACGCGCGCCCCCTACCTGTGTTGCTAGACGCTGTTTTTTTACGCGCTCTAGCACAGCGGTGCCGCCCTGCCGCAGGAGGCAAGTGGTTAAGAACATCCAGGTGATTAAAGCGGAGCCACAGTCCCCCTAATACATTTTTGGTAAAAGCAGATCCATGATAACCTTTAAAATAGCATTAACAATTGGAATAATTCAATAGTAAAAGCATTGTAATTACTTAGTAATTATTAAACATTTACCATGATCTCAGAAGCAGGCAGGCGCTATGATGGCTGTGGGCATCTGAAGCCCACAGGTATTTATTTCTGGGAATTGGTGCTGCTGGCTATCCCAGCATGCACCACTCGCTCTCACGCCTGCGCAGTACAGACACTGCTCAGCGCAATGTACCCACTGTGCAATTCCAGCATAGAGCACAGTGTAGGACGCAGCAGGATACATCATCCACATCTTCCTGTAATCTGGACTCCCATTCGCATCATTTCCGGTTTCCAAGTCCCGTGATTACAGGAAACCAAAGGACTCTTGGGATACAGGAAACGACATCCCAGGAGACCTTGCAAATTGCCTTATGACATCATCGCCTAGGCGGCCGGGACTGGAACTGCAGGCTTGCAGTGGATTTAAAGGTATGTATATTAAAAAAAAAATAAAAATACCCAACTTGTTCTTTATTTCATGGGGACAACATAATCAGGTAAAGAATGAAAAATGGGTGGAACTCTGCTTTAAGATATTTTTCACGTGTCACCATGACAACCACCAGAAGCACACTGCACTCACCAGAATGTATAATGGTGTAATGGCAGGCAGCATACAAGCTCAGTACAATCATGGTGTTGAAGGAGTATATGGAGCTTTTATGCTGCCTGTAGTTTACACCGGCAATCATGGAGGCTCAGCATCACATGTAGGAATACCGAGGGCAGTCTGCATGCAAGTACAGCAGCCTGCCGAGGAACGTCCACTCCACCAGACTGACATTCAGCCATCAAAGCATTTTGAGATTTCCATAACTGCTCCCAAGTAGAAGCCCATGACTTGCATCAGGGCTGGGGGTTCTTGAGAGGAGTACTGGGGCGGGGTACTGGGATGTTTTCAGGATGTGAAGTACAGCACCCGGCTATCCCTGCCTGCATACAGAAGCACAGAGACCCAGTTATGATATCCCTGCCCTACGCCTCATTCAAATACATAAATATGGTGAAATTGTGATTACTGCTGCTACATCCCTTGATTATTACTAAAGAACAACATGTCTCCCCTGGAACTTTTCAGCAGCCACAATGGAGTAAAAAATCAATATCAATCATCACAATTCCACCTAATTCAGATTAGCGTTGGTTTAGTTTCATTAGATCTGACACGTGCCACGTTCCAGAAGTTCCTATTTCCACCACTTTAAACTCAGTTTCTAGGGCTGCATCAGATTCATAAATAATTGCTGTCAGTTCTCAGAAAAGCTGACAGCTTGCAGCACAGGGCTTCCTGGTTGCTATGAAGCTGGCAGCTGCTGGTGTCATAGCAACCATTTACCCAGCTAAATGTAAACAAAGGGTGGGCTGTTGGCTGACATTATTACCCATTGGACAATGATGGTAGGCCACATTTGGACAATGACGGTAGGATGATTTCTGCTGCCCAGACAAGTGTCTTAGCCAAGGAGGGGCACACCAACGGCACGTGAACACCCAGCTAGGTGAAGGCCCGGGGTGCTGGAATCCCGCCCCAGTCCAGGCCTAATTATCAGAGGGCTCTTCTGGACTCAGCAAGTTTCAGGCTGCACCCGTCTGTACGACTATACGGACAGATAGCCATTCCTGACAACCACGCCGCTGAATATCTCTCTTTGTGTCATTCTGCTCGGATTTATCGCACACAGCACCGAGCACTACTAAAGTCCATCTATATCCACTCACTAACCGCAGATCGCAGCCCGGAAAAGGGAGCGCGCGTGCGCAGTGCCCCGGCATGTGTTCCTGGAGCCTGTGAGAGGGAGCTGCGCATGCGCAGTGTCCCGGCATGTGTACCAGGCTTGTGTGATCTCCACTTCCGCAAGGTTCGGACAGCAGCGGAGGAGGAGGAGGTTGGTAGGTCAGTGCTGGGTAGCGGGTGGTTGTCAGAGTGGAGTTGCGCGCCCCACTGTGTGACCTGTCAGGTGTCATCCTTCACATGTTCCTGGGGTGGGGGCTGTGATCCGGAGGTGACTCCATGGATGTTCTATGCTCTGGGTGACCCCATGTCCCTGGACTCCTAAGATCAAACACACAGGACAGGCTCTGCATACTTCCTGCCTTCACTATTCACATTGTGGAGACCTTTCTATGTGGATTTTGTGATTTGAGGAATCTGATCCTTCTCCTTCCTTCCCTCCTAATACAGAGTGTCCTCCTCTGTATTGACCAGTCTGATCCCAGATCCCCATCTCACTGATATGAATAATGGTGATCAGAGGATGGAAGTCCTTCTATAACCTCCTAATACAGAGTGTCCTCCTCTGCACTGACCAGTCTGATCCCAGATCCCCATCTCACTGATATCAATAATGGTGATCAGAGGATGGAAGTCCTATATCCTCCTAATACAGAGTGTCCTCCCCTGTACTGACCAGTCTGATCCCAGATCCCCATCTCACTGATATCAATAATGGTGATCAGAGGATGGAAGTCCTTCTATAACCTCCTAATACAGAATGTCCTCCTCTGTACTGACCAGTCTGATCCCAGATCCCCATCTCACTTATATCAATAATGGTGATCAGAGGATGGAAGTCCTTCTATAACCTCCTAATACAGAGTGTCGTCCTCTGCACTGACCAGTCTGATCCCAGATCCCCATCTCACTGATATCAATAATGGTGATCAGAGGATGGAAGTCCTTCTATATCCTCCTAATACAGAGTGTCCTCCTCTGCACTGACCAGTCTGATCCCAGATCCCCATCTCACTGATATCAATAATGGTGATCAGAGGATGGAAGTCCTTCTATATCCTCCTAATACAGAGTGTCGTCCTCTGTACTGACCAGTCTGATCCCAGATCCCCATCTCACTGATATCAATAATGGTGATCAGAGTATGGAAGTCCTTCTATATCCTCCTAATACAGAGTGTCCTCCCCTGTACTGACCAGTCTGATCCCAGATCCCCATCTCACTGATATCAATAATGGTGATCAGAGGATGGAAGTCCTTCTATATCCTCCTAATACAGAGTGTCGTCCTCTGTACTGACCAGTCTGATCCCAGATCCCCATCTCACTGATATCAATAATGGTGATCAGAGGATGGAAGTCCTTCTATAACCTCCTAATACAGAGTGTTCTCCTCTGCACTGACCAGTCTGATCCCAGATCCCCATCTCACTGATATCAATAATGGTGATCAGAGGATGGAAGTCCTTCTATAACCTCCTAATACAGAGTGTCCTCCCCTGTACTGACCAGTCTGATCCCAGATCCCCATCTCACTGATATGAATAATGGTGATCAGAATATGGAAGTCCTTCTATAGCGTGTCATAGACAGGAGAAGGTCAGGACAGCAGTTAGGGGCCGGATCACACCAGAGCGCATGCGGCTTTGTGCGTACGTAGACTAGAAAGCTAGGTTCACGTATCTGCAACCTGCATGTAGCCCATTCATTTCAATGGACTACCTTGACTCTTTTTTTTGTTTTGTAAATAGTGCCATTGGCATAGCACCTTGTGAAAATGGAGGTTATCTAGATCCTTTCAGTGCACACGAAAACATGCCGCGTTTGTCAATTCATAGGGATGTTATTAATTAATGGAACCTGTGCCTGTCAATTAACCAAAAGCCTACAGGGCACTTATACCCCCTTCCTGCCCAGGCCAATTTCCAGCTTTCAGCGCTGTCACACTTTGAATGACAATTGCGCGGTCATGCAACACTGTACCCATATGAAATTTTTAGCATTTTTTTGTGACAGATAGAGTTTTATTTTGGTGGTATTTAATCACCTCTGGGTTCTTTGTTTTTTTTTGTTTTTTTAAACCAAAAACCACTGAAAAGTTTGAAAAAAAACAAAACGTTTTTTCTTAGTTTTTGTTATAAAATTTAGTAAATAAGTGATTTTTCTCCTTCACTGATTGCGCTAATGAGGCTGCAGTGATGGGCACTGATAGGCTGCACTGATGGACACTGATAGGTGGCACTGATGAGGAGGCACTGGTAGGTGGCACTGATGGACATTGACAGGCATCACTGATGGGCACTGAAAGGCAGCACTCATATGGCACTGATAGGCAGCATTGAGTGGCGCTATTAGGCGGCACTGACTGGCACTGTTAGGCGGCACTGACTGGCACTGATAGGTTGCACTGACTGGTACTGATGGGAGACATTGAAAGGCAGCTCAGATGGGCACTGGCAGGTGGCATGGATGAGCACTGAGAGCTGGCACTGGTGGACACTGACAGGTGGCGCTGCTGGGGCTACACAGATCATCAGGACACACTGATCATCAGTGCTCTGATGATCTGTGTACATGTCCCCTCCGAGGAATGCCGATTACCGGCTCTCCTCTCCTCACAAGCTGTCAGCGTGACAGCTCGTGGGGAGAGAAATGCCGATAACCGGCATTTCCCTGTTTACATGTGATCAGCTGTGATTGGACACAGCTGATCACATGACCGAGCCGACATCTTCAGCTATTTCCGTGGAACAGTGATCCGCTGTGTCCGAGGGACACAGCGCACCGCGGTTAGAATGGGAGGATGTCATATGACGTCCTCCCAGAATGAGAGAAACACCTTGTGTCCGTCATATTACTATATGGCGGGCGGGAGGCGGTTAAAGAGTAGAGTGGGTTACCTGTGGGTCGGAGACTCGCACGATGCGCAAGCATTCCTGACCCACACAAGCTTGAACCTAAGGCAGGCAACATTTATAAAACTGCGCTGCCCCAGACGCCATTTTATTGCGGGGCCATGGGGTTTGGTGGCTGCAAATGCACCTGTGTTTATCAGTTACTCTGGGGTGCCATTAACAATAGCATCCTCACATGTCCAAAGAGGGCAGTTCATACCCATGTGGTGCAGGAAACGTGCGTTTCTCACACAGTGTGCACTGGATAGACACCTGTCATTACTAGGCCACACATAGATATAGAGATAAAAAAGACACAAGTCCATCTAACTCAGCCAATTGAAACAAACAAATAGAAAACATCCATGTACACAATCCTTTACCCACATTTTATCCAGAGGAAGGCAAGAAAAAACACAATAAAGCTGGTCATAGACAGAGTGATTTCCCCCCATCAACACAGTCAGTGTTAATGAGGTAATCCCTCCCTCAGAGCCACTAGCAATAATCGCATTTAAAACCTGACAGGCTGGTTGTACCCGAGTTGATCGATCGGTCAACTTGGGTACATTCAGCCTGCCCATACATGCTTAGAATCTTGGCCAGTCCCTGCTGAACCAGCTGAGATTTGAATCGTGTATGGCTGGCTTCCAATTCACTCCATTTGGGGGGAAAAATTCCTTCATGATCCTCAAAAGGCATTCGGATGTTCCCTGGGTCAACTACCCCTGATGTTATTTTCTGTAAATATTCATATCCAGTTATATTATGTGCATTTAGGAGTGCATCCAGGTCTTTTTAAAATAAGTTCACCTTTGGAACATATTACAGCTTCCACCCATTTTTAGGGTGGAACATACAACATGTTCCAGCATCTGCAGCCTCTCCCCCGCAATCCCCCTTCCCTGTGACAGCGGGCGGGGGAACTTCTACGTACATCAGCTGTAATAATTTGAAGAGAGCGCAGCCGTGTGGGTCTCCACCCGCACAGCAACGTCATTCATTCAGTTTCCTGTGAATGAATGCCTACAAGTACCATCAGCTTTGCAGCTGACAGCTTGGAGTTCTCAATCAGCTGCAAAGGCGCTGCAAAAAAATGTGCATTTTTATTTTTGTTATTTTTTTTTTTTCACAAGATGAACTTCTCTTTTAAAATAAATCTACTGAGCTGGCCTGGACCAACTCTGAGTTCACACTGATGCGGTGCAAAATTTGCAGCGTTTTCTGAGCGAATTCTGCACGCATCAGAATCGCACCCTGTCATGCAAACCGATGCGGGTGTGCATGTTAACCACTTCCAGTCCGGACACTTTTACCCCCTTCCTGGCCAGGGCAATTTTCAGCTTTCAGCGCTATCACACTTTGAATGACAATTGCGCGGTCATGCAACACTGTACCCATATGAATTTTTTATTATTTTTTGAGACAGGTAAAACTTTATTTTGGGGGTATTTATTCACCGCTGGAAATTTTTTTTTTTTGCTATGTAAATGAAAATGTCCAAAAATTTTGAAAAAAAGCTTTTTTTTATAAAATTTTGCAAATAATTAATAATTCATCATAAATTTTGGCCAAAATTTATTCCGTTATCTTTTTAGTGAAACAAAAAATAAGCCAAATTAGTTTATAACCAAAAATTATAATTTTAAAACATTTTTTTTTACATTTTTTTTTTTTTTTATATTATTATTTATGTTATTATTTTTATTTTTATTTTTTTTACATACTGTCACCCCAGCAGTACAGTATCACCATGGTGACCCTGTACTACTTTTGGGGGGTGATGAAGATTTTTTTTTTTTTTTTTTTTTTTACACTGATTGCTTTTACACCCATATAGGATGTAAAAGCAATCATTTCTCTTTCTGTCTGTCTGCATTCTTGCAGCCATTGAGAACTACTGAGTGAGCTGTGATTGGTCACAGCTTGTCACATGGTACAAGGCTGTTGTGAATAGCCTTGTACCATGTGACCTCTGTGATCATTCACAGATTTCACATGTAGTAAGCAATGATGTCAGAAGTGACATCTTGCTTACTACTTTGCATGTGATCACTGATTGGCCAATCAGTGATCACATGATCGGGACCTCGTACAGAGGTCCCGTCCGACGATCAGTGTTTCACTGTATCCGGAGGACACAGCGGGCACCGGATTGCGGTGCTGCGCGCTCCCGGGGAGCACGCACAAGCAGGGTGCGGGGAGACCGTTTATAAACGGCCACCTGACCCTGCACTGCCACCGTCCAACCGTTTATATACAATGGCCGGTCAGGAAGTGGTTAAGTTAACAACACCCAGAAATCGGTCCGCAAAACGAGGTGCGATGTGCAGAATTGGATCGCATAGGTGTGAATACCCATTCGATCCGATTGTAGTGCGGTCCTGTGCCTTTTTGGTGCAGATGCAGTGCGATTTGAGCCATACAAAATGTTTGAATTCAATCGCTCCGCACACAAATGGCATCTGATTTGCACAGGAATGCGGTGCGGTTCCTGTGCGAATCACATGCGATGTAATGCACTGCATTAGTGTGAACCTAGTCTTAAGGGTGTGCTTTCCACATTTCCCAGATTCACTGTATTTGTAAGGTAAATCTCATGGACATCCAGAACACATTTACTGAGGTCCCGGGAGAGCGCAGGAACAATGGTGGCAAGGGGCCATTTTCACTCCACAGTACCATAAACGCAGTGTGGCAAATCATTTTTACTTGACAGGCAGGAGTCCTGTGCTGAGCTCAGCTGTGTGCTTTTTTTTTTTTCTTCACAAAAGACATGGGCATATAGACTCAGTTTGCAGCCATGGTAGTAAGAACAAGGCCGTGAGCTTGTTTTAACCTCTTGACTACCAGGATGCTTATAAATGTACCTTGGTAGACAAAGGGTTAAAGCAGTTGTCTTATGAGCAATTGAATCCTAATGACTGGACTAATAATTTATGTTGTTCTGCTGTAAATGTACCTGCTATGTCCTGCCATTCTGACTGACATGCCCCCTCCACCTGCATGTCTAGTGACAGCGATTGTCTTGGGCTAGCGCCTGGTACCGAGATGAGCGCTGTCAATTCAAACCCCTTACCTATTCATCTATTTGAAAGCAGCGTGGTCGAAACAGCGGATGAAGGAGGGGGTGTCTGTCAACTACACTAGCTCAGCAGCCGGACCTTCTAGAAATACAGGACTAACTGCTCCTTGTTATTTTCCCCTGAGGAACAGGAGGAACTATAGACAAGTTAGATGAGACTTCAAGGAGATCTAGAGAACACTTCTAATAACAAAAGACATTGGCCAGTGAACATGTTTTCCAGAAAAGAGATCCTATGTTTATCTTTATAGCCCTCAGATATTAAGTGAACCTGGTTAAATAAAGTGTAAATTTGCCTTCAAGTGGATCTAAAGCTAAAAATGTTTTAGGACTTGCTGTGCCCCCATCCCCCTCTAAACACTGTCCTGACTCCTAGATCGATCCAGCGCTGTGCCCAGCTGCAGTCTTCTCTCCTCTCTTCCTCTTCACACAGGGACTGACAGGCTCCTGCTGCTTTCAGTCAAGTACAGTGAGGAAGGAGTAGAAGGTAGGGACAAGTCGCACTGTGTGTGTCAATGGAAACACACAACCCAGCGTAGGAGCGAACCTATAGGTGTGCCCCTATAGGGAGCAGCTTTCTTTGGGGGTATACTGAGAAGAGGAGGAGCCTAGAGTGCATGTGGGGGACCCCAGAAGAGGAGGTTCAGGGCCACTCTGTGCAATACAATTGCCCAGAGCAGGTAAGTAAAACATGTTTGTTATTTCTGTTCTGGCTTTTTTTTAAAGATACTTTTTAATTGGGGACTGGAGTTTACCTTTACTTTACCCCTTTGCCAGGTCCATACGTCGTGTGGACCTGACATTGGGGGTTTTACACACAATCCGGTGGTTGCAGCCACCGGGATTGTGTCTAAAACTGACAGGCAGACTTCTGCCTGTCAGGTGGAAACAGTCAGACGGCTGCACTGCTGCCCGATTGCTTCCACAGCCCCCGGTAACATGCGCTGTCGCTATGTGTTCCGGGCTGTGCTTGCCCATCTGTGGGCCCAGGGCCGACATGGCCGGGTCCAGCTTATGGAGAGAAGAGCGGACACACGTCCTCTCTCCTCCCCTTCTTGCTCTGACCTGGAAAGCGACGCATATGATATCTTTTCAGGATCACTGCTGTCACTTTCCCTGGATATTCTAGCATGCTTTCAGCCCTTTAAGGAGTTTGTGACACTGGGAGATGGGGTTTAGGGTCTCATGATTGGAATGCTCTTGACCGCAAGTAGGGATCGGAACCTTTCCATCTGGAACCTGTCCCCTATATGATGGAAAAAAAAGTGAAGTAAAAACATTTTTTTTTTTTTGGCAAAAAAAAGTTACACCCAAGTACAAAACACAGGCATCAAGGGCGCCTATGCGTGAAAACGTTGATTGCGATACACATGTTACATACTGCCGCAAATGCCGGAGTGAGAGCAATCATTCTAGAACAGCGCTAAAAGTGCTGTGTTTTTATGCGTTCCTTTGTTTGTTTTTTAAGATCTGAACGCAGTCCGTTACTTTTAATGGGCCTGTATACAAAGGAGGGTAAATATCAATAAATTAGCACCATGTTTGGTGTTTTACCTGTGTACACACATAAATCATACCTCCTCACTTGAATGGTAGAGAAAAGTACTTGAACATTTTGCATTCTGAAAGACATTGTATGCACAAATACAGGCATATATGTGTGTAAATGTGCGCACTACACAGCCGTGCTTTGTTCATACATCAGTATTGTGTGCAAATACCCCCAGCAATAGAGCTTTGTTTAAGTTAAATCTGGTTATCCATAGTAGGAAGATTTATTGTTTTTTAAAGAATATTTTTCCATGACAGCAGGCAGATGATCCAATGTCATACATAAACATTTGAAGGCTGTTTCTGTCAGGATCACCGGATGAAATTGGAAACGCTGAAGGACACAATAACAGAGGACGGCACACTGGTTATATAGAAAGGAAGCATCCTTCAATTAGATTTTGGGTCTAGATGCATTTATGTATCTGAAAAATCCCAAACTATGCGCAAGTCAGCCTCTTTTACAGCAGGTATCCTGGTGAGGTGCGCCGCTGCACTTCATTGAAGAGATGACTCTGGTTCCAGCTGAAGAATAGCCATCAGTATGCTATCATGCAGGATAAGTTTAGTGAACAAGAAATAAAATATCTCCTGCTGTAGTAATCTGGCACCATCTAGCGACAAAAGTTGCACAACATTTTTGTTTCTTGCTGTTATATATAAGATTTTTTTACTACAGTAATCATTTGTGGCCATTCTGTTTACTTTTTAGGAAGACAGTATGTATAAACTTCTTCTTGCATACCGAATTGGATTAGGATTGATCGCTGGTGTCACTGCTGGAGTTGTAGTGTACGTGGTGTATCGGAGACATCGGAAGCAGAATAAAAAGGTTTTGTCAAAGCAAAATGGATATCGTACACACACACTGTCCGAGCATGACAATGTTGCTACACCATCTAATTATTCACAAGGTATATATTTTATATTGTCCTATCGGGTTATATCACAGTTAAAAAAAAAATAAAAAATCTACCTAAAAATGAATGATGTTAGTGCTGTGTCATTTGTATTAATGTGTTTTGTGTTTCATTTTACCACTATCAGGAAGGGCAGACGTTGTGGTTGTATCTCATGGGGAACAGATGGAGCTGTTGAACCGCCTGGACTATGTTCTTGGCAGCATTACAGAAGTGAAGCAGGAGGTTGAATCTTTGCGGAACAGTCTTCATGGGTTAGCTGAAGATATTGTAGGAGAAGTTCGGTGAGTATTGTCATTCACATGAAAACAGATCTTTGTTGTCTCAGTAATGCTCCTGACTTTTAAGTGCGAAGCCATAGGTGCCATTCCCATAAGGATCATTTCTGAGTCAATGTTTTCAGGCAATTTAAAATAAAGAGCCATGGTGGCTTATTGAGAGAAATTCAGGTCTGGGGTTCAGACTGCTATTATTTTAATTATATCCTGCCTCTAATGGTAATACAAATCTGAATTTCTTTCCATACTCACCATCTTTTCAGGAATTCCTATCGGCCAGTCACATGGCTAAATGCCTAAGCATTTTGTCATTTGGTTTTTTTGTTGAAGAGAGTCAAAACTGCTTGATCCCCTGCTCCATCCTCACTGGCTCCCATTGCTGTCTCTGAGCCAATGAGGAGGGAGAGACTCAGGACGGCAGCCACTTTCATGCACATCACTGAACGGGGTAAGTATTAGGGGAGGCAGCATAGATTGCAATTTCCCTGCAGTTCTCGCACCCACAAACGCATTGCAGGTTGAGATGCATGGGGGTGCCATTAAGAATGACTGCCAGGCCTGTGTGTCTCTAAAGAGAAGCGCAGTTTGGCTGTGGGTGGGTGCGGCAATCGCAGGTGTTCCTGCAGCCACATCCACCCGATCAAGTACGAAACCTAGCCCAATGGTTTACGACTACTTTGTAGCTTGCAGGCTATGTTATTGGATTAGAATCACTTCTACTTACCATCACTGGTAAATGTAGGTCCATGTAATAAATCCACATTTTTGTTTATGATTATGAGAATGAATACACTGCTTCAATTTTTTGTGTCCTTTCTTAGGCACTGTTTGAATGAAGCTCTATTGTTTTCCAATATGTTGAAAACATCAGCAATTTCCTCAGAATCTTCTCACTTTTTCACATTTGATTTCCATTGCTACAGAGCCCTTGAACCTAGCTAACCCAAAGCTGTGCTTATTGATCAGTCTGGTTATGAAGCTATATTTGCATTCATGAAGATTTAAAGTGTATTTCCACTTTTGCAGCTACATTTGGGTAACACTTACTAGTGGTGCACCGAAATGAAAATTCTGGTGCCGAAACCGATACCGAAAATTCAGAATGCATGTGGCTGAAAACCAAAACAGAAATGTCTGCATATGTGGGAGTGGGGAGGCTCCAATTTTTTTTTCTACTTTCGTGTGTGTAATAAATATATATATTTATATGTGTGTATTTTAACTTATGATTTTATTGCTATCGCATAGGGGACCAATGGTCTCCTATGTGATGGCATATGAGTGACAGGTCCTCTTTGTAGGGGGGAGGGGGTGGGGGGGCAGTGTGTGCAAGGAGTGGGCAAGCGAGGAGCAGTTTATACAGTAAGGGAGCAGTGTATACAGAGAGGCTCCCTCACTGGCTGTCACTATATGTCAGTGCCGGTTTTTAACCACTTGCCTACTGGGCACTTATACCCCCTTCCTGCCCAGGCCAATTTTCAGCTTTCAGCGCTGTCGTACTTTGAATGACAATTGCGCGGTCATGCAACACTCTACCCATATATATATGCCACTGGTGGGTGGCACTGCTGGGCACTGATGATCTGTGCTGATTCGTCCTCTGACAATTGCCGGTTATCGGCAATACTTTCCTCACACTGTGACAGCATGAGGAAAGTGCAGCTCGTAACCGGTAACTGCATTTACTGGTGATCTGCTTTGTCATTGGACACGGCTGATCACTTAGTAAAAGGCTGCTGTGATTGGCCTTTTACCTCATCACGTGATCAGCTGTGTCCATAGGACACAGCCTTCACGGAGATCGCCGGGGGCACGCGGGAGGGCGCATTCTGGGAGGACGTCATATGACGCCCTCCCAGAACTGGACAACCGCGCTGTAGCCGTCATTCGGCTATAGCGCGGTTTGCAAGTGGTTAAATGCAATCGCTGGCGGTTTTTTTCTTCACTATATCTCACAGAGCTGTCACTTTCCCTGGAGCTAAAGGAAACTTTGTTTCTTTTATCTCGGGAAAGAAACTAAAAGGAAACTTTGTTTCTTTTAGCCGGGGGGAAAGTGACAGCTAATTCTGTGAGCTGCAGTGAAGAAAAAAAAAGGCTGGTAATTACATTTAAAACCGGCACTGACATATAGTGACAGCTAGTCACTGTATACACTGCTTCTCTCCTGCCTTTCTCAGCCTTCCCCCCTCACATCTGCAGTACACAGTCTCCTGTATCTGCTAAATTTTTCCTATCGGCAAAATGCCAATAGGGCTATTTTCGGACGATATGTTTCCGTGGCTGAAATTTCGGTGCATCCCTAATACTTACTTTATATTTGTTACATGTCTTAGTCACCTAGCATAACATAAAAAAAAGACAGAAACAATTGAGTACTGACGTGATACTTTTTTTTTTATTTGCGCTAACATACAATTTTGAGGACAAGCTCTAGTCTTTTTTTTTTTTTTTTTTTTTTTTCATCCCCCACATCTCTTCTAACATTCTGCTAAAACTTTGTGAAGCAGTACTGCCTGGACCTTGAAGAAGGGACATTCCCTGAAAGCTTGTCCTCAAAATTGTATGTTAGTGCAAATGAAAAAGTATCACGGACAGTACTCAATTGTTTCTGTCGCAAATGCACTAATACGGCTACAATCATCTCATAAAAAAAAGATAAAATTGCTGCTTACTGTTTTAGATGCTTTTTTTCTGATAACTAAAGCACTGAAAAATCCTACTTGGTTCTCTTTGTTTATGAGGGGACAGGGGAACTGTCTTTGCCATAATTAACCCAGTCTATACTATGCTGCGAATTTCTTGTACCAAGTTTTTGTATTTTTGTAAACTTTCAGTAAAAATTTATTGAACCAGAAAAATTGCCGTGACAGCAGTGTTAAATTTGCATGAAAACTGATATAAACTCCTGTCTCTGCAAGTGAAATCTATGCTGTTTTTCCATAATTTTTTATGCACGTACGGTGTGAATGAAGCCTTAAAATGGATCTTCACTCTCAATCAACTGCTAGCATTAGTAAATTACCGTATTTTCCGGCGTATAAGACGACTTTTTACCCCTTGAAAATCTTCTCAAAAGTCGGGGGTCGTCTTATACGCCGGTATACGGCATGCTGACACCCGCCGCCCCCCCTTCCAACGAAAGGAACACTAAGTACAGGGGTGGGCAGGGGCTGCTGTTTCTTACCTGGCTCCGGTCCCACGACGATCCAGTCCAGGAAGCGCGGCTGCTCCTTCATTCAGTTCGGCCACTGGATGTTCGTGCGGCTGCTCGGCTCCGCCTCCTCACCGGTGATTGGCTGCCAGAACTGTAGCTCAGGAAAGACACACAGGCGGCCAATCACTGGCGAGGAGGCGGAGCCGAGTGGCCCCGCAAAAATCGAGTGAAGGAGCGGCCGGTAAGTGTGCCGTGCAGAGGTGCTGCTGCAACCACATATGCTGGCTGCAGCAGCACCATACTGGAACAGGGGTCAGCAAATGTCAATTGCCCCCAGAGCAAACAACTTGCTATGGGGGCACCCAAGCAGGCTTGCTCCTGTATCGCTGCTCTGTGTGTCCATTCGCATACAGTGCGGTGGCCCAGCCCCATCGCGCCCCTTCTCTATCCTCATTGCCTCACTGGCTGTGTTGTCTGGTTGACGATGTCTCAGGGAGAGGAGGGAGAGTCCTCGGAGAGCTTTGGTTCTCGTGCACATCGCTGGATCGAGATGGGGCTCAGGTAAGTATTGGGGGGGGCTGGGGGGGTTGCTGCAAACAGAAGGTTTTTTACTTTCATGCATAGAATATATGAAGGTAAAAAACGTTGAGCCTTTAAAACCACTTTAACAATGAAAGGTAATAATATATAACACACCGATTTACATCTAACTATTAAATGAAGAGTAAATGAAGAATTACAATTTAAGGTAAGGTAGTGTATGAAGATTATTCTATTCTTTTGCATTCTATTTGTCATACTGATTCAGCGTGCGACCACAGTTTTAGCAGAATCAAATACCTTGTAAATGATTGGCAGAAGAAGAATTGCACAACAATGAAATTCAACTTCGTATTTCTTCTGCAGGTCACACCTGGAAGAGAACCAGAAGACCAGTCGGCGACGAAGAGTCTTACTCCATAGAGAGAGGACAGACTCTACAGGCTCCAGTTCTATTTATTTCACTACTAGTTCTGGGGCTACACATACAGATGTGGAGAGTGAAGGAGGGTAAGTTCTAACAAAAAGTCATGTTATTAGTTATGGGAAGTCATTCATTAGTGGGGCATATAGTGTACAGTATGTAAAGACAATTTCACCTATCTATCTGGCCTGTTGACCATTGTCACTGTGACAGAAAGTGAGAGGGGATCCAATCACTTCACCAGAGCAGGAAGAGAAATCACCGATTGTAAATAGGTGAATATAATACTGGTTTTGTTACAGGACTTTTCTTTAGAGCCTGACAGGGTTGCTTTAATCGGTTATAATGGACAAGTAAAACAATAATCTGTTCATTATGTTCTCCAGAGTAGGGAAGGTTTAGGACTTTAGTCATGGTCTTGTTGCTATCTGTGTTCCCAACAAGGAGACTTCTTTCCACTTCAGTAAGATGTAAGAAAATCTTGACAATCCAGCTAAGAAACCGTCCCAGTCCAGCTTAGAGACCGTCCCAGTCCAGCTTAGAGACCGTCCCAGTCCAGGCTAAGAGACAGCCCCAGTCCAGGCTAAGAGACAGCCCCAGTCCAGGCTAAGAGACAGCCCCAGTCCAGGCTAAGAGACAGCCCCAGTCCAGGCTAAGAGACAGCCCCAGTCCAGGCTAAGAGACAGCCCCAGTCCAGGCTAAGAGACAGCCCCAGTCCAGGCTAAGAGACAGCCCCAGTCCAGGCTAAGAGACAGCCCCAGTCCAGGCTAAGAGACAGCCCCAGTCCAGGCTAAGAGACAGCCCCAGTCCAGGCTAAGAGACAGCCCCAGTCCAGGCTAAGAGACAGCCCCAGTCCAGGCTAAGAGACAGCCCCAGTCCAGGCTAAGAGACAGCCCCAGTCCAGGCTAAGAGACAGCCCCAGTCCAGGCTAAGAGACAGCCCCAGTCCAGGCTAAGAGACAGCCCCAGTCCAGGCTAAGAGACAGCCCCAGTCCAGGCTAAGAGACAGCCCCAGTCCAGGCTAAGAGACAGCCCCAGTCCAGGCTAAGAGACAGCCCCAGTCCAGGCTAAGAGACAGCCCCAGTCCAGGCTAAGAGACAGCCCCAGTCCAGGCTAAGAGACAGCCCCAGTCCAGGCTAAGAGACAGCCCCAGTCCAGGCTAAGAGACAGCCCCAGTCCAGGCTAAGAGACAGCCCCAGTCCAGGCTAAGAGACAGCCCCAGTCCAGGCTAAGAGACAGCCCCAGTCCAGGCTAAGAGACAGCCCCAGTCCAGGCTAAGAGACAGCCCCAGTCCAGGCTAAGAGACAGCCCCAGTCCAGGCTAAGAGACAGCCCCAGTCCAGGCTAAGAGACAGCCCCAGTCCAGGCTAAGAGACAGCCCCAGTCCAGGCTAAGAGACAGCCCCAGTCCAGGCTAAGAGACAGCCCCAGTCCAGGCTAAGAGACAGCCCCAGTCCAGGCTAAGAGACAGCCCCAGTCCAGGCTAAGAGACAGCCCCAGTCCAGGCTAAGAGACAGCCCCAGTCCAGGCTAAGAGACAGCCCCAGTCCAGGCTAAGAGACAGCCCCAGTCCAGGCTAAGAGACAGCCCCAGTCCAGGCTAAGAGACAGCCCCAGTCCAGGCTAAGAGACAGCCCCAGTCCAGGCTAAGAGACAGCCCCAGTCCAGGCTAAGAGACAGCCCCAGTCCAGGCTAAGAGACAGCCCCAGTCCAGGCTAAGAGACAGCCCCAGTCCAGGCTAAGAGACAGCCCCAGTCCAGGCTAAGAGACAGCCCCAGTCCAGGCTAAGAGACAGCCCCAGTCCAGGCTAAGAGACAGCCCCAGTCCAGGCTAAGAGACAGCCCCAGTCCAGGCTAAGAGACAGCCCCAGTCCAGGCTAAGAGACAGCCCCAGTCCAGGCTAAGAGACAGCCCCAGTCCAGGCTAAGAGACAGCCCCAGTCCAGGCTAAGAGACAGCCCCAGTCCAGGCTAAGAGACAGCCCCAGTCCAGGCTAAGAGACAGCCCCAGTCCAGGCTAAGAGACAGCCCCAGTCCAGGCTAAGAGACAGCCCCAGTCCAGGCTAAGAGACAGCCCCAGTCCAGGCTAAGAGACAGCCCCAGTCCAGGCTAAGAGACAGCCCCAGTCCAGGCTAAGAGACAGCCCCAGTCCAGGCTAAGAGACAGCCCCAGTCCAGGCTAAGAGACAGCCCCAGTCCAGGCTAAGAGACAGCCCCAGTCCAGGCTAAGAGACAGCCCCAGTCCAGGCTAAGAGACAGCCCCAGTCCAGGCTAAGAGACAGCCCCAGTCCAGGCTAAGAGACAGCCCCAGTCCAGGCTAAGAGACAGCCCCAGTCCAGGCTAAGAGACAGCCCCAGTCCAGGCTAAGAGACAGCCCCAGTCCAGGCTAAGAGACAGCCCCAGTCCAGGCTAAGAGACAGCCCCAGTCCAGGCTAAGAGACAGCCCCAGTCCAGGCTAAGAGACAGCCCCAGTCCAGGCTAAGAGACAGCCCCAGTCCAGGCTAAGAGACCGCCCCAGTCCAGGCTAAGAGACCGCCCCAGTCGAGGCTTTGAGACCGCCCCAGTCGAGGCTTTGAGACAGCCCCAGTCGAGGCTTTGAGACAGCCCCAGTCGAGGCTTTGAGACAGCCCCAGTCGAGGCTTTGAGACCGCCCCAGTCGAGGCTTTGAGACCGCCCCAGTCGAGGCTTTGAGACCGCCCCAGTCGAGGCTTTGAGACCGCCCCAGTCGAGGCTTAGAGACCGCCCCAGTCGAGGCTTAGAGACCGCCCCAGTCGAGGCTTTGAGACCGCCCCAGTCGAGGCTTAGAGACCGCCCCAGTCGAGGCTTAGAGACCGCCCCAGTCGAGGCTTAGAGACCGCCCCAGTCGAGGCTTTGAGACCGCCCCAGTCGAGGCTTTGAGACCGCCCCAGTCGAGGCTTTGAGACCGCCCCAGTCGAGGCTTAGAGACCGCCCCAGTCGAGGCTTAGAGACCGCCCCAGTCGAGGCTTTGAGACCGCCCCAGTCGAGGCTTTGAGACCGCCCCAGTCGAGGCTTTGAGACCGCCCCAGTCGAGGCTTTGAGACCGCCCCAGTCGAGGCTTAGAGACCGCCCCAGTCGAGGCTTTGAGACCGCCCCAGTCGAGGCTTTGAGACCGCCCCAGTCGAGGCTTTGAGACCGCCCCAGTCGAGGCTTTGAGACCGCCCCAGTCTAAGGATCCATTCTAAGAGGCGAGGTCACTGGGTAACCCCACCCCTTAGTTTCCTTTAGCAGAGGGGAGATTGACAGCTCCTTTTTGGAGCTATGGTGAAGGGGAAAAAAAAGCCGGTAATTAGATTTAAAAACTGGCATTGTTTTTTACCGTCTTTTTTTTTTCTTCACTATAGCGCCGAGAAGGAGCTGTCATTCTCCCCTCCGCTAAAGGAAACTAAGGGGTGGGGTCACCCAGTGACATTACCCAGTGACCCTGCCCCTTCGTTTTCTTTTAGCAGCAAGGAGAATGACAGCTCATCCTATAGTGAAGGGAAAAAAAGCCGGTAATTACATTTAAAAACCGGCAGTGACGTTTAGTGATAGCTCACTGTGTACTCTGCGCCTTTCTCCTCCGCCCCCCTAAAGCAGTACACGCAGCCCCCTTTCGTCACCTGTATCAACTAAAATTTTCCTATTGGCAAAATGCTGATAGGGCTATTTTCGGCCGCCGAAATTTCGGTGCATCCATACACACAATATGCATCATGTGCTATGAATGGGCAGGGACGATTTTGTCTTTCAACTGTTCCTCCTCCATTTAGAGAAAGGAATGCCTTGAGGGAGAGTAGTAATACATGCTTTGTGAATAGCAGAAAAAAAGAGGGGGATGGGCGGGTGATACAACTTTACTCAGTAGCAGCCACTGCTGTTTACCTTCACATCGCTGGAAGAAAACCACTCAGGGCTAGTATTCTGTGCTGTGAAGGAGATACTGCAGGAATGATTTTTAGCAGAATTGACCACCTTCAGGTAAGAGGATACACAATATTACACCTATCTAATGTGTTTGGTGTTGTATCCCCCATCCCAACCCCCACCATCAAAAATATACTAAACTTCAGCTTTAAAGGTGAAAGGTCAACTCCAGGCTAATAAAAAAGCGCACGTGTAGCAGCACACTCACCTTTACTAAATTGTCCATTCATTCTGCATTATAATTTCTCAGGCACTACTATTAGTAAGAGCAAAATTGTAAATCTGTTGGATGAACTGTGGGTATTGGATACAACACTGCTGCCTGTACAAATTCCTTAAAGTGGTTGTAAAGGCTGAAGGTTTTTACCTTTATACTTTCTATACATGAAGGTAAAAAACCTTCTGTGTGCAGCAGGGCCCCCAGCCCCCTCAATACCTGATCTTTATCGCGATCCAGCGATGTGAATGACAACCTCAGCTGTTCCGGGTCTCTGCCTCCTCATTGGTTGAGACGATGGATTCCACTGCTGTAATCACAGTCAGTCAGCCAATGAGGAGAGAGAGGGGGGGGGGCCAAGCCCTGTGGCCAAGCCTTTGTATGTGAATGGACACATAGAGCAGTGGGTGCCCCCATAGCAAGCTGCTTGCTGTGGGGGCACCCGACAGGAGGGAGGGGTCAGGAGAGCCTGCGGGGGAGCTGAGAAAAGGAGGATGCAGGCTGCTCTGTGCCAAACCACTGCACACAGCAGGTAAGTATAGACATGTTTGTTATTTTAAAAAAAGTAAATAAAAAATGAAGCTTTTAGATTTGCTTTAATGATGACAGAGAGGTTCTCTGCCACCCTCTCACCGCCCCCACACTAGATCACAGCAACTTGCTCTCTAAACAGGATTACACTTAGGAAATCTGCAGTCAAGATGTAGAGTTCTAGACTCTGCCCATGCTCTATGATCAGTGCACAAGGGCAGATCTAGACCCAGCTAGCAATTAGCACCCAACACCTTATTAGATACGGCTCTGCTGGGAGTTCTTTGCTCCCCTGTCATTGCCCACTCCCAAGACACCACTCCCCCCCCCCCCCCCAGCTGCTACTGCTCACTACTCTTTCTGGCAACCTTAAATGACATCGCAACTCATACAAATAGGTCTAACTTTACTGTAAATGTATGCATTCTTAGTGTTAGGCTGGCAGACATTGTACAAAGCAGTAGAATCCTGAAGAGACCATGGTTCATGGTTAATAAGCAGACACCATCAGTTGCATGCACCTACCTTTTACTATCTTTTAAGAATTTTCAGAGGGCCTGAGAGCCCTGAATACCTGGGGGTGTGAAAATGCAAATACAAACTTGTCTCATCCCACCTTTCCGTTGGCTGTTCAGCATGATCAGCAGCCTCTTTGTCCATTACAGAGTTGCACCTAAGGCCGTCTGCATTTAAAGTGTTACTAAACCCAGGACCCTGCATTCTCTAAATCTGGTCTCCCACAGTGCACACAATATAGAAATGCAATTATTCTAGTAAATATAAACTGTTAAATACCTTTTCTCATCAGCAGTTAGAGCAGTCTTGTGACTTCAATCAGTGTCCAGCTGAGCACTGGTTAAAGCTTGTAGGAGGAGCTTTCATTCTGTTGTAGGACGATGCAGGACCCCTGACCTCTATCTGAACAGTGCTGATTGGCCCTGTACTGATCACATGCACTCTCACAAGAAACAAAAAAACCTCTCTAGCAATATATACCAAACTGAGCATGTGCAGAGTGACTCCACATGATATGTCTTATGAGATAAGAGGAGGGCACTGGATGAAGGGGAGGATCAGAGAAGACCGGATCAAACTGTGTTTTTTTTTGTTTACAAACGATTTTATTGTACAAGAGTAGACAGTAGAACAACAGCACATTTTAAAAGTAATATTGTCAGCAAAAACAAGGCACTTTTGAAAAGTACAATACATAAAGGTATATTAACATAACAAAGAAGATAAGAAAAAAAAGAGGAAGTTACAAGTGCATGAAGTACATAAACGACAAAATAGGTTAGGTGATACACCTGTCAATAGTACATGCCAGCCAACTTTTACTGGGGATGTTATTAAGCATGTAATAAGTGTCTGCAATCTCTCCATGACTCCCATTTTTTATCGTATAAGTGCAGCTTATCCAGTAGGGTATAATGAATGCGTTCCATAAGCATTATAGTGTCAATTCTGTGTAAAACGGAGTCTAAGGGTACAACATTGGACCTCCAATGTAGGGCAATAGACCATAAAGTGGCAATACATAATGTGTGTATCAATCTCAGATTGGCATCAGAGACCCCTGGGATATGGGCCCCCAACAAACAGGTCTGCATGGACAATCGTATCGGGGCGCCCGACAATAAGGTAGCGACCTCAGAAATCCTACGCCAGATCAAAGATATGGTCGGGCAATCCCAAAATATATGAACCAAAGTACCCGTGCAGTCACAGCCCCGAAAACATAGAGGGGACGTTTGCGGAAACAGTACATGTAGTCTTGACGGGGTATAATACCATCTGGTTAGAACTTTAAGGGCCGTCTCACGAACCGAAAGAGATCTAGAGCTCTTGCATATATTATCCACCATGGAATCCCAATCCTCATCCGAAAAAGTGACGCCACAATCCTCCTCCCATTTTCGTCTGTACAAAGGGGGAGCATGAAAAAGACAGATCAAAAATTGGTGATAAAGATTTGAGATAAGACCCCTACCCCTGGGAGAGTCACGGCTGACACGTTCAAAAAAGGAAATCGGAGAGGATGGGGCAAGGCCAAAGTGCGCTTTAAAAAAGTGCCTAATCTGTCTATAACGAAGGTACTCGCGAAGAGGAACATCAAACAACACGCGCAGCATATCAAAGGTAATATAAGATCCTCCTCTTTGGAAATCAGACAATCTGATAAAAGATCGATCATACCACCAACGAAACATATGAGGGGAAGAAAAGGCTACAACAAAAGTAGGATCCCCAAAAAATGACACACCTGGGGGAATAGAAGAGACTAAACCCAATTTAGATTTGTGTTTGGACCAAAGCGTCAGTGAGTGAGTCACTATGGAGTTATAAAAAACAGTCGATCGGGGGGAGATGTTAGACCATAAAATTCCCGGTAAATAAAAAGGGCGTATCGACTGAGACTCAAACTTGATCCACGGGATTTGAGAGTTAATAGTAGCCCATTGTGACAATTGCGCAAAGCGAGCCGAGAGATAATATAGCCAAAAGTTAGGAAGACCGAGACCTCCCGACCGTTGCGAGCGATACAAAATGGATGAGGCAAAACGTGGATGCTTATTTCCCCAAATAAAATTATTAATAGTCCGCTGAAAATGATCCAAAAAGGTTTTTGAGACCGGAACTGGAAGTGCTCTAAAAAGATAAAGCAATTTGGGCAAAATATTCATTTTAACCGCCGTGACTCTACCCAGAAAGGAGATATGATAACCGTGCCAGATCTTCAGTAGAGTAGAGAGACGCGATACACATGGTGGATAATTAGCCGCAAATATATCTGAGTATCTGGGAGTGAGGTTAATCCCCAGATAGGATATCCTGTCCTTGACCCAGCGAAATTGGAAAGAACTACGGAGAGATGCACTTAGGGAGTCAGGAACCAAACTGTGTTTTTTTACACAATGCGTAGGATTAACCCCTTAGGTTTCACAGTGAGTATAACAAGCATGCTTTACTGCATATACAGACTGATTTTACTGTTGTGGGTTTAGTAACACTTTAAGCGTATCCAAACCCAAGAGTAAAAAAAATTATACTGCTTATACTTTTATTTTATTTTAACCTGGTAATCCTGCCATTAACTCATTTCTTGTCCTAGGGTGACAACTATACTGCCACCATAGGACAGGGAGCGTGTTAGGAGTACATAACACCTCCCACTCTTCTTCATAACGGGAGGGGGGGGGGGTTTGTAGTCCGCTGAGCTAGCAGGGAACAATGCTAATTTATAACAGTCCACAATCAGTGAGAAGGCAGGAAATAATGCTAACTTGTAACAGTCCAGAGGCAGTGAGAGTACAGGAAATGATCAGTTCATAAGAACACTGGCTGGATGAACGAACAGCTATATTTGCACTTGTCGAACAGATATAATAAATTGCCTTCGATGGTATATTTCACAGACCAAAAAGAGCAAATAGGAAAAATGTTTTGTAACATTTACATATACTTTAAAGTGATTGTAAACCCTCGACTTTTGAAACAACCCATTCAGTTTAAAATAGAAATGAAAGGCAAAACATGTGTATAGATGTAAAATATTATAAATACCTTTTTCCCTTTTTTTTTTTATAAGTGATTACATTCCCTCTATTCTCAGCTGCATAAGAGCTGGGGGAGGAGAAGCAGCAGTACACTGATCTTCCCAGTGAATGGCTGCGTGGGGAGGGGGTCAGGATATCTCCGATCATTGGAGGAGAGCAGGCTGAGTTCCCAGCACAGCTCTAGAGCTGACCATGTTTTGCTCTCGTGCTTAGTATAGTCAGTTTTTCATAGAAAAGCAGAGGGATTTGCAGGAACACTAAGGATTTCACACAAAGGGAGCAATACAAAAAGAGGAGGATACCTTTCCATACAAGTACATGGTAGATATCAGGAATATGACATGTTGGGTTTACAGATTCTTAAAACAGGCTGCCTGTTCATTTAAAGGACAGAAGTGAACCTGCGCCTCGCTAACCTCCATTAGTGATTGTCGATTACCTTTGCAGGCACCCAGCATTGTTCCAGATAAGAAGAGAGTCTTCAGCCCCAAATAAATAGCAAGTTGCGCCTTGAAGCTAAAACTTTCTCTCCTCACTCTCATGGTCAGAGTGGTATTAAAATGAGCCTTTGATATGCATGTTTGCTTCCCTAAGGATCTACAAGGGCACCCCTTTTACTGTACGGCAGTGACCCTTGGTGGACAGGGTGTTCATGTTGAGAGGTGCTCTCAGAAGATGCCACCTAGCAGAGCTGCACAGTGATGATGCTTCTACAGGCGTCCTTTATTCTTGTTCATGTCATTAGTGATTAAATTCAGCCACTTACAGTGGACAAATGGGAAAACATGACAGTGTTCCACATTGTTCCTCAGCAGCTTCCCTGTAAAGCTCTTCTGTAGAGCATTTTGTGGAGCACCTCTTCATAATTGTTGTATATGGGGAATTATATAGGGTATGTACACTGGGACACCAGTCTGGTCCAGAGTTGCCATACTTCTTCATCAATACCATTTGGTCAAGCTAGGTATTGCCAGGTGTACTAGGAGTAGGAGGAGTATTTTGCTTTAGGTTGCTAGTCTGTCTGCAGTTTGATGCCCAGTACAATGCTTGGTTAAAGATTGGGCTATTTATGGCTGCCCTAGGACAGGTAATGAGCAGGTCCCATCCTTCACTGCTGCTCTGCACAGTAAAGCTGCTGAGGGATGACGCAGAGTCCTTGGATGCTTTCCTGAGGGCACTACCTGGTCTTGCTCATGAAACATCATAGATAATATGACCAAGCAAAGGCAAATGTTACTGCATTCTGTGTTTATACTTCAGAAATTGCCTTGTACAGCCCTGCAGGGTAGGATTGGACTTGCCCAGCTCACAGTGTTTACTGAATATGTTATTTTGGCAGTTCTTTATGGAGGGAGTTGGAAATGGGAGAAAAGAGGGGCGTAGGGACAAAATTTGCTTTGCTTCCCATAGACCTGTAAATATATTTACTAGTTTTTCTGGGTACCCTTTTAGTTGAAGTTTTTTTAGTAAGGCCCCTCTCACATGGGGCAGATTCTGTTCTGATCAGTAGCGGATCAGCGCATACATCTGTGTCCGCTCAGTTTATGCAGAGCGGACATGGATAGAGACTGCTCTGCTCTATGGGTGGCCAGAGTAAACAAAGTCCACTGTCTGTTTACACCCAACTACCCTCTGGACCAGGCTGCCTAAACAGAAGTGGACAGATTCCCTTACTTCTGTTTTAGCGGAATGGATCAGACCTGGAGTCAGTCTTCACCTGTCTATCCACAGGAGTGCTCAGACCTTCCGATCAGGTTCGCCTGAAAGACTGACAGGCAGACCTGATTGGATCGTCTCTCTGTGAAATAGGCCTAATAGCTATTTCTGTGTATTGTCTCATTTCTCACGCTTTGGCGAGATTGAATCCTGTGGCACACAGCTTCAAGCCAGCATGTCAGAAGACTCTATTGGCAAATGTGACAACTGTAGGAATGTAAAAGTCAAAAAGAGTGCTTGGCAGCATGTGAGGAGAGGAGAGCCGGTAATGGGCATTCCTCAGGGGAAATTACAGTAATCATCAGGGCACTGATCATCAGTGCATTGATGATCAGTGTAGCCCCATCAATGCCACCTGTCAGTGCCCATTGATGCCACATACAAGTGCACATCAAAGCCACATATCAGTGCCTACCAGTGTACATCAATGCCACGTATCAGTGCCCATCAGAGTTGCCATTCGGTGCTGCCTATCCATGTCTTTCAGTGCCATCTAACAGTGCCAGTCAGTGCCGCCTGTCAGTGCCGCCTAACAGTGCCATATATAAGTGCTGCCTTTCAGTGCCCATTGGTGATGCCTGTCAATGCCCACCAGTGATGCCTGTCAATGCCCCTCAGTGCCACCTATCAGTGCAGCCTGTCAATGCCCATCACTTCAACCTCATTAGCGCACATTAGTGAAGGAGAAAAATTACTTATTTACAAAATCTTATAACAGAAACAAAGAAAATATTTTTTTTAAAAAAATTTCAGTCTTTTTTAGTTTAATAAAAATGAAAAACCCCAGTGGTGATTAAATACCACCAAAAGAAAGCTCTATATGTCTAAAAATAAAAGATAAAAATTTTGTTTGGGTGCAGTGTTGCATGACCGTGCTATTGTCATTCAAAGTGCGACAGTGCTGAAAACTGGCCTGGGCAGGAAGGGGGTAAAAGTGCCCGGTAGGAAAGTGGTTAAATACTCAGACCAGCCCGTCAGGCACCAACAACCATGCCATGTTCCAAACCACTTAAATCCCCTTTCTTCCCCTTTCTGATGCTCGGTTTGAACTTGAGCAAGTCGTCTTCACCACGTCTACATTCCTAAATGCATCGAGTTTATGCCATGTGATTGGCTGATTATCAATTTGTGCTACCAAGCAATTGAACTAGTGTACCTAATAAAGTGGCCAGTGAGTGAAGATCCTTCTGGCATCTGGCTTTTAGGAAGAAAGTTTGTACACTGGCTTAATGTAGGACAAAGGGGTTGTTGCTTACTTAAAGAGTAAACACTTTTGTTGAGAGAAAAATCAATCCCGTCTGGGTGGTCAATATACATTCTAAGAGTTTTATTAAACTTTGTTGCAGATTCCTACCTGTTTCTGCTCTGAAGAAATAGCTATTTGTTGTGTGCAGAGTGAATCTGAATTGAAGTGGCTTTTTCAATATTAGCCAGATGTTGCACTTCCAGTGCTCCAATGAGAAAAGTTGCAGGATCTGCATCCCTTTAGAAGTAATTATGCTCTTGGGAGTATCTCGCCAAAAATAAAATTTTTGTTGTAGAGGATCAGAATTTATATCGCTCAATGCTTTTTTTTTAACCTTTAGCCCTGCAGCAGGGCTTACCACCTGAATGCCTCCACACACTCTTCTACAGTGTCAGCCTCCCCCGTCGCTATGTCTCCCAGGCTCTGCTTGCCCACCTGCAGGTCCAGGACCAGTTCAGGGGGTGCCAATGGGTATAGAGGAGAGAGGTGAGCGGACACGTCCGCTCCCCTCCCCTTCTTGTCCTGACCCGGAAGTGACGACGTAATGTCACTTCTGGGTCCCTGTTGACCGATTGCACTGCATTATATCCAGTGGAGTACAGGGGAGACATCCAGGGACTTTTAGACAATAAAGAGAACCTGTCAGCAAAAATCATCACATAGGGAACATTTTTTTTTTTTATTGTAAAAAAATTTTTAAGTTACACCCAAGCACATAACCCCCCCCAAAAAATTTTGAAGCACCCCCACATATATACGCGCATACAAACTTAAAAAGCACAAGCTGGGGCGCCTACGCATGAAAACATCGATTGCGATACACATGTTACATATCACCGCTTACGCCAGAATGAGAGCAATAATTCTAGCACCAGACCTCCTCTGTAGCATTATACTGATGACCTATAAGGGGCTTTAAAATCATCCCTATGGAAAACATAGGGTACTAAAGTCTGTCGCCATTTCACGAGCGCACGCAAACTTAAGGTTTGACATGTTGGATATCTATTTATTTGGCGCAACCTCATCTTTTATATTTTACCAAAAAAATTGGGTAATTTATTGCTTTTTCTGTGCTGGTAATTCACTTTAGTGTATTTTATTCTCTAGGGTCTCTGCTTTTAGAAAATATATAATGTTTGGGGATTCTGTGTAATCTTCAGGCCTAAAATTATTTTTTAAACGTGTACAAAAAATGCAAAAGTGGCTCTGACAGTGAAAGGGATAAGCACCCAATCGGTGCTCATTACACTGCAAGGTCTCTCGCCTCCCTGCTAATCCTCGGGTGCTGTGCTGGAGACAGGCAGGGAGATGAGGAGATAAGCAGCGCATTGTTAAAAATATTAAATGCTTAAATCGTCATAAAGCCCTTTTGTTTTTAAAACCCCAGACATTCCTAAAAGCGCCTCAGATTTAAATACGATGTTTGGTTAAAATTTGTTGTGTTTTTTTTTGTTTTTTTTAATCTGGACAACTAGATTATCATTAGGGACAAGTAGATTTGGACACCAATTTAGTCCCTGGACAGATTGGTTTTTTTTGTTTTTTTTTTAAATTTCCACACCCCTGAAGTTGTCTAAAATCTGACTTGTATTTTAATGCTAGGTGCTAAGGAAGCACCTGTGCGCAGATGCTCCTGAGCTGGGCTGTGTGCATCCAAAGACACACATCGCACCAGAGGGCCATATCTCCACTTGCTTATTATGGGAGTTTGACTGATTGCGCTGTGGTACTCCTGCGTCTCGCAAGAAACATGCCATGCAGCTGCGGGTGTGGGAACCAGGGGTGGGAATCATTAGCCTCCCCAATGCAAAAAGTGCAAAATTGTTATTATGTGTACTAGAGTTACAAATCTGATGAGTTGCATGGAATAGTTATGGCTGGTCAGTGGTGTAGTGTTCTCCACAATGATGGGCCGGGTAGTAGATAGGGACGTGGATTATGTTCACCCAAATGCTGCATTCATTTGTTTGCCCTTCACAAGGATTGGGCTGTTTGGGGTTGAAATACCAGTATATGTAAAATTTGCACATGCCTGTATTTCTCTTTGTATTAAAAAGGGAGATTTGAGTTTTGTAATATTAACGTGATTTTTTTTAATTGGATCTTGTATCTTTTTTAAGTGCTTTGTATGCTCTGTTATGTGGGGTACTAACATCCCTTCTGTTCAACTATGTTAATATGTATGATTACACTGAATGGTGTGGATATATATACAGTTACAGGCATACCTCGGTTTACAAATTTCATTTGTTCCGCGGGACTTTTCGTATTGCGAAAATTTTGTAAGCTGAAATGCGGTTTCCCATATAAATGCATTGAAAACCGTTGCGGAGGTCAGAAAAAAGTAAAAAAAAAAACTACATCTGTTCAAAACTCTTTATACAGTGCACTTTAAAGGCATAAATACTGTACAGGGACATGATTAAAAATTAATTCGTAAATGCATTAAAAAACAATCTGTTTGTATTGCGAAAAAAATTTGTAAATGCATAGAAAACCAATTAATCCATTCTGGAGGTCAGAAAAAAGTCTTATCTGTTCAAAACTCTTTATAAAGTGCACTTTAAAGGCATAGTACTGTACAGGGACATGATTAAAAAAAATTGTAAATGCATTGAAAACCAATTAATCCATTCATATTGCAAAAAAAAAAATCATAAACCGAGCCATTATTTTCAATGGATTTTTATTCATAAACCAAAAATTACATTTGTAATTCATTCATAAACTGAGGTGTGACAGCAGGACTGTAATTTTTCAGCGTATTCAAGCCTTCAGTTAGCTCTCATAGCAATTACAGTCCGTTTTCACATTTTCCTCAAAGTAAATGTTTCTCAATTGCAAGTTCTACCTATGATTCTTCAGTGTATTCCTGAGCATGGTTTTCACAGAACATCTACTGTATAATAATATTCATATATATTAAACTGAGTGCAATTTAAATCTTAACCTCACGGATAGTATTTCTGGGAATATTGCCAACAAATATAGTTAGGAACCATGCATTGTGGTTTACGGTCATCTGGGGTTTTTCTGCTGACCTCGCTAAGATTATTTACAGAAAGACAAAGGTGAAGGAAGAGAAGAAAAACAGTTAAGATAATAATGAAGAAGGAAGACTAAAAAATATGTTGGCTCCAGAGGAAACTAGCATGAACGTTTTTTTTGGCTGATGCTATGGCAGAGAGGTTAATTTTTTCTCCTTGCCTGTTTTACAGGATGGTCCTAGAGGATCATTTTGACAGTTTTAATTTTTTTTGAAGCTTAGCAAAAGCCAAAATCCTAAAACACACATTGTTTTTAATTCCCAAATCCTAACTTGAATATGGTACAAGAAATGCTGCCGTTCAGCATTCTGCAGGCCAAATTGGCTGCCGGACAATGAAGCAAGTAAGCCGTTCCAGATTGTGCTTTTTTTGTCATTGCCTGGCATGTACTAGACTATACAGACAATAAACCTTGAGACAAAGAGTGTAAGTAAGCATAAAGAATGCTGTACCTCTTTCTTGATGGTGGCTTTTGGACCAAATACTGATCAGTACAGCATCTGCTATCATGAAAACATAATCCTACATGGGAAGTCAATATTTCATATTATTAAACATGATGACCATAATGCAAGTGTCATGTAACTGGTGGTGGAGCCTGACGTGAAGAGGTAGGCTTTTCTTACACCTCCAGCTCATGGCTCTGCTAGGATAATAGAAGGCAGCAGAGCGCAAAGTGGCAGAAGTGCCTGACAGTCCTTGCGGTAATAGGTGCAGAAGAGTCATTTGTGCGTTTCCAGATGCAGGCTGGACCATGACTGCCGAGCAGCAGAGATGACAGGCTGCTGGTGTGTCGTAGAGGCTGGCAGTAAAACGACACACCAGCAGCCTGTCAGACTGTCGATAGCTGAGTACAGGTGGCAGGCACAGAGTCCAAGCAGAGCCAGGCAAGCCAGTAACTTGTGGATAGAGCAGGTGCAGATGGAAGGCAGAAGAGTAGTCTAGGCCAGGGTCAGTAACAGTGAGGCAGATCGGCATAAGGAGCAGGCAGAGACGTAATCCATAGACAAGCCGGGTCAGTGCAGGCCGAGTTCAGATGTAGTCAGAGGCAGATCAGATCAGCAGCAGAAGGTCAGATGCAGGAACGAGTAGCAGGTATACAGGAAACATTATAGACCATTTGGCAAGGATCCAGTGCATCAGTGCTTCTTAAATAACCCCCTTGGCCCCTGTCTTAGTGGTGGGTGCTTGTGCTGGTGTGTGTGCAGGTGTGCGCTTTCATATGCGCACAAGCACGTTTATTTGCATGAGTATAGCTCAAGGTAGTTCTGCACATGTGCACACTATAAAACAAGCAAAAAGGGGCTTTGCACATTACCTCAGCGATGGCTTTTAATTGCAATATTAAAATAGATATATACTCAAACACCAAGAATCACAAGCATATCAATATGCAGTGTCCTGGATGACCTGGGCAACTAAGCGAGTCCCAAACACAAGAAGACCCTTGAAAATGTTTGACGCGTTTTTACTTCATATCCAAGGGGAATCTCTGAAATGAGGCAAAGCTCTGCTTATTTCTTTCATCCAATCATGTGTAAGTAAAAGTGCTGTTTTTTTTTTCCCTTGCATGTTCCCCTCAGATCTAGAGCAACTGCACTTTCAATGCACTTCCAGTGCATTTCCGAGTGCACAGCTGGTAGTCCTTTAGTAAATCAACCCCAAACTATATGTGGTTTGTACTGAGGTCTCATTGGTGAATCATATTAACCCACCTGCGATGCCAGTAAGAGAAGCCTCTGGCTACCATTAGATGTGACCCATAAGGCATTTAAAGGTGGCTTGGTGTTTGTGTGTATACATCTGTTTTAAAATTCCAGTAAAAAGTTATTACTGCGGTAATGCACAAGCCTGTTGCACCCTCTTTTTTCTTGTTTTCTCGTATCTCTTGAGGGCTTCCCCGGCCCTAAGGTAGGTGAAAGGTTTTGCCAACAATGGAATTGCTGAAGATCCTGTCTTTTGAGCGCAAGAGATTGTTCTTTCTGTTTTGTGCATACTATACCTTTCCTGACAGCAAGATGGAGAAAAGGGATGTACGGTATGGCAGGAAAAAACCGAGTCTGTATCATTAGTTATATCCACAATACAGGAGGGTGGTACCCAGACTCTGCAACCATACCAGGTCATGAGGGTATGGTACACGTTGTACAAAATCAGTCCTTTATACATCATTTCTGAGTAGTGTGGTGGCCTAGACACTTTACTTGTGTACCAGTAAAAGATTGAGAGTAGAGATGAGCGAATCGAAGTAGGCGAAGTGGAATTCGTTTCGAATATTAGGAAAATTTCGATTCGCGTCGAATCCGAAAATAAGCAGACTTCGGATGCGCGAATCGAAATTTTTCCTAAAAGGCGGCGACATGTGCGGCGACGGAGCGGGGATGTCTGGGAAGGCGCGCAGACAAGGCGCGCTGACCCATAATGCATTCATTCATGACATGTGATCGCATTAGCCAATCAGCAGCCAGCCAGCCAGCACAGTGTAATGGTCGAGCTATAAATGGCGGCCATTTTAGAATTCTCCATTTGCCTCCAGTCATTCAACAGAGGCAGACCTGGCTGTATTCAGGGAGAGAGTTAGGGACAGAGAAACGTTACTTAGGGACACAGAAACGTTAGGGACACAGAAACGTTAGGGCCACAGAATCGTTACTTAGGGCCACAGAAACGTTACTTAGGGCCACAGAAACGTTACTTAGGGCCACAGAATCGTTAGTTAGGGCCACAGAAACGTTACTTAGGGACACAGAATTGTTACTCAGGGACAGACAGAATTGTTACTGAGGGATACAGAATTGTTACTGAGGGCCACAGAATCGTTACTTAGGGCCACAGAATCGTTACTTAGGGCCACAGAAACGTTACTTAGGGCCACAGAAACGTTACTTAGGGCCACAGAAACGTTACTTAGGGCCACAGAATTGTTACTTAGGGACAGACACAGAATTGTTATTGAGGGACACAGAATTGTTACTGAGGGCCACAGAACCGTTACTTAGGGCCACAGAAACGTTACTTAGGGACACAGAATTGTTACTTAGGGACAGACACAGAATTGTTACTGAGGGACACAGATTTGTTACTGAGGGCCACAGAAACGTTACTTAGGGCCACAGAAACGTTACTTAGGGCCACAGAAACGTTACTTAGGGCCACAGAATTGTTAGTTAGGGCCACAGAAACGTTACTTAGGGCCACAGAAACGTTACTTAGGGCCACAGAATTGTTACTTAGGGACAGACACAGAATTGTTATTGAGGGACACAGAATTGTTACTGAGGGCCACAGAACCGTTACTTAGGGCCACAGAACCGTTACTTAGGGCCACAGAACCGTTACTTAGGGCCACAGAACCGTTACTTAGGGCCACAGAATTGTTACTTAGGGACAGACACAGAATTGTTACTGAGGGACACAGATTTGTTACTGAGGGCCACAGAAACGTTAGTTAGGGCCACAGAATCGTTAGTTAGGGCCACAGAAACGTTACTTAGGGACACAGAAACGTTACTTAGGGACACAGAATTGTTACTCAGGGACAGACAGAATTGTTACTGAGGGATACAGAATTGTTACTGAGGGCCACAGAATCGTTACTTAGGGCCACAGAATCGTTACTTAGGGCCACAGAAACGTTACTTAGGGCCACAGAATTGTTACTGAGGGACACAGAATTGTTACTGAGGGCCACAGAACCGTTACTTAGGGCCACAGAAACGTAACTTAGGGACACAGAATTGTTACTCAGGGACAGACACAGAATTGTTACTGAGG